>NC_045559.1:6959447-7264882 GCF_009819795.1 Aythya fuligula
ATGAGGGGGTTAATGGGATATAAAGACTCATGGATGTTTTGGAGTAGTGGGGTCAGAGGGATCGGGTGGTCCCTGAATGCTGTGACTGGATGCGCAGCCTGTCTGGAGGCAATAAAAGTGTCACTGTATTTCCTTTCCACGTAGCTATGTGGCAAGAAATGAGAGTTTTCTCTTTACCGACCTTGTAGTGGTCGCTTCAGAGATGTCCAGCAAGGTGCAGAGCCGTCCTGCAGAAAATGGAGAGCATCCCAGGAGCAAAATGGAAAAGGGGACAGACGGTGGGGCTGCCCCCACCCTCAGCACATACACACCTGAAGAGATGGTACAGCAGATGAAAGAACTGATCAATGAGAACAACGAGTTAAAAGGTGAATGTCAATGCAGATCTGTCTGGAAATGCAAAAGGAGTCTCTTCTGCATTTTTTTTCCTTTGCCTTTGAATATGAATTCAGTGCTCATTTGCCCTTGCAGGATAACATATTCTATCTGGGTAGCATTCACTGTACCAGCAACTCTGTAAGTGGCAAGGCCAATTGATAGGACACATCAAGTTGAATCGGTATGGAAGATTAGGGGGAGAACAGCCCACTTTATGGGCTTCAGAACTTAGTTGCTTCAGAACTACACACACAGTCAATATAGCATTGTGTATTTTAGGAGGTTTTGCTCATCAGCCTTTAAGAGCTTTTTTGGTTTGTATTTTAGAATGGTTGGGCATTTACATTACAGATAGACTAACATTTTGTCATAGCTGCATCAGCAAAGTGTATAGTCCACAACACCCAGAATAGTTCTGGTTTGGATATTCTCTGAAAGGTGCTGAATCCTCTCAGGTAGCAAGGGAAATTGAAACAGACTGTTCTACACCGTGTGTAGTAACCACTTTGAAAGTTTAGATGTGGTAGCACCTTCTGTGCTTCAAAATGAAGTAGCAGTCATGGCTGGGTCTGTCTGGGAGAGACCATTAGGTTTCTCTGTAAATGCCTAATGATTTAAGCTTTTTAGGTGAGAAAGCTTTGTTTCGCAATCCCAAAAGTTTAGGTGTTAGATACTTTTTTTTTTTTTTTTTTTTTTTTTTTTTAATAGAGCAAAACCCAAAGGATTTGGGGATTTTCTGCATAAAAGGCAGAGGTACCTAACTGCTTATATGGTAACAGAGCATGAAGTCATGTGTCCTGTGTGCTGTGATTTTAACTCAGTGTTCAATTTCCACCTGAATCATTTTTGGACCTAGTGCAAGTTCTCTGCCTTGGAGTCTCATGAGTATCTGGCAGGAAAGTCGCTTCAAGAAGCACCTCTGGTATTCTGCTAAGAGGTCCTATGCCATATAAGATAATGTTTTAGGACCATAATTGCAGCTGCTGTAACTCATACCTTGCAAAATGGCATCGACATAATGGCAGTCACAGGAATATACAATGTATGAAAGATTTTCAAGCAACTGGCTTTGAGAATGTTGCTTTAAGAAGCAAGTTTGAAATCCTTTCATTAACTTTATAAAAATATTGTAAGCATTTTGCTATAACGGTGCTGTTACATACTGACTCACTGACTTTGTTACATAAAACTTGCCTTCCTAGTCAGGGTGAGCTGACTTTGCTGTGAGTTATCTGTTACATTTTTTTTTTCAACATTTTTAATCAAATCTTGACTGAATGTTCAAGCAGAGTATGGTTGAACATATTTGAGACTTTCAGTTTGATAGCATCTGCTTTCATGCGCTATTTCACCAGTCTAGAAAATCCACTTTCCCTACTGACTCAGTTTCATAATCTCTGTTCGGTAGTTTCATTTGGGTTCATCATGCACATAGCACGTGCAGCAAGATAACGAGAAACTTCTTGTGAGCAATACTTCATGCTTGTACTTCTTAGCTATGAAGTAAATCAAGGAGTGAGGGCGTGTGGGCACGTTATTTCAGCAATGGTTTTAATAGTATTTATTAAAGTGTTAAGGAGCTGTAGTACGTTTTGTTTTAGTTCACTAAGACACATGAGAAGGAGGTTTGCATTTCAAACTTAATTACTGCTTACCCTTTTGATACTGAAGAATGCTGAGCCCATGTAGAGGAAATCTGCTGTTTCATTGACATGTGTTACTGTGAATCAATGACTTGTCTCTGGCTATCATTTAGAAGCCATGAAGTTGCATAACCAAGCTATGAAGGAGCGATATGAGGAACTTTCCATCTGGCGAGAGAAGCAGAAAGAAGAACGAGAATTCTACGAGACAAAGTTTAAAGAAGCAAAGCAGTGCTTGCTAGCCAAGTGCGTTGAAAATGAACAGCTACAGCAACAGCTTCAGAGCTTAAAGGAAAGAGAAGAAGGAGCAGAAATGGTAAATAAGGAAATTGTTGGATTGACACACTTTGAAATTGACTGAAAGGAGCTTTTATGCCCCTTCATCATACTGTGAGGTTTGGAGTTCTGTTAACGTTCTCCATTTTTATCTTTATGCTGTAACAGGTAGTCTTGGCCTGACTTATTTTATGAAGTGAGTCTTCTCAGAGTGTAGTAACAGAACATAGTGCCACACCAGAGATAACTATCATTTTAATAATAATTAATAATAACAGTTAACATTATCAACATAAAAAATAAGAAATGAGCATTTCTTGCCAACTTATCATTCTTTATCTTGTTTACTGTTCAGTTGGCTTCATCCCTCCCTTTCCTCCTTAGATTCTTTCTCAGGAAAGTTTGATTGCTTTCGTTTTTGTGTTTCCGGTGGGAAGCTGGCCTTTAAGCAAAAAGAAAAAAAAAACACACCCTGCCATCTATTTTTATATCTTTCTCCACTCACGAAAGCCTTTTTACTAAGGTTCAGATTAGATTTGTTCTTCAGCTGCTCTATTTCAGTCTGACTGAGCTTTGTCCCTCTGTGTTACGTTTGGCTCTGTAGCAAGTAGTTTCTAACATTGCAGACAATTGCTTAGCAGTCAGGTAACATCAATTCGCAGGTTCTACTGAATACATCTATGGACAAAGCCTGTTAGAGCAAAACCTGCTTTGTGTCCCACATTGTTATGTGAAGAGATGATTAACGAGAAGTTTCATGCAGAGCCAAATCAATCAATACTGGCATGTGGTACAAAATAAATGCAGATTCTCAGTTGCCTGCTGAAGGATGAGTGTATCAGCCTTTCTCCCCACAGAGCCATTCGTAGGATTTCCCTTCCTCTCGTGACTGCCAGTTTTATGGAACTCTGTAAGAAATCTCCCAACATGTACATTGAAATTGGCCAATGAGTTCAAAAGCTGTGAAGGGAATAAGGGAAGTCATGTATAAACATGTGATTGTGCAAGTATGACCGTATTAGGAAACCGGGCTAAAAGTTGTGTTTCAGGATTGTCAGGGAAGCTCAGAATTTAATAAATCTGGAATAGATTTTAAGGGGAAGTAGGGGACTTATTCTGCCCATACCTGTTTCAGAACTTCTTGTACTTCAGATACTTAAAGTATGTTACTGACAGAGTGATCCAACCTGCTTGGGCAATCCGACTAAGTAAAAATAAATCTCTTAATTATCTCATCTGTAAGAGCTCCATAAGGCAATTCTTGATTCTTTAGTGATTCTTTGCAGTTTTATCAGTCAGCGATAATTTAATTTAGTTAGAAACATTTCATTTCTGATCATGATTTTCATTACATTCTTTTTTTTTCTTCTTTTCTAAACGAGAGCATGAAAAAATTTTCTCCTAATCAAAAGACTGACTAAAAATTAGTCTAATTTCTCTCCTCTCACCTCTGTTTTTTTACTCTTTACTGAGATGCATTGTAGTCCCTTGCTACTGCTAAGTGATGTGCCTGTTTCACTCAAAGCACATCACAGATATATACTGTTGCTTTCCTTAGTGATAAAGCAGCATTCAGAGGAGGGTTTCTCGCAAAACTATAGCTCTGGGAGCACTGGTGGCTATGAAACTCTCTTCTTCACTGGAGCTGACTCCTGTCGCAGCCTTTTACAGCCTGAGCACAAAATCACAGTGAGTCATGTGTGTGGGGAAGTATTGCAAGATGAGACACTGTCATCATGGCAAGAGTTTGGAGATTTGGTGTGAATGATGGGCTAGAAAGTAATTCTGACTCCAAGAATTGTTCAGAATTTATACTGATGGAATGTCATATAATAAGGCATTACCAAGAGATAGAAGAACTGGATTACAAAACAGGGAATAAAGAAACTCCAGGGAGAGTTTCGTAAGGGGGAGAGGCATCTAAAGGAAAGGGAGAAGAAAAAGAGGCTTCCTGGTTATGTGGGGGCTTAAAAGAGGCTTTTGAGGATCCTGGGGAAAGGGAAGAGGCAAAAGGTGAGGGAGAGATTAAGTTTGGGAAGCTCTGAGGGACAGAGGCTGGAGCAGAAAGGACATAGAAGTTGGTGTGAAGGTTAGGGATATAGGCAGAAATTTATACGTGGATGTGGAGTACAGAGAAGTAGTTTTATGGTGGTAGAAGATTGAAAGTGGGATATGCAGAAAGTCTTTTTGCCAACTGGTCATTCCTCCCTAAAATCTTCAGTAGGTTTGGGAAAAGAAATAAGGATATGGGGAAAAAAAAAAAAAGCATAGAACAACTGAGACCCTACATGGTAGTGAGAGGCATAGAGTTGGGCAAAGATTTACATCCTAATTATCTGTGCATTCAGCAGACTAGGTCCGTGTTTTCCAGAATCGTGACACTCATCACTTGATGAACTTGGTTGCATAGTTTACTCTTCTTGCTGTCTAGTGAACCAAAGCATAGCTTGGGGATCTCTATACTGGATTTTTCCAGGCAAACCGAATCAGAGAAGTAGGGCAAAGGGACACCACTGTTACGTTCAGGCTCTGTTTGCTGTTTCCTCTTTGTTGGCTAATGCAGGTTTTTGTTTATCCCAGGAGGGCAGCATGGCTCCTGAGAAGGAAGCGAAGCAGCTCAAGTCCCAGGTGCAGCGGCTCCAGGCTGAGAAGGCAGATCTGCTGGCCATCATTTCAGAACTGCAGGTCAAGCTGAACATCTCAGCAGAGGACTCTTTTGTGGAGATTGGGATGAATGTAAGTGAGGGGAATAAAAAGGACACGGTGAGCTGCAGCCAGATACTTTGTTTCAAGCTTGGTCCTAGTGGTTTTTTTTGCAAAGTGATTTTTTCTTCTGCGTTCCCTAGAGGCACAGAAATCCATTTTTTCTACTGTTCTTGTATCTGAGAAATCTTTACAGGCAAAAGGTGAAATGTGAAAATACGGGTCTCTGCTACCCCCTAGTAGCACATCCCTCTCTGGAAAAAAAGTGCAACAAGAAATTAAGAGATAATTTAATTAAAAATTCTTTGCAGTTGTCAGAGAAAACTTCAAACTGCAGGAAAGCTTCAAGGATGCCTTCTCCCTTTTTGCTACAAAAAGTCTTCTTTGGACTACAAAGGTCATGGCTGAGTTTTGCAGTGGGAAAGAAGGGTGGTTCTCTTGGCAGGCAGGAAAGTGAGTGGTTTTTAGGCTTATATTCAAAATCTATTGGCAGTGCTGTTGCTGTGTCATCTCTGCAAGAGAGAGTGGCCATGGAAATTGTTGATGAAAGGAGAAGGCCAAATCTCATTGTTGTTTCTCTTTTCTGATCAGTCCTGAAGAGATACAGGGAAAGGCATGTGAACTATTTAAGTTAACATGAAACTGCTGTGTAGGAGTTCTGTGTTTTATTTATTTTTTATTGCCACCACAGTATTTTTTCCTGGTATTCTTCCTTCCTTAGGTAAATAAAACTATATCCCACTTAGTCCAAATACCAAGCTAATAAGTTTTTTTTTTTCTTTCTTAGGAAGGAGAAATAAACAGAGCTGCAAAAGAAAATCAAGATAATAGTGGTGAAATGCCCAGTAACGTCGCTGTCTACATGTATGTAGATTCTCCTGTGATTCAAACATCTGCAATGTGTTTTGCTTTCACTGTAAGGGATTTTTTTTTCTAGAGGAATGTATAGTAAATCCTGTTTTTCAGTGGCCTTGCATCCCTCCACTGCAGTAGCTCTCCCTTCCTACCACATTGGAAAGACCCCCAGCTCTCTGGCATTTTTCCCTCCTGTTTTTCTAGCTGACAAGAGGGAGTGCATATTGGGGCCAGTTGGCCAGGCAAGTCTACGTGCAGACTTGCCAACTGCCTGCTCCTTTTCAGATTTTTAAAGGAGGCCAAAAAGAGAAGATACAGGCTTCAAGGACTCCTTCTCATCTAGTCACTCTGAACTCTAATAGAGTCATCTACCTGGTTATAATGATACTGCTAAGAATCGGAGGTCTTGTAGCCTTTCAGACCCGATCCCTGCCTGTTCTGCTTGCGTGTTGTTTGTATAAATTTGATCACAGTAGGGCAGGCAGACAGTGCAATGACCTAGTCCTCATTTTTTCAGGGTACTAGGCTTAAGATATCGGCGTTCTGTTGAAGTTACTTCTCAAAATTTGATCTTTACGTCAGCTCCAGGGCACAAGGGACTTTCTTGCCCCTAGTTGAACCTTTACTCCTCATGGACACAGACAGCTGATACTATAAAACTTTCCGTTTGGGATCCTGCCCAATGTGGCAGCTAGGTGCTTGTGGCTGACCTGTCTTATTTACTTTGTGGCCTTGCTTTTGGAAGGGAAGGATATAGAAAATATTCGGGGCAAAGCAGGCTGGAAAACTGTGCTCTGTGTGCATGTTTTCCTTTGAACTCTGTCACCGCCCACTTCATTGCAAAGGAGATCAGCATTTTAATGTAATAACATATTAAAATTTGACCCTCAGCATGTGGGTAAGAAGCTGAAGGCAATAAAACAGTTATGGTCAAGTTATAAAACAAAGATGCTGACTGCAGACCAGGCTGCAAGCATTCAGGTTGTCGTTAGCAGTGGCTTGGGAGAACACTTTGATTATGAGACAATATTCTTTGTGGGACCTGCTTCCCTTCTGATGAGCGTCAGCCATGCCTACAAGAACAGGGGTATATAAACCTCTCACAAAATTTCCTGTGGCACCACGTGTCTTTGTCCAGCACTGAAACCTTAGACTGGTGCTCTTAACAGCTTCAGAGAAATGTGAGCCACTCAGGACAGGTTTATTTCTGTAAGAGTAGGCCGATGCACTAAAAATCCCCTGATAAAAGTTATTTACTTAATATATCCTGGCTGAATGCTGTCTTTGGGGAATTGAATTTTGCTCACCAAAGATACCAGGCTCTCAGGAGCACATACAGGACTGTGCTTTACTTTCTTTTCTGAATTGCAGAACCAAAGTTGTAAACGTGTGCTGTTTTCCAGCTGAGTTTCTGAAATGTATAACCTATATCTGTTACCATATAGTTTGTGAATTTTGACTTTCTGTCTGGATGGACATGGAAGTGGAGACAATAGAATGCAGTGTTTTATCACAGAAAATTAACTTAGTTTATTTTTTCAGAGTGTTTTGTATTTGTTTTGTATTCGTTTCTGTGGTAGCATATGCAATTTTCCAAAGAGCTGTAGAATATGATGGAGGCAAAATACTGAAGGATTTTTATTCTGAAAATGAAAGTAACTCCCAATGTCCATTGTTGTTGGAGCATGCCTTCTTCTCCTGGAAAGGAATGAGACAGAGATAAGAAATGTTGCATATTTCATTGGGAAAAAAGTTATTTTGGGAACATACGGCAGCACTTACCAGAAGGGGATGCCAAGTAGGTCAGAATAAATGCACCGGGTTTTGTATTGTCTCGACTGTTTTTGTTTTCTCTGCTTAAATACCAAATTGTTCCCCCAGCCTGATGAAGGACTGTCTGAGCACTGCACGTAGCAAGGACAGTGTTTGCACGCTCAGGGACTGTGGCTACAGGTTTGTGGGCAGGTCGTGGTTCTTGGGAATGAGCTCTTTGCTCAGAACATTGCTTTTCAGCACTGTGTGAAACTGTGGGCTCTCAGATCAGGTCCCAGAACCACCAGGGGTGAGGAAGTGCTGTCATAAAATCACAGCTGTTGTTACTTACCTCTGGTTTGTTTTGTAGCAGGGGCAAATATGCAGATGAGTCCAAGAATTTGGAATCGGAGGAGCTAACTGTAAGCCAGCTGCTCTGCTGCCTTAGAAATGAAACTCAGAAAAGGGAAAAACTTGAGAAGGAGCTGCAGGATCACAAAGACAGGTATGGAATAGGTGCACTGTAATGTTTTAAGCTGTTTTCTTTCAGGGCTGCTGCAGTTACCAAGTCTGTGGCTGATGGGAGACAAGCTGAAATATCAGCATGACCTGGCTGGGGAATTTCCTGAGCGCTCACTAGTAATAATGTCTTTTTGTCATAGCTCTGATAGGGATAAACCACAAGTTCCGTTCTCTGAGCAAAAGAGTTTCTCTGTCGTATTACCTCCTGTAGCACCACAGATCAAGACAAATTACCTGGTGCCTCTTGGGTTTCAGCTTTGCGCAGGTGATGTCAGAACAATATGAGAACGAGCTGAGGCTGTTCCTTCTGCTCACTCCTCTCTCATTATTTGCTTTTATATGAAAGCAATTTTTGTATCTACATGTGGGGCTTAACCAAATCACTTTGTATAAAACAGGGATTACAGTTCTCATTGTGCTATTGGCAAGCTACGTTTAGCAGTGTGAGCTTGGCAAAGCTCCTCAGAAACATCTGAAATGATTTTAATTCTTAACTTACCTAAGAGAGCACTTTTGCAGTGAGACCTGCGTGAGGGTCCATCACAGCTCAGTTATAGACGTATCAGCATGACTGTTCAGGCGTGGACAATTGCCCAAGCAGTAGCTGCTCCAAATCCCCAGTTTGCAGAGGCAGAGTAACACTTCCTGGACAGTACTTACTACGAAAGGTTAGTGGCTCAGTAATTGTTTCTCCGTGGTCTTCCTAGAAGAGGTAATGAGCCAGAGCCAAATGATTCTTAGAAATCTCAACCTCTGAAAATATCAGACGAAAATAGAGGTAGTATTAATCACTGGATTCAGTGAACAGACTGACTGGTTTTCAGAGAGCCAGCAGTTTTGGGCTGTACCAAAAACCGATCGGTGAATAAATTGATCAGTCACAGAACTGATCAGTGACTGAATGTCATTGCCCTTCACCACACCTGCAGACTTGTACATCCACTTAAATGTACATGCTGGGGGTCCTGTGTTCAACAGGAGGCCCCACGATGGCTTTCCTGCATGATGACTTTCAATTTTGCCCCAATTAATGGCTGTAATCTTGGAAAGGCAGTACATCACTTGCATGAAAACCTCAGTCACAATATATGTATTGAACTGGATTCTTCTGTTTTCCAGAATTTCAAAGCTGGAGAATGAAACAAGCACCTGCCTGGAGAAAGGGACACAAACTGACCAGGAAGAAGAGAGTTCAGAGGCTGTAAGTATCTGTCCTGCTGAGCTGAGTTTTAACAACATACAACTTACGTGTTGAGACCAGCAACTTCAGGGTCTACATTTGCACTTTCTGTCAGGGAGCAGGGGGTAAATATCCTGCATGAGCCATGGAAGTGAATTTTGAACTCTCCGATCCATATCTTATAGGTGGTTCCAAATTACACCAGCCACGCAGAAGGGGTAAGATGGATGGCCAAGAATTAGGGAAGTGTGGCATGACTTCAGGTGCACCTCATTGTCCTGGCCTTGCCCATTAGACAGAGAAGGATGCAAACATTTCTGCCCCTGCAAAATCTTCTAAACTGGATGAATTTTCTAACTGCTGACTAGGTCAGCTTTTAGATGAGAATCACTGACAGCTGACTGTAAAACAGACTTTAAACGTGGAGCTCATGTGGAAGCTGGTATGATTTTTTTTTTCATGGTTCTGGTGAGATGCAGTGCGATGGGGGAGCATAACTATCTTGGGTAGTGACACAGATATGTGCAAACTTAGTCCTGATGTTTTCAGTTAAGGCTTTGAATGGATTTGGGGTTGGGATTCAGCTCCAGATTCAGACATCTAAATTTACGTGCCTACAGTTGTAGGCCTCTCCGTGTGAGCTAAGTGTGCTCCTTACCTAAGGGCTAATATCAAGGTCAGCGTAGTGGCATCCTTGTGGCAGAACTCACTCTTTCCATGTATGTGCTGTTGTATGTGCCCCTTCAGAGGGTTCTTGTCAGCTTAGTTCCATGTTTTCTCCCTCTTGTAAAATGTAGGTATTTAATGAAACAGTGTACGGTTGTGACTCTGAGGGCTCCACAGTTGGAAGACATCCTGGGGAGAGAAGGAAGTGTTTCTCAAAGCTGCTTTACTCTGTTTGGAGAGTGAGGAGTGGCTGGGCTAGAAGAGGCTAGAGAACATCTGCCAAACACTCATGTGGACGGTAACTCAAGCCAGGTCTCCTGAGATGAGGCATCTTAAAGCACCACTGCAGTTACTGCTCTGCCATCCCTGGGAGGCTGCTTGCAAACTTCCCAGAAACAGATCTAGAAAGCTGTGATTTTGGTGTTCCCCTTTCCTGAGCTAGGAAATGGTTGTTGGAGAGAGGCAGTCTGTACTGTGTGATGGGATTTTTTGAGTCACCTTAGTCTTTTCCTTCAGCAAGATTGCTTCCCAGAAGTATGCGACGATAGTGTCCCAATTAAGTAAAATATCTTGAATTTTGATGGCTTTCGTGAGGGAGCAAAAATTCACAGTGCAGCTTTATTAGAAGGCAGACTTTTGCCAGTGATACATGGTTTCATTTGCTGGCATGCTTTCTGTTAAAGAAATTGCTGCTGTCTGCAAATTGAAATGCCATCACCTTGCAGAAATGAGTGCTTTCCTCCGTGAGTCTGATTGGATTTGCTGGATTGCTCAATAAAATATTTTTGTGGCTTGCTTTGAAGCTATGGTGGTAGAAGAAAGATCTCTTTTTGCTTCAAAGATATAAAAAGCATAGATATAAAAACACAATGTGGTTTGTGTTTACACCATCATCTTCAGTCCCTTTTGATTGGCATGACTGGCAAATGATGTTGGCTTTGGCAGCTTATGGAGGGTGACCTCCTCAACACCCGTCAGTAGAAAATTGTGTTCTGCCTACCTGTCAGTCTCACTGGCTCTGTTCCACACTTCTGCTGGGAGATAAAAGCTGGAAGTGTTCACAAGTCATCATGGATGAATGACTTCTGTTGCTTCAGTTGCCTGGTGCAGTGGTGGACTTTCTCTGTTAGAAAAGTGAAAATTTTCTTCAAGGATGTAAAACAGCAGCAAACTCTTGCTACACCTGGTGTCTTTTTCAGCCACAGCCACCTAGCTTACTCCCAAGCTGGATTGGAGACTTCCCATGCATTTGAGAAAAAACATTTTCAAATAAAATTCGAGTATGAGGGACAATTACACTGATGCTAGCATGATCATTAGATCCTGATGTTTCTTTAGAAAAGCTCAAGGATGTGCCTCGAGAAACCACAAAGCAGAAGGAGGCAAAGGTTTCACCTCTTCTAGAGTGTGGGAATATATTTTAGCAACTGAAACCCTGAAATGTTTCAGGAGGAGGAGAACACTGCTCCTGTTTCTTTCCTCCTACTACTTTTTGCCTGTCTTTTGGATCTTTTGGTCTGAAGCCCAAACAAGAGACTCACAACAAAACTGGTAAACTCAGAACCATCTAGGTTGGAAAAGACCTTCGAGATCACCAAGTCTGATTAATAGTTGTACTAGAAATCATTTTCTTCTTGATTTGCAAAGTTGATTCCTGAAGAAATGGTGATGGAGTCACCATTTTTTTTAATTTTTTTTCTGCTATAAAAAGCTAGAGCCGTAGACTTCCAGTTCTGTGACACTCGTGTAGTGTGGCAGAGGCTGGTGTGTTTAATCTGCCTCTAATTCTCTGCTTCCAAACTGCTTCTTCCATTCTACACATGCTGTCACACCTCTAAAGAGCTTACTAATGGTAGGAAACTAACCTACCTAAAGATACCCATGTGTTTATGTTTCTTTGACAGACTAAATGCTGTTTAGATGAGTGGCAGTAATCACTGTCTGCTTTGCCCACAGGTTTTAAATCATGAACTCTGAGGAAGGAAATGTAGATGTGTTACACATCTGTATTCTAGACAAGAACAATAGACATGTCTTAGAGTCACAAATGCTTTATGAAAGTGTTAAGGGCAATGTTAATGTTAAAGTGTAATGGGGTTCTGCCACGTTTAGGAATAATTGCTAACTGTGAAGTCTTGCAGAAGTAGCCTTACTATTGAACATAAAGTGTAATGGTGCAGACTGATTCATGCTGTTTTCTCTAGAAAAAGAAAACTTCTAACCAGTACATCCTGGTTAGATCTCTTAAACTGCATTTTTTTTGGTCTTTAATTATCCATGTATATTTTTCCATATTTATTCTCTAAAAGGTTGGCAGTGAAGTAGAAGCCCTGAATACTCAAGTTTGCGCTCTGTTTAAAGAGCTTCAGGAGGCCCACGCGAAGTTAAAAGAAGCAGAATTGATTCAGAAGAAGCTTCAAGAAAAGTAAGGTTCAGAAGAACAAAAGTTTTGCTGTGACACCCAGTAAATATTTGTATGACATCTCCCACCTAGGGAAACTCGCTAACTCTACAATACCAACTTAAGTATCTGTCTCATAGAAATGCTGTAAAAGATTGCTCCTTCTTTGTAAATAGAGATGAAAGTACAGAAATACAGAAATTGTCAGCAAATCCAAGCTGCCAACCTAGTTCTACAAATAGAACCCCGCTGCCTGGAATTTGATCATTTGGGTTTTAATCCTTCCTGTCATAAAGACAAGTCTTGTTTTCTGCTTCACATAACCAATCCGTGTGCTAGTCTTAGGGGAAGAAGCTGAGGGACCTAGTTACAAGCCTTTTCACATGAACTGTCTGTGCTTTTCAAGATTGATCCTCTAGGTCATAAAAAGTGGTTACAAGAACCTCGCTGTATTTGCTTAGTTTTCTGTCAAATTCCAGTTCTTTGAAATTCATAGTAGTAAGAAAAAAAAAACAAACATTAGGTTTAGTAGTTTTATTTTCTGATGGTTGTGTACAGATTTATTTTGTATTTCTTTTTTCTTCATCAAAATAAGCCTTTCAAATTAATTCTTTTTCTACAACACCCACTTCTGCCAAATTCATCAGGAAAAGGGGATCAGGGTGGATCAAGCTTTTTCTTTTTCTCTGTTGTTCTGTCAGGTGCCAAGTACTGGAAATAATGAACTCAGCTGCTGCATCAGAATTGGAGGAGAAGCAGCAGCTAGCATACACCATCAAGAAGCTGGAGCTGCAGGTGGAAAGCGTGCAGGCAGAGGTCAAGCTAGAACAAGCCAAGACACAGGAAGAAAAGTGAGTATGACTTGGTTTTGTATCCTGGGGAGATGTTGCCACTCCCTTTCATGTGCAACATGGAGTGTAAGCTGTATGTGTGTAGGCTGAACTGTCTGCAGGTACTGTTGTTGGCTGCTGGAGAAGCTGCTCGTTACCTGGTCTGTCTGGTTCTTCTCCTGATGAATTCTCCATCACTTGAAGTCTCTAAATCTAGGCATCAGTGTTTTCCTAAGAGAGGTGTTAATCTGGAATGGAATTGGTGAGCTTGATATAAAGATATCTTCAATCTAAAATGCAGACCATCAGTAAGGACATCTGTTTGGACTCAGTCAAGGGATGAGCAACACACAACTCCTTGGAAGAGAGATGTTGAGAGAATGGAGCACAACTTTTTTCTCATCAGAACTACAGATTAATTTGCAAAGAGTTGAGCTATTTTTCTAAAGACTGATAGATTTAGATTTGTGTATACGTTTCTAACTCTTAAAACCCTAGGAAATTGAAATTTTACAAGGAAGAAAAAAGTCTTCAACTGGGACAAGTGGGATAGTTTTGCAAAATGAAAGATGGTAAAAAGAGCACCAGATCTTTCAAAGAACTCCTAAGTGTTTCAAACTTTTGCCTCTTTCCTTTTCAAAAACAGGACAAGAAACAGTAACTTGCAGGATGCATACAGCAAAGTCCTTTCTGAACTCACTGAAGCAATGAAAACAATCAGTGAAATGAAAATCAAAGAGGTAAACTCATCACCAGAAGAAATCATAATGAATTAGGGGGGAGTGGGAAGGGATGTGAGAATGTATCTGGGAATAAATTCAGGCAGTTGTGATCCCTTCACATAACATAGCATGCAACATAGCAGCATTGCTCTGAGAAAAATAGATTCTGTGCTGTCAATTACAGAAAACTTACTGCACATCAGTACTTACGTGGTGTTTTCTAGATATGGTTTAATCTGCAGTGCAATATGAAGTCCAGTCCTTGGAGATCAGTGATACACAAAGGCATATGTGTGTTCCCACAGCATAGTTCGTAAATGTAGGAGGGTAGAGCTCTAAACATGTTTGTTTTTTTTAAATAGAATGTCTACAATATGTCCTCTTCATAACTGAGGCTCCACATAAGTGCCAGATTTTGGAAAGTGTCCTTTGGAGGGTCCATTAGGGAGTTCTGTTTTGACTTGATACCATGTAGTTTGAAAGCTCAAAAAGAATTTATAAATTGAAAGATCAATCACTACTTCTGTCTTAGTGCAAGTTGCTTTGATGGCCATGGAGTTGAAAGCTTTTCCGAGGGCAGTAGGAGCAGGTAGCGAACTTCCACTTCAAGCAGTGTCATATTCTGAGTTCATCTCCTAATCATCGTTCCTCCTTGCAGCTGGACAGAGTGGATAAAGCCGTGGTGGAAGAACTGAATGCAAAGGTGTTGCTGGCGGAACAAGCCCTTGCTGCAAAGCAGCTCCAGATGGATGAAATGAAGCAGATAATTACGAAGCAAGAGGAGGACCTTGAAACCATGGCTGTGCTGCGTGCTCAGGTATGAGTTCTCCTTTGAAGTTGGCTAGTTCCTCCATACACTATTCAGAAACCAGAAGGAGCTATTTAATGGCTCAGCCTGGAATATTGTGTCTGTCTTTCCTCAGTTCCAAAGCACAAATCCCTTACTCAGCCTACAGATCCCTGCAGAGCCTGTACCACCACGTCCTACAGTTATGTAGAGTACACCAGAGCACAACACATAAAGGCTGGGACTAAATGTTTTCATATTTAAAACCACTGTCTTAAGAATCACTGCATATGTTTTAGGGCTTATTTATTCAAACCTAACACTGTGTGAAAACAGTGTCTAAAAAGGGGCTGCCTCACCTTTAAGGCAAAGGAAAAAAAAAAAGGCATCTTGGTCTGGTTCCACTCCTTATCTGTGCCACCAATTTGTCAGTGTCATAGGTCAAGTCACCTCCTCACTGCTGTTCTGTACCTCATTTCAGCATCTACACCAGTTGTATGGTCCCAGTAAGACCCCTGAAGTCTAAATGGAGAAGCTACTCAGTCTTCTTCACCTCATATACAGTGCAGCTGAATATTTTGCATTACATAGGACTTCAGGAGTGTTTTAAGTAGATGCAGGCTATGATAGAGGTTTACTTTTTTGGCATGTAATATATGACTTGGTTCAGTCTCAGTTACAAATTCTCAGCACGCTTCAATTTCTCTGATCAGATGGAGGTTTATTGTTCTGATTTCCATGCTGAGAGGGCAGCAAGAGAGAAGATCCATGAGGAGAAGGAGCAGTTGGCCGTCCAGCTGGCATACCTGCTAAAAGACCAGCAAAACCTTGAAGATCTTGGCCGGTGAGAACAGATTTTGGCTGAGCCGTCTTTGGATTGTCTCATTATCCCATATGCTGGGGATGACCAGTGTTATGTTGTTAGCATCTCAGTAGAAAGGCAAACGAGTTTATAGACATGTATTTCTTGGTTAATTTGAATTTTAAAAGAAAAAAAAAAAAAAAAGAGTTGGCTGACTTCTCTATTTTAGTTTTGTGATAGAATCTCAGAAGCACAGTAGCATAAGGCACGTCAGCTCTGACTTGGATACCTCAGCAAGATTTCACTTTGGATGACTCATACTTGGTCCATTCTCCTTGCTGATTCAGTTGAATTTCTTCGGGTTCTGGCCTCAGTTTTAGTGGTGAATCTGCAGCTAAGCTTGCTGTATGTGTGCCAGGGATATGTGTTGCTTCTCCAAGTAGTAGTAATAAGTGAGCATATGCAGTTTCAAGTACTGTAATGCCTTGTAGTTGCACTTTTTTTGCGCTCTTAACTGTAAAATAGAAGAAAGAAATATTAACCATGTGTTCTCCACTCATCTTGTGTAAGCCCTGGATACAGGAAGAGTGACCAGAATTTGAAAAATCAATTTACATATCAGGTTAACAACCCTCTGAACACATTCTCTTGTAAAACTTGCTTTTCTCCTTTAATCGGATTTGCAGTTTGCCTTGAGTGGCTCAGAGTTTTCCAGAGGAGTATCCCCTGGATTCCTGAGTGCATAGCTGCCTAAATCCTGCTGGTGTCAGTTTGACCCTGATTTCAACAGGCACTGTCTCACAAAGCAGCAGTGTTTCTAGGTCCTGTGTCACAAAGCAGCAGTTGTGAACTAAAAGCATGACTTGTTAACATGAGTTACTTGCAAATCTCCTGATTTATTTTGAATCCTCTTAGCTTTTCTGGAGGCAAAGGGAAGATACCTTCCGTTCTGCCTTCTTTTTCAGAGCCCTTTTAATTGACTTATTTCTTCTCCTCAGAAACTCTTTGGCGGAGATGCAGAATCGCCACGGAGCCAGGGCACCAGAACAGGAACGGTCACCTCGCCTTGTCCAAAGAGGTACCATAAGCACCCTCCCCTGCTCACGGGGTCAGGCCTTGCTGTGTTCAGTTTAAAACAGCTTTGCTTGCCTGCAAGCAGCTCCCCAGCTCCCTTATTTTGGCAACTGGGTAGCTGCAGAGAGTGTGATTCTCTGGCCATTGGGAGTCCTCTTTCAACTATTGCACAAAAAGAGCGGAAAAATAAAGTAATGTAACAGGTAATCATTTATCTTCTCTGCTTGCAGGAACTGGTAGTCAAGAATGGCCAGAGCAGCGGAATATCTCAATGTATTCATGCCCAAAATGTGAAGAAATTCTACCTGATCTGGACACGCTGCAGATTCACGTTATGGACTGCATTAATTGAATAATGCCCTCCAGTTCTTCATCTACTGGAATTTCACTTGCCAAATACAGTTTTATTATTTTTTTTTTCTGCTGAAATAATGCTCATCTCTACATACAGTGAAGGAAGTTTTCAGGTTTTTTCTCATCCTGTGAGAAAACAGGAAAACTCCTGCCCTACTCTGCACTCACTGATCTTGTTGTAATCTGCTTTAGGAAAAGAATTTTTATAGGTTAACAACATGGATGCATTAAGAAACTCACAGAGTGTCTGCTGTAATTAAATCTGTAAGGAACATTCCCCTGATGTGCTCTGCTCTTATGGCTAGTCCACAGAACTGGGCTGAATTACTGAAATCAGAAGGGAGATGAGATATATGCTGATCAGTTAAACTACTGTAAGCCTGTAAATACTTCATCTGTCATATACTATCAATCAGGAAACTAATATATTAAAAAGCTGTTTGAGAAGCTTCCAGTGAAACTAAGTACTGTCATATTCATCAAGCATTTAAAATGAACCCTGCTATTTCTCCAGATGGCAGTTTTATTGCTGCCCTCGTGACCATACTAATCTGGTGTTATATTTTTGATGGCTTATGTAACTTCTTGCTTTAGCCGGATGTGGGTAAGGTTTAAGACAGATCATTAAGGTCTGATATATGTAGCTCCTGGTGTACCCAAGTCACTGGATTTTATAGAACTTTATTTTTAAGGTGTTGTCTTGATTATTCTTTGTTGTAATAAGTTTATTTGAATCTGTACAGTATTGTGCTAGAAAATCTGAAATGGATGTAACCTAATTTAAAGAGAGGAGTATAATGGATTTTCACATCTCAAAATAAATCTATTGCAAGTATAAAATTATCTATGCCTGAGAATACTTTGGAGGCTAAAAGAAGATTGCTAATCATGTAGAAAGAACTGCAGTATGTTAGTTCTGTTCTTGACCTCACTTCTGTTTTATCTCAACAAAAAACAGTTCCTAACATGCTCTTACAGAAGGGAGAGTAATAGACAACTAACGAAATATAAATGAGCATGAACAGCAGGAAACATTATGGGATCCATATCAACGAATAATTTAGTTTCTTTTGCAAATAGCTAAAATTTGCAGTCCTGAAAACTGGCAGCAAATGGAAGCCAAATGTGTGAAAGCCTTTGAGCACCCAAAATGGCATCTTCTAACAGCATCATCTTCTTGCTCAAGGAAAGTGTTGGTCACTTGGGCATTTCCCAGGTGGAAGGAAGCTTCCACATGGCTTTGGACTGATCTGCCAGCCTTGGGATAAGGAAAGGTTTTTATGAGATTTTTATTTATTTCCTCCACTGTTCAAAACTGAATCTCTAGAAACAAATATACCGAGGTAACACCCTTTAACTGCATTACAACAAAGTAATTAAATCTCTCCCATCTTGTTTTGGGGCAGTCTGTTTGTCTTGCAGAGGGCACCAACAGGTTTGATTTGTGCCTGGTCCATTTCTTCCCAGTTTTCAGAATTGTGGGCTGGGTATTCAGAAGGAGCAGAGTAGGATGATTACACTAAACTGAAAATGAAAGTTCAACATTGTATTCTTAATACCAATTTATTACTTCTTGGTTCACCCTTCCACTTCAAAGTCCACATTATAATAAGCCCGAATGCTTCCTGATTTGACATTACAGTGCACTGGTCTCAGACGTGTTGGATTGCCAGAGTTAGGAAGCCTGAATTTTCCTCCTTTATAGATGGTGTGAACTGCAGACACTTGGACCTCTGGAAGAAGAAATGCAGGAAAGATTGCATTTATAACTACAGCACTTTTAGCAGAGTAGGTTTAGGTAGGAAAGTGCCATAGTTGTTATAAATTGCTGATATTACAGAGTCTGATGAAAATGCTGACTTTTCAGCATCAGCCTAATAAAATGGTAGAAAGTGTATTTAATAACAGAACATAGCAAATCGTGGTAAAAGACTATTGTAGCATTAATTATTCACCAAGAAAGCCTCAAGTAGTCCAAAGGGGAAAATTAGACAGGAACTGCTGTCTCTGATGATGTGATATGAATAATCACTGTGCCCCATCACAGGAGTTACAGGGAATAGCTTTAGATTTAGTAAATCAGGTGAGGGACAAAAGATGGGACAGAATAAGATGAGTTCAGGATTTCACAGATCTCCATCAATGCCATCTTTTTTTCTTTCATTTGAGAAGAACAGCTACTTCCATATCTGTTATGTAGATAATCATGCAATACAATTCAGATAGAGCATATCTTGAAATGTCTTAAATGTAAGGACAAGTTATATAACTACAATTAGCAATGGTTTTAGCCTTGAAAGCTGAGGTATCTCAGTTTCCACATACACCAGAAATGATGAAAGTATCTGCAACTATTGAGCTACAGAAGGACTGTCCTTTCCCTGCAAGCATTAAGCCAGGAAAGTAAGACTCAGTGTTCAAACACACTTTCATACATCTGGCACCCTAACTTGAGCATTGTATATAGGAAGGAGTCATGCACTCACCCTCTGTGACATTGCTTATGAGTTATGTCACCTGTCTATAAGAAATATAAGACTGCTCAGTCATCAACAGTGGAATGTATGTGGCCTTTACTGCTGACATTTCGGGGAAGAGTTTCACTTTCAGACACACTGAATTCCAATTTTAAGAGGTATTGGCTAAAGGAAACACATACAAGAATTGTACAACCTGTGAGAGAGATTAATGTGCAGTAAAATTTGTATAGTTTATATCATCCGACAATGTTTAGCTAAAGAGAATGGAGCAACTCTATAGGAGAAAGCCTTAAGGATGCTGGATACAACAACTGAATATGCAGTGTTATGGCAGATATTTTGTACTGGTACATGACAAATTCTCCTGTCAATCCACTTCAAGAAATAAGCACTTATCCAAATGGTCCTATGGATGAAGATCCAATCACAGAGGAGAAAACACTGAACAGATCAATAGCAGAATTAGAAATAAAAGTTTGGTAACTCAATATCTTGCTTCAAACCTGAAATCGAAAATATTCTAGAGTTGATTACTTCAAAACAAAGACCCCGATACTGTAAGATTTACATTTCAGTTCAAACAGATTAATATCCTTAAAGCATACACAAGAAAAATATCTGTAGTATTTCTTCGGGGAAAAAAATATTCCTTCAATGTATTTTAGTTTGCAGAGACAAGCATTTCTCATATCATGCTGTCAATGAACTCTCAGCTACCAACACCAGGAAAAATAGTCCTTTTTTTGCCCTTGTAATTAAAGTTTTTGTTTATTTATTTGCCTTTTTAAGAGGATTTGGGGGTTGGACACAATGATAGGGGTTGGACCCGATGATCTCTTGAGGTCCCTTCCAACCCCTACAATTCTCTGTGTGATTTGTTTTTATTTTTGAGGTTGTCGCGTTTGTTCAACTTCTCTATTGTAGCGTCTGGATTCTTGCTTTCTGTTAGCTATAGCTCATGCTCTCACACGTGGCTTCATCCATAATTTCAGGTAATGCAAGAGCTGACTGAAATCTGTTGTGAAGAGATATTCATCGGCTTGGTTGCAACCTTCTTCATCAATTACAAGCACCCCCAGCAGATGCAATCTCTTATTGACTTTTAATTAGTTCCTTGCGACAGTAGGATTTATGGGCTTTTTCCTTGAATCCAATTTTATTACAGGAACTTTGCAATAGTTATGGATTCTGCAATGATCAAAAGCTGTTGGAAGTGCTACTAGGCCAAAATCAAACTAATAGAATGTTAATAGAGCTCATTTCATCTGAGGAGCGTTAACCTTAATGAAAACACAGAAAATCAATGTGAAAGGCCAAAGGAGGAATTACTTATACATCTGTCAAGCCAAAATTAATCATTTTAAGAGGCTTCGGTAAGAGAAGGGATCTTAGCACAGGAATACCAACAGGACAACATGTGCACTGGCTGAAGCAGGTCTTCATAGAGAGATCAGGTACTGGCTCTAAGATCACAAATCAGGAGGGACAAGGAACTGCAAGAAATAAAGCCACGATACACTGAAAGCTGCTAATGCAATAGGAAGGATTATTTTTTCTGTAGATGTCATCATTAACTGCAGTCCATTTAACACAGAGGACAAATGACCTATCATGACAGGTTACCATGGTCAGCAGATACTCATTAGCACAAGTTTAAGAGTAATTTGCTTTCCCTTAGACGACAAATAAGATAAAATGTTTTTGTCCCTTAAAGTGACTAGACTCTACGTGCCAATGAAGGACTTGCTACCTGTCACATATCCCTGTTTTTAACAAGACATTCCTGCTGTCACAATGTGTCCCATGGTCAGCACCCTATCTCAGTGTGGAACAGGAGACAGAAGTCCAGGTTTAAAATCCAGGCTGGGAAGAGGCCAGGAACAGTCCTGTAGTTTGGGTTTGAGATTTGTGAGCAGGAAAGTACCTCTGGATTTGCAGATCTCAAATCCCAGGGCAGGCAAGCCAGTTTGAGAAATGCCTGGGTAGGAGAGCCAGGTATCTCCAAACGTACCATTGCCTACCCAATGATTCCCACCCACCAAGATGGGCACCCATCTTCCTATCCAACAAGATGGGTACAAGGTGGTGGATATGCCTGAGCTATGGGCAATTGCTGCAGCTCTGATGGGGCCAGTGGGTCAGGGAAACCTCGGCCTGCAACCAGGTCCTACGGCTGTCCTCCTTACTGGGACAACCACCCAACCGAGCCTTTCAACCACCCAAGTGGTTGAAGTTGTCTGTCGTGCATCCATCCAAGTGGGTGCATCCATCCAACCAAGCCTTTCAGACACCTAACTGAGCTTCTCAGCCACACAACGGAGACTCTCAACCACTCAACTGAGCCTTTCAGCTACCCAATGGAGCCTTCCAACCACCTAACAGATCACTTCAATCACCCAACTGAACATTTCTCTATTTGCTTAGGATATTTGAGTGCATCTTCATATTTTTTCTAGTCATCTGCTGGAACTTCTTCATGATTCCTTCAGTTCCAAAGAATTTCTGTCTTGTCCTTAATTTACCTTTTCTAACCAGGTACTGGTACCACTGGCCTTCAAATACCAGCAACACCATCTCTTTTTTTTTTTATATATATATCATCCTGCAGGGTTGACAATACCCTTGTGGTCTGAGTCCACCTCCTCCCATTTTTGGAGCAATTTTGGGGTGATTTCCGTGTACAGTAACAAAAACAAGACTAAACCACTAATTTGGGGGCGATTTCTGTATATGGTGACACGAAAACACTAAATTCATACATATTCAGGTATCTCATTTTTCACAGAATCTTGGATGCTCACCCCAAAAAAAACAAACAACAAAAAAAATGAGACCCCACCCCACCCCTCCATCTGCCCACAACCAAGATGGCGCCCGGCTGCGCCCCCCTATAGCTACCAGGACTAAACATGGCGCGGGCGCAGCGCCCGGTGGTGCCGGCGCGCATGCGCTGAGCAGGGGCGGGGCCCGCTTGGAGTTTTGGCGGGCGGCGGCGAGCGCGCGGCCAGCGGTGAGAGTAGGCTGTGAGGGGATGGGGGGGGAAGGGAAAGTTTGGGTTTAATTAAACCTAATTACGCCGTCTGACCGATGAGGTGGGAGAAGGCGGTAAGCATTTCGTTAAGCCTGCCCGTGACCAGGCTTTTTATCTAAAAATAATGCCTTTCTGCTGCCCTGAGTGCCTCAGAGCTCGGGCTGCAGCTGTAGAAAATGCGCTTGGGGGCGGGGGGGTTGAATTCAGTGGGTCCCTCATCGGGAGCTGTGAGGAAAAGCCACATTCGTGGTTTGCACCTCGAATAAACAGCCAGAGCAGCTCAATATAGCTGGTTATATCCCTTCTGACAGTATGGATGCTGTTCTCCCGTGACAGAGGGCATTTTACCTCAAGCTCCTGAAGAGATCTTGGTGAAATCATGGAAGGTAAGGGGTAAAAGTGCTCTTTTGCTTTCAGTAGGGAAGCTCTCTTTTGACCAATAAGTTGGTTAATTTTGTCCAGAAAACTTGGTAAACCTCTTAATGAAGGAAGTTACATTGCACTGACTCCTCTCCCAGAGACCTCTGGTGTTGCCCCTTGCCTTTGTCACTGTCGCCTTTGTGTGAGGCTGCTCTGCCTCTTCCCTGGATTTCTCTTTTCTTCAGCAGCAAATGCTAAACATGTTCCTTGTTTTGTTCTCTATTTAATTTCTGCTCTCTATCCTATTCCTCTCCTTGTTCTTTATTTTTCCAGTTATTTGTCCTTTTGCTCCATATTCCTTTGCTACGCTGTTCCTTGAGTAAAGCATATCCTCTGATATGCTTTTTTGCCTGTCTGGCATCTTCCTCCTTAACTCCTATTGCCAAAAGCCATTTGGGTGTCCTTGTAGAGCTGTCAGCTATCCTTAACAAGTCCTAAGACTTCTTTGTAACAGAAGCTGTTTTTCAAGCAGCTGCACAGGAGGAAAAGCCAGTGCTAAGCGGCCTGCAAGCTTTCTGCTGACCACCCTGAATCACAAGTGGAGAGTGTCTGCAACCACGTTTCTATCTGACCAGGTGGCAAGAAGCTGCTTTATCTTCCTGCAGCCAAAGTTGAAGCAAATCTTTAAAAATACCACTTGTTGCTCTGATTTAGTCTTGGTTGTCACTAGCCTGTGATTAGACTATCTTGAATGTTTTATTCCATGGCAGCTTTCCGCTAAATGTACAGAAGTAACATTGAGTTTAATTTTTGCCTCAGCTGATGATGACTTGGACCTGCTGGCCTCCCTCCTGGAAGAAAGTGAGGAAGCTGAGGAGGAGAATTCTCCTGAGGAGGAAGATGCCCCAAAGGATGAGGGGGGAGAACCAGATGAATACGATGAGCTCTTTGATGCAGAAGATGATGCATCCTACACTGAGGAGGTCAGTGCTGAGGACAGCATAATTGACGAGCAGAAGGAGAACCTGGCTGCACTGTTTGGAGACGTGAATGACCTGCTGGAAGAAGAGGAGGCAGAAGAAACTGTTTCCACTTCAGCTCCCAGTCAAGAAAAAGAGAAGACTAATGAAGAATTGCAAGGTTTGTAACAGCATCTTTTATGTGATTTGTCATATCTATGTTTCTTTTTTCAAGAAAGCTAATGGGCAGAAGCCTGCTGCTTCTCAGTTTAGGACAGTAACCAGACAGGGAATACAGAAAGTTCTTGTGAACAACCAAGGCATTCAAAATCCAGTTTTCAGTGCTAAATCCAGCTTTCAGTGCTCATTAACCAAACTCACCGACTTATTTTCCTAAAAGAAGGACACGGGACTGAGTAAACCAGGGAGACTCAACTAGCTCTGAACAGGATAGGGAAGGTTTCCTATGTACTTGTGCCTTGTCTGATGAAGAGCAACATTGCTTCAGTCTTCAGGGCTGTCATCCTGGCATCTTTTACCAGCATAACTCCCCCTGCTATCACAGGGCTTACTGGTGGGAGGTTCTGCCATAGCAGCCAATGTTGTAGCAGCAGAGCTGGTCCCTGAGCCTTGCACGTATTTGCTTACACTGGAAGCACTTCTTTAGCTATGGAGTGCAATTGTCAGCAATTTAAATTGTCTTCGTTAGGAAAGATACATGCAACATGTCAAGGAACATATACCAAACAAGTCAAGTATTTATATAAGTCAGCTCCAGGCTGCACAGAAACGTGTTCCTTCACTGTGAGCTATGTAGAATAAGAGCAAAATCTGTACCATGGCTCTAGGCTTTGTTTTCTGGGTTTCTGTGATGTAGTAAAACTGCCAGACTTCATAAATCCCTGCTTGCAATGGCTTCCCGCTGTCTTCATTATTATCTTTCTTTTTTTTTTTTCTCCTTATTTCTTTCCTAGCTGAGCTGAGAAAATTGCAAGAACAGATGAAGACGTTACAGGAGCAGTTGCAGAAGACAGCTATTGGGCAGCAATCCAGTTCAGGCCCTGAGAAGAAAACCCCTGGTAATGAGACTAATTAAATGAGTTCCTGATTTGTTGGCCTACCAACATGCAAATTACAGGCAAGACTCCAGCTAATCTAAAGTGAGCACTGAGCAGCAAGGAGGAATGGTGGTCTAGTGTATTCCCACGCAGATTGTTTCCTGCAGCTATGGACTAAATCAGTGAGCTGCAGTTTTGGCATCTGCATCATCTGTTAATCCTTCGTGGGGCAATCTGTGACTGAGGTGCTCCGGGGTCTTCTGCTGGAAGTGTTCCTGCTTGCTGGCAGACCTCGGTACGCCCAGAAAATACAGCTATGTTTATTGCTGTAGCACACTGGGTGTAGTAGTAAACTACATGGGGGAAATTGAAAAGCAAGGGGATGTGCCTGCTTTTCACAGCTTTGTGGTTTCAGTGGCGTACAGAGTTTTGGGTCATCAGGGGAAAGAATCACCAGGGTTTTTCTTGATGTTGCATTTCAGATGCTGGAAGTTTAGCTGAAGGATTTCCATGTGGGACCCTGACTTGGCCTCTTTATTCAGAAAATTACTGAGTTTGGAACAATCCTTAGTATTTGAGTCTAGATCCTGAGATCTCATAAATACTTCTTGGTTTTCTTGCCCAGGTAAATCTCCCTGTCTGCCCTTAAAGGAAATCAAAGTTCAGAAGCTGCAAGAGTCGCCCTGTTTCTCGGCTCAGCTGGGCAATCCCTTACTGACAGCCAAGCGAGGAATCCAGAAATCAAAAGCCTCCTCAGCAGGTAGCATTCTCACTGAAACACACTGTGCTTTTGTCAAAAACCTGTGTAGGTCACAGCAGCAGTGCAGACACATCCAGGGTAGTTTTTATACAGCCAATGCACCAGGAGCAGTCTGGCCACAGCAGAACAGAGCTCATTACAGAGTTAATTACTGTGTCCTTTGCAATGGGTGCTATGCTCTCTGCTGCTCTGGTTAATTTGGACACTGGCAGCGTGTACTTTTAAGCTTACCTGCCCTGGGAAGCTCATGTTGAGGCAGAACTCACTGCTTGAGTACACACAACTGATCCGGAGCTGTCAGTTCCTAAATGACTGTGAGACCAGTCCTGTACCAATAACACTGATTAATGTCTTTCCTCTGCTCTGTTAAATTAGACTTCTGTTTCTGGTCAGATGTAAGTTGATGTTATTTTTATTTAGATATTTTCTTTTGTTATCAAGAGTTGTATTTGTTTTTTTTCCCATTTTTTTCCTGCTAAAGAAACCAAGACTCCTCCTCCGCGACAAGTCCTCAGTCTGGCATTCCAGCCTCTCAAGTCTGCCCCAGGGAACACGCCCAATAAGGTGACCAGAGAGAAGACTCCTCAGGTGCCTACGTGCTCCAGTACAACATCTCAGCCGGTGTCTGTGGAAACCTTCTCAGGGCTGAGATTAAGGTCAGCAGCCCAGCAGTATCCCTGCCTCTTTCTGGGGATATCACCCTCAAGTGATAGGAGAGAGAACACAATCAGTCCAATCTCCAGCGATGCTAATCACAAAGGTGGAGAGCGGAGGACTGGATTTCTGATTTGCTGTTTATACATTGCTTAACTGTGGCAGATGAGTCAGTCATCAGCACAGGCTGTAACACAAAGCCACGGCATTGTCTGGTTGTTAAAGTTCACATTAACTTTTTACATGGCTTATTACCTCGTTCCTAGTTTTATCTTTGCTCCTTTCTAACAAAAATTATAATTTTATTAGCCCTTACTTCCCTGAGATGTCCTCAGCAGTGGACACATACAAGGCCTGCTTGTGCCCCAGCAGAGCAGATTTCATTTCACACCGAGAAGCCTCAGGAGCCACTCGCCATTCCCATACTCACTGTAGCCACAAGAGGTCTCTGAATACTTACCGTGTCTTCCTCACCAGAAACTGCTGGATTTGCAGCATATTTCCAGATAGCTGTGATACCTGGTCCTTCCTGAAACGAGAAGAGTTAGTGAAAGCTCAGGGCTAAGTTACAGTGCGACTATTTGGACAAGGAGCAGTGTGTGGTTAGTAGATTTCCAGGATTTGGGCGGCATTTGGAGCTAAGGGGTTTTGTTTCATGTGAACTCAGCATGAAATGATGCACCAAAACATTTTGTTTTGAGACACAGTCTTTCACAGGAGAATGCTGAATATTTTTGTTCATGCTTGTCCATTTATGTAACAGAATGTGTTCTTTTTTACGTGCTTTCATTTGATGTAGAAAACCCCGGGTTTCATCAGCTGAAATGGACAGAAAAATGGCTAACAGGAAGCTGATCCGACTGTCCCAGCTGAAAAACAAACTTGCTACAGAAAACTTGGAGGAAACAGACTGGGTGACATTTGGAGTTATAATAAAGAAGGTCACTCCTCAGAGCGCAAACAACGTAAGTAACTTCGTTGTATCCCAATGAAATGCTGGTCTTCTATCCTGAGAAACTAATTAGGTCTTCAACTTAATCAGCTTCCTTTGTGTAGTTACTGAAAAGCTCCTGTATTAAAGAGCTTGGCTTATCTGTCTTCATGCAGTAATGCTGCTTTTAGTCCTCAGGGTAAGTCCTTAGCTTATCTGGAGCAACTGTCCTGGGCACTAGTGTAAGTGTAGCCGTGGCATACACGGGTGAAAAAAATTTCAACAGATTTATGCCATGTTACATGGGAAACACCAGTGCAAAAAAATGTCTTTCTGGACAGCTCTCTTGTTTAAATGTGGCAACATGTTGTGCCTCCAGCATTTCCCTAGAGATCATTCTACCCTGTGTTGTGCATGACCTGTGGACTTTCACTGATGAAACAGAACTGAATATGCCTTGGTTTTGATTGTTCAGTGGGGTCAAAGCCTCGTTATTCAACAAGCCAGAGTGCTGTCCAGCTTTAATATCAGGAAAATTAGTGAGAGCAGCATTGTTGCACTAGTTTGGCCTCTAAGAATCCTAGAACTGGCTGTGTGGCTGGATGTATTGTATCTAACCTTTACTGAGGTTACAGTTTGTGCTTGTCTAAACCAGGAAATCCCAAGGGAAAGTAATTAGAATAACTCGTTCAGTGTGACAGCAAGAGAGGATGCAATCAGTGTCCTCTTTGCTGAGAGCTGAAAGGAAAACAAATGTTCATTCCAGGGCAGAACCTTCAGCATCTGGCGGCTGAATGACCTGCGGGATCTCAATCAGTCCGTCTCACTCTTCTTGTTTGGTGATGTCCATAAGGAGCACTGGAAGACAGACCAAGGCACGGTCATTGGGCTGCTCAACGCTAATCCTATGAAACCTAAAGAAGGCTCGGATGAGGTGGGAGAACTTTTCACTTGCCCATCAGCTGTGGAAAAAAACAAACAAAAAAACATAGCTGAACTTTTTCATATCTGCCTGAGATTTAGCTTTATAACACGTTAAGGTTGAAATTACAGTAGTCTGATCTAGCTATTTGCATGATGTGTATGTGCTCTTGACTTTTTGGTAAACTAACTCCAAGAAGTCCAATCAGACATCTAAAACCAAAGTTCATTGTAGTGTTTAACCTGCTCTCGGTAGCAGTCAGCTCCTCTGGAGTTGTAGGAATTGTATCTTCTTGTCAGTTTGTTCAGCTACTTCAGTGCAGTGCCTGGTCCAGCTGAAACATCTCGACAAGCTGAAAAAAGGGGGAAGCTCATTTCTCTCCCCTAATTTAAGCATGAGATGTGATTGGAAATGCTTCCTGGTTCCAAAACTGTGGCTGAAAAAGGTCTTTGATTTATAAAACAAATCATATATTATGTATAGTAAGTTGATACATAGCACTTCATTTGTTTAATCAATTACTTATAAATGCAGAACATGATGAATTACTTTTTCTTTATGTATCAAAACATGTAAGGTAGCTTCATTTTGCTAATAAGTTAAATGTTTTCTTAATGTCTTTTTAATTGCACTGGAATGGAAACCGTTTTTACTGACTTCTGTCAAGGGTAATTTCAGTCTAGTTGCTGGTGATGTGGTGTTTTGCATTTTAAATTCTCCAAATGGAAAAATTAAGAATCTCATTAATTGTCTATTAAACTATATAATTGCTGAAATTAACATTAATAAGCTGTAGAAAGGCCTGCTGGTGAGTAGGAAGGCGCACCGGATTTAATGCAAGGCCTGTACTGAATGTTTCTTCTTAGCTAAAAATGGACACCTTTAGAGCTACATAAAAACGGATTTTGCTGAATATTTCTTGTCTACAAGTCCCAGTATCTCTGGGTGGCGTGAAGATGATGCTTTTGTTGTCCCACAGGAGACAGTTTTGTCTGGACCTGGACATATGGAGAGGGACAGAGAGTTCCAGTCCATCTCCACTTCTCCTCCGCTGCCAAATGCGGTTGCCATGATGCTGTCAGCTTGCTTTCCTGAGGCTCCGAGCATAGAAACACAACATCCTTCATCTCCTTGTGGGAAACAAATCTGCTTTTATTGTTTTTAACTGAGCCTTTTTCTCAACCTGAACAGGATGTTGTGGCTTTCTTAAACTAGGCCTGCATTTTTTTTAAAGCTGCACTGCTCATACCAGAGGTGCCAAACTAGGCCAGAAGCAAACCAGTGACATCTTGAGAGAAGCCCCTCCTCAAGACATGTTCTGATTTCTTTCTAGGTGTGCCTGTCTGTTGACCATCCCCAGAAGATCCTGCTCATGGGTGAAGCTCTGGACCTGGGTACATGCAAAGCCAAGAAGAAGAACGGTGGTTCCTGCACACAGATAGTGAACCTGGTTTGTACCTCAGTAGTTAGGACATCCTGAAGCTGTTGGTGAATTTTAGCTGCTGCTTTTGTACTCATGCTCTAACTCTTTTACTTCTTTCTGGATCTTGTAAGTAATTAAAGTGGGTGGAAAAGCTGAGGAATGAAACTCCAAAGAGCTGTTTCTCTGATAGCCCTGTAGCAGCAGCACTGCAGCTCCCTAAAAGCAAAGCTAGTGCTGCAGTGGAAAGATAATGGTCTCAACTCAAGGCTGTGACTACAGACCCACTCCAGGAAGTGGCTGTGCATAGGGCTCTTGGTGTCAGTGAAATATTCCACAGCCACTTGGAACAGACCCAGATGGAAGCTCTGGCAGAAGGACCTCCTGAAGGAATTGGCTGCTTGGTTACTTAGTGACAAAAGATGTGTAATTATGGGATAATTGTAGCTATACAAACATGGGGCAGATGGATATCAATAATAGAAGAGTAATTTCTTTTTGTTGGTGAGAAGAATCCCCTGAGAGAGTGCATTTATGACACTGCTTTCTCTGGCAGGCAAGTTTACTAACTTAAGTTCCAAACTGCCCTGCATTGATGCTGAAACCTGATGAATTAATTTGGAATCAGTGCATGAAACGTGCTCCAGTTTATCTTTGTGTTCATAGCAGTAAGAAAATGGCATACAGCTCAGTCAGGAGCACAGAATTTGGTCAAGAGGACCTGGAACGTCAGTTGACCTGAGCCAAGGAGTGGCCTTAAAATTCCTGGGATGGAAGAAGTCTTTGCACAAGCTTTTTTTTCCCGTGATTAGCACAGGCAATTTTAATTTCACTTTTTATTGCTGAGCGTGAGTGTATGTTTGCTGATTTGGGTGATTGCTGGAATGCTACAATGGAGATGAGACTTCAGTTTAGCCACAGGTGTGGGTGAGGGGAATGAAGTAAATTGTATCTAATCATGTTTTGCAACAATCTTCTTCCATTTATTTTCAGAATGACTGTGAGTATTGTCAGTACCACGTACAATCCCAGTACAAGAGGCTCAGCTCGAAGCGGGCAGATCTGCAGTCTACCTTCTCTGGGGGCCGCATTCCCAAAAAAATTGCTCGGAGAAATCCCACCTTGAAGGAGAGGCTGTGCCAGGATGGATTCTACTATGGAGGAGTCTCTTCAACAGCATACGCAGCCTCAGTGTAAGACAAGCCACACGTTTCCTTTGGGCTCAAGCACAGGTCTAAGATTTTGAACAGAATTTCCCCCTCATATATAAATGAGTATGAAGCTCTCTCTTAAGGGTGGCTGTTTAGTTAAAGTTCCTTTTCATCATTTTCACCTGCATTCATCAAACAGGAATAAATGTCCCACGTATGGTGTAATACTTTCGGCCTCACAAGGTAACAGAGCTGCTGTCTGATAGGAAAATTTCATCAGTCAGTGCTAAGATGTGGGCAGGTGTGTTTTTATCTCTGAATTAATACTGTGTTGTGAAGCCAGATGATATTGGGTGTCAGTAGATAAATGACCTTTTACCATAAGGTCCCAAGTGTTCAAGTTGAGTATTTTCCAGTGCCATTCCCTTACCCTAATTTGTCATGATTCATTAAATTTTAATCCCAGTTTCAGTGTCAGTGCATTCTGTATTTCTTCTTCCTCCTCTTCCCTTCCTTGACTGAAATGACACAATATCACCGTGTCGATGAAGAGGCAGTGGTACACCCTGTGTATTATTAAGTTACCAAAGCTGGTAGATCCCTGTGTATCACAGACTGAAGTGGAAGGGTCAGGCCCTTTAACCAAATCCCACTGAAGACAGCTGTGGAAAGACTTGAGTCACAGCTGGATCAAGCTCTGTGTTTACACACTGCTTTAATTCCCATACCACTGCCATCTGATAACTGGTGTGACTCCACAGTAATGAAGCAACCCCCAAAAAAACCCTGATGTTCTGGTTTTGTTTCTTCTTTCTAGTGCAGCAGCTGCCGCGCCAAAAAGGAAGGTTCAAACCACTCTCTCCAATCTGGTCGTGAGAGGAGTTGATGCAATTGTCCAGGAAACCAAGCAGAAAATTGGTACCTAACTAGCTGTGTAGTCTCTTCACCCTCCAGATATTTTTTTGACTTGATGTGTAGCCGTGTCCCAGGACCCTGAATGAATCTGGCAATTTGTTTGCTACAGAGATAGACGTTTGCAGGCTGCTTTTCCAATTGATCTAAACTCCTCTTTCTTCTTGAGATCACAGCTGCCAGGCAAATGTAACTAAGCAACTGTGTGGCTTTGTGCATCTTTTTTCAGCAGCGCCCCTGAATTAAGTCTCCCGTTCTGTCTTTGGACAATGACAGAAGATCTTTGCCAGATTAATGGGAATTGGAAATTCTAAGAACTTTGAACCAGAGAATTTATTTTAATTGATTAAAATAGATGGCTTCTGTTAGTCTAGGAGGCTTCCGAGGAATACTAAGTATAAATCGGAGACAGGTCTGCAATGCAGGGGGCCTGCTGGGTGCCTAGCCTGTTTCTTGTGCTTTTCTTTTGTCATCTTCAAAGCATGTTCCTCCCGTAGTCTTTGGAAATTCACTGATCTTCTCTACCTGTGTTTCTTTTCTGCAAAGCACTTAATATTACACCTTCTTTACACTCAGTGGAGAGCAGATGACAGATTATTCAAACCACATGCTCCAAACGTTGCTTAGATGTCTTATCCATCTTTTAGTTCCTTCAGTTGCCACCATTTCAGGCACCATAGCCTGTGTAATTTCTCTAGCTGCTCTTAATTCCCCAAGAATAACATTTGATGGCTGTGGGGCTTTCAAGCAAAAACTGTTTAAAAAGGGGGATGGTGGGAACACTACAGATCAACAAGGCTGGGGGGGGCTGACTGATGAAACTGCTGAAGAGGTAGAAATATTTGTGTGACGTGCTGTGCTTGAGCAACCAAATATCATGTAGAAGTTGGTCCTGCTCTGGGGGGTGCTTGAGCAGATGACCTGCAGGGGTTATTTCCAACCCTCTGAAGCTAGGCCTGCTTCCCTTTCTGGCTCCAAGTCTCTTATATTTATGCCTCTTCTGCTCCAGGTGCAGCAAAGAGGCCCATGCCGTGTTCTGAGGAGTTCAAAGAACTGCTGGCACAGCCAACCTTTGGAGCACGAAACCTCTGCAAGCACTGGACCAAAGCAGGTGTGTCCTTGTGCCTGAAGGAAAACCCACTCCTGAGAGCTCTTGGCTCCTTCTAAGCAAACACTGGTGTTTTTTTTTTTTTTTTCTTTTTTATTTCTCCCAGATGCTGAAAATAAGCAAGGGGGCACTTTCCAATCTCTCTCTGCATCAGCACTGCTCAAGCAACAGAAGCAGAAATTGCTGGAGGCCAGAAAAAAGCGATCTGAAGAGATTCAGAGGAGGTAACACATGCTGACTTTCACAAGAAGGGGTCCATTACTGTGGCCTGTTATTGTACAGAGATAGTTTGCTTTTTTCATAAAAACTTCGTTTAAATAGAAATGCTGCACTGGGGTTTTTGTTTTAGTAGAGACCTAAATACTCTGGAGTGGTGCCCAGTAACTGGGAGGCATGATGGGAAGAGGTTGATTAGAGTAGGAAGCTGGCATCAGGACTCCTGGTTCTGATCATTGCTGGCCTGAAAGGGTCTTCTGAACCTAACAATTTGCCAAGTGCATCTCTGTTAACAAACCTAAGAAAAACCCCATAAGGGCCATCCTGGATGAAACTGAAACTGGCAGAGCCTAGTAGCCTCAAAAGGCTCAACTAGAGCCAAAACAAAAGGTTCTAAAACAGAACCTGAAGGAGAAAAATAAAACTAGGTACCAATCATGATGATTTTTTGTTACAGTACCCCTGAAAGGATTTTTTTTTCCCATGAACCTGTCCAACCTCTGCCACGACTTACGTAAACCTATGTATTTATATGCTTAACTACCAATTCAACAAAAAAGTCCATTTCTTCGTGATCTTTCAGCTCCTACCTGCTAGCTTTATTTGAGGTTTCTCTCTGTTTGTTTGTTTTGGAAAGAACCCTTCTGTCTCTGTGACTTGTGTCACTATCTGAGTGGATTACTTTTGCCTTACAAGGTTTCTCCAGAACACAAGTAAAGCTGACAGCCCTGCTCTCCCATCCTCCTCCGGGCAGTCCTCACACCTTTCCCCAACGCCTGGAGCAGAGTTTCCCAAAGCTGCAAAAATGTCAACTCCTCAGAGGCCCAGGCTCGGCACAGGCTTCTCAGAAGGAGAAGACATCCTCTTCTTTGATGGGCCTCCACCTCCAACACCAAAACTGGGCAGCTTGGCAGAAGCCAAAAAGGTAACAGCTCTTCGAATGGGTGGGTTTTGAGTGTGAAGAAGGGGAGGATAAGGGAAGCTTGATCTGGGGTAATACAGGAGTCATCAGGAGCTGGGGATTTTGTTGGTTTTCTCTTTGCTCTGTTCTGTGTGGATCTTTCCTCCTCCATTTGACAGACTTCCTCTGCTACTGCTGGAAGTAGGAACATTGGAGCTAGGCTGGTCACCAACCCGTTCACTGCTCTTTCCTGTTTTCTAGCTGGCTGCAATACAGCGACTGCGAGCAAAAGGCCAGGTTCTTGCTAAAACTGATCCAAACAGTGTCAAGCGGAAAAGAGCTGAGCTCGATGATGTCCTAGAAATTGTTGAAAGAGTTGAAAAAAACGTTGCCCAGTCGCAGAACACAGATGCAAGCAACGGTAAGTCCTGTTATGTTCTAGAATGGAAAAGTGTGCTTATGTTCTGCTGAGCAGGGCACTATTCCTGGGTCAAAGACAGCTTTGAGAGAAGGTGCAATGTTACCTATAAAATGCTGTTACTTCTCTGAAGCCATCTTTGGCCTTGGCGTCACATTCTCCTGACCTACTAAAGTCTGTTGCTTGACCTGAACATTTGCTTGAGACATCTGAGACTTCCAAAACCTCCTCCAGTGACCATGCTTAGAAATCACAACCTTGTTTTGACCTTGGTCTCTAGAGGACTGAACTCTTTTGTTTTTCTAGAAGTGGATGAACTGGAGCCTGCCCAGAAGAAGCGACGTGAGCAGCTGGCCTATCTGCAGTCAGAAGAGTTCCAGAAAATCCTGAATGCCAAGTCCAAGCACACGGGTATCCTGAAAGAGGTATGGCCTCCATCCAGCCATGACTGAGGGCTTAGACCTAGGGAGCTGATAGGACTCCTCATAATGATTTCAGCAAGAAGCAGGTACCCAAACATGCCCCAGGTACCACGTCACCCTGACGAGTAGCATCAGGGGTCTGAGCACACGGAGCACCTTGCCTCCAAGTCAACATTATTATGGTACCTGTGCTAAGGTCAAGGTGCCAACCTCTCTTTTTTTTTTTTTTTGCTGTTTGCAAGAATCAGTGAAGCTTCCCAGTTAGTGGATGAACAAAGAAATCCTGCCTTTAAAAACAAGATAGCCATGTGCCTATTTCTTACCTCAATTCTTGTCATCTTGGCCACGTAAAGGTTGCACTGAAGAGCTAAGAGCTCGGGTTTCTCCCATCAGGGTCCCTGCTGAGCATGTTCCCAGGGGATACCGGCTCTCCAGAGGCACAGGGCTCTTGTCTTGGATATGTTGTGTTATGAATTCCTAGTTATTTTAAGGTCTGCTGAGGAGTAATATTTTGGCTAAGAACCAATCTTATCCATTGCATCTGCCTGCCTCCCCTTTATCTGCACGGTGTGTGGTCATTTCACTAGTGCCTGCTGTTGTTCAACCCTTCCACTCACGTCTCAGTGGTGGTAGAGCACAGCACGGATTATTCAAAGCAAGAAATATTTGGTCCTCCTCTGGCTCCTAGACTGCAATCTTCCCCCAGACAATCCCAGTAACTTGCCCAGGGGTCACATGTGGAGTGGCTTCTCCCATCTTTCTCCCCATAACCCTTTTTCCTGTTCCCCCCACAGGCTGAGGCTGAGATGCAGGAACAATACTTTCAGCCCCTGGTGAAAAAGGAAGAAATGGAAGAGAAGATGAGGAACATTAAAGAAGTGAAATGTCGGGTTGTGACGTGCAAAACAGTAAGTGAGGTGGAGCCAGGGTGACAGCAGGGGAGTGGGGTGCAGATGGTACAAAATGGTGCTGGATCATCCTGCAGCCTCCCACCAGTCAATCAGTTGGCTGTAGTCCAGTTCAGGGATCAAATGGGGATGGTTTTATTCCTTGCAATTCTTTTGGAGAGCAGCACATGCCCTGAGGGACTTTGAGACATGAGGATGCTGGCATGGCAGGCTTTAGTCCTGTGCTCAACATCGATTTGGTGTTTATGGCAGTGAGGTCCCCAGATATTGGTGCTCTGGCATCCATTTACCAGCACTATCCCTGAAGTGCTTGGGACCAACACCCTTGATTCCCCATATTACACGGTCAGTGAAGCCCCGTGCCTTCAAAAACATCTCTCTCAGATCTCAGACTGTTGGGCACCTCTAGATGGGAGAAGGCAGAGGGGCTTTGGTTTGGATATTCAGCTGTACTCAGCCCACAGAACAGGCGCTGTGTGCTGGGGAAGCAGTCGCAGCTCTTTCTTCTCCCTGACAGTGTAACTACACCTACTTCAAGCCTCTGGAGACGTGCGTGCAGGATAACCACGACTACCACTGGCATGATGGCATCAAGCGATTTTTCAAATGTCCTTGTGGCAACCGAGCTATTTCCCTTGACAGGCTCCCCAAAAAGCCCTGCAGGTAAGAAATGAGCCTTGTGAATTTGTGACTTGGGTTTTCGTACTGTCTGTTCACAAGTAAAGTGCTGGGAGTCACAGCATCATGCCCTAAAACTGAAATGTCCTTCATGCTGAGTGATGTGGGAAAAGCGTGGGGCCTATTTTGGATGCCCTCATGCTGTGCAGCAAACGCACCACGGTGGTCCTCACCTCCCATCTTCATCTTTCAGCACCTGTGGCCTCTTCAAGTGGGAGCGAGATGGGATGCTAAAGGTAAGACACCAATTTCTGAGCACCTCAGCACTCTGCCTTTTGTCCCAGGCTTTGCTTCAGTGCCCTTGGGGCCTACCAGCAAAGCCCAGCAGCTCTGCACCTCGTCAGACCCCTACAGGAACCTGCAGACTGTGTTTAGTGGAGTTTCTCTTTTTGCTTTCTGCTCTTGAAGCTTTGTTTTAATTAACCATGGGGATGGGGAAATTGCTTTTTACCAGATCTGTGAAAATTCAGAGCGTCAAGTTTTCTAGAGGGTCTGTCAATGTTTAATCAGATAATTTAGGCCCACCACAACTTCTGTCACAAAACTGGGAAACCTCTTACTACATTTTTAACTTCCTTTCTCCATGATTTGTATTTCTAGGAGAAAAAAGGTCCGAAGATTGGTGGAGAAACACTTTTACCAAGAGGGGAAGAGCAACCAAAATTCCTCAATAGTATGATGTGACCTGGAGTTGATGTTTTCACAACATAAGGAAGGATTTCTATGTCTAACCCACGCATTACTGGAATGCCAGGAGGATTCTGGCTTGATGAATCAACAAGGAAGTCAATTTCTCGTGAGAGGGACATCCACGAAGTCTCCTCTTGACTGGATCACTGCATGAGCATTCAGCGTTGATCTTTTTAAAACTACCTGGAAAAGGCTGCATGTGAAATACCCCTTCGTGTCTGTTCTGTCTTAGTAACAGCTTGTTTACAAGATTTAGCCTAGAAAAGAGACAGGTACTATGGAGTAATCCCACAATTTATGTTAAATGACTAGTGTAGAATGACCCCACCAGAATTTTAAGGGACAAATCATCATGAACTGGGAGAGCTCTGACTGAGAAGTCTGATTCTGTATGCACTTGTGAAATTAATGTTGTGCTGCTTGATGTCAGCCTCGTGCCTTTTCAGCTGTTGGCTGAAAAGGGATGTGAGAGGGTTGTAACCACACAGTGATCTTCATTAGCTCCAAAATTACTCGCTTGGAACCCTTAAGAGCAGGTTTCAAGTGGTTCTGGAGTTGTTTCCTTGGCTTATGACTTCAGAAAACTTCTGTGCCCCCAGGTGTCTGCAGTGCAGGCTAACCAGAGCCCTTACAAAAGCCTTTCCCTTTCCCAGCTGGATTCCCAGCACCACCTGCACTACAACACTCCTACAGCTACAACCCTGCAGCTCCCACCTCAGAAAAGGCATTTTAACGAGTCTGGCACTCCTGTGAGTGGTCTTAAAGAGCCGAGTGATTCTGTTGCACAGCTTTTCCCTTTTTTCTGGCATTTTAAATCTTCCTGAAAACCTTCCCATTTGTTACCTTGTGGACCTTGGATGCTGGCACAGCTGCTTACGGGGACAGGAGACATCTCAGACCAAGCAGGAGTGATCCCAGCAGGATCACAGGGGATTTTTAAGTACCTTATACCACCCGCATCTCTGTGTTTTGGTGAAACTGCCACATTCTTAGGTCACAGTGGTTTCATCAATGGCTCTTGTTTGCACAGGGGATGGAAGCAAAATGTTCCTGCACTTGAAGCATCTGGGCAGGTTTACCTGCGTACTCGAGCCCTCTTCTCCAGGTGGTGCTTCTGCTGGGCAGCTTTGCTTGGCACATTGCCTTCATTTCAGTCTCATTTTGGTGCTGTTTGTTGGGTCAGGAGGTGTCGCTGGTTGGTGACTGCACGTATGGAGCTGTGACAGAGCTTGGAAGTGTCCCTTGTTGCCTCATCCAGAATAAACACTGTGTAATGGAGCACTCCCTGCCTCTGGGTGGTATTTCTCTGAGGAAGAGGAGGTGTGAGGTGCTCGCTCAGCATCCTTGCTAGCTCATTGCTGAATTACCAAATGGAATTGGTCTGTAGCTGGTTCCCAGATGGTTTTTCTTAGACCAGCAGGAGTTTCTCATTTGGAGTTCCATCCACAGCAGTATCAGCCTTCAGCTGGCAAGTTGAAAGCTTCACGTGTTTTCCAGTTCCTATCTCTTGGGCCAGTGGAAGGGGAAATTCCTGCAGAAATCAAACTGCCAAAGGCAATCGTTTATCTTCAGTGTGTGCAGGCCTGTGCTCTGTAGGCCAGGTATTTTTCTCCTTGAGAGATGAGGAACAGCAGCGCTATTCTCAAATCTGTGCAAAAGAAGGGTGAAGGTACTGAACCAAGCTGCTTTGCTTAAACCCCAGCAGTAAATGAGGGAGTGCTGGGACTCGTAATGGAGTCTGTGTGCCTCACTCTGTTTCTGGGGAGATTTTCCTTGTGCCAGAGGTGGCTCCAGCCCAGCAGAAGGAGGCAGCATGGGAGCTGCCTGCTGGGGCACGCTGCCTTGTGAGTGCACACCCTGTACGGTGCCAGGGCAGCCTGCAGGCTCTGCTTGGTACCGAGCTCATGCATTCCCACTGATCCTTGGGAGCAAGAGCAGGCTGGAGGTGCCACTACAAGCCCAGCTGGCCCTGGTAGCCAGCTGTTCTCATCAAAGCCTCCCACGGAACCAGGCTGGGGTTTGGAGCTGTTCAACACCTCCTCAGCCCTCAGCTCCTGCTGCAATGTTAATTTTGAACACCTGGCCCTGCTGCCACAAATTACCTTCCCCTGGCTTTTATGAACACTGGCAAAAATTAAACCTTTAGCATTTTATCCCTCTGCACTAATCAGTTGAGGCCTACAGACTCAGATAAAACCACGTTAATGAGAAGTTAATGCCTGTTTGAGTAAGCACTCAAAAATAAGTCCTCATAGAGGACTTTCCTCTGTGCCTGTCAGCTTCTCATGGCAGAGCCCACGCAGGGCACAGCGAGCTGGGCTCACCCAGCCCTTGCACCTCATTTTATTTTCCCAGCTCACTGCCTGGCTTCCCTCTCCCAAAATTAAGTGTTTGCAGGATGAAAGTGGGCAAAACGTTCTTCTCCTGGGCTATCATTTCCTTTACAAGCCATGGTGAGGATCCTGCTTCATTCTGCCCTGCGATGCCCACATGGGAAAAAAACACGAGGGGCAGCTGGAGTCTTCCACCTCTCACTGACACAGCAGGGATCAAAAAGGTAAAAAAAAACATTGTCCTTGGCGTCCTCCTCATCCTCAGGGGTCAGGGAGTGATGAAACTGGGAGCAGGGCAGAGCAAAAGGCACGAGGTGGGCGCTGCTCCGTGCCCTGGGGCTGCAGAAATTGCTGCAGCTTTACTGGGGCTGCTGCAATGTCAGGGTGCTGTGGGTTAGCTTAGGGTGAAGCAGCCTTGCTCCCTGTTTTTTGGGGTGGAAAAGCTTTTCTGGAAGTGGTATTTAAAGCTAGGAAATAAATAATTGAAAAAATCCTCAAAAGTGGCTATTAGACAAGAAAAGGGGCCCTCTGGGAAGCTATTTCTGAAGTCTTGAAATAAAACAGCCCCAGACAGCGTTTCCCTCTAATTTCCTCTTCATTTCAAAAAGAAAAGTGAAATCCCCACCTTCAGCTGCTGTCCTGGTGGCACCTGAGCTCACACTAAGGGCTTGCAAGAAATGGATTTGCTGTGCTTCCTTCACGTGGAGAAAGATGCTGGAGACCTGAAACATAATCTTGCATATAACCTTATGGTAATAATATTAATGCCATCTAATTATATGTTCAGTTATTAATAACCTTATATTAATATCCACCCAAAAGTATATCAAAAGAGATATTAGGGGGAAAAAAAAATCATGAAACGAAGCACATCTGTCGTCATTCCTCTTTGATTTTCAGCTCAGGTTTCTTTTGAAGTGCATCAGCTGCTCAGCCTGGGGGCAGTCACTTTGTGCCAGCATAACACGCTTTTGCAACGCAGTATTTGGGTAAGTTACTTATGTTGAGGGCAAAAAGCACAGAAATCTGGCTGGAGAGCAGTGGCTCTCCCTGCTCAGAAGCTGCTGAGGCAAAAGATTAATTCTCTCACAACTCCAGTTACAGTCACAGAAGTGGCTGCTGGAGTAAGTTTGCCCCATCTGGGTCTGATTCGCACTGAAAGGCACCACGGGGTGCTGACAAAATCCTTCTGGGCAGCTCCACTGGCGAGCGGAGCTGGAGGAGGAACCTGCCGAGCTCCACAGCTCTGATCCAGAGCCCAGAAGGGGCTGTGGGGGCAGCAGGGGCACCCCTCGGGCACAGGCAGCAAGAAGCAGTCTCAGGACAAAGGCTGGAAAGGTTTGCCAGTTCCAGTGTAAGGTCACGATTTAAGGTTACTGCACAATCTGAAGCAGAAGTCACTTCATATTTTGCAAGGCCAAATTCCACCTCTTCCTCTCTCCAGGTTCTCTTGGATCGTGGTCTTGGCAGCAGCACTGCAGCCCTCCCAGCTGGCAAAGTGACAGTGACACCGGTCTTGTAACCAGGTCTTGGGTAAGCAGTTTCATGGTGTTAATTTTATTGATTAAACTAACAGTGAAGCTGCAGGCAGAGGTGGTTTCCAACCCCTTTTCTTTTTGACCTGAAACGGCTAGGAGAAATTCTCATCTCACAGCTAACTAGCTCTTTGCCTGCTTTCTGGAGGTGAATTCAAACACCTCACGCCTTTTCTCCGTTGGAGCAGTGCTCCAGCCTCCCTGAAACATGGGGAGCTGCTTCGTGTGCTTCAGCTGGGAAAGAGTTTCCCCAGGAATGGTAAACCACTCATCGTGGTACTGCGGTTTCAGAAGCTGCTCCAACACAGTAGGGGAAGCCCTGCCTCTCTTTGCTGACACAGCTGAGGCCAAATTAGTTTAAATCTCATTTTGTTGCCCAGTGAAAGCCCAGGCTTGGCTCTGTGCTGGTCACAGCTGCTCCGTGGAGTTGCTGGGAATGACATCAACCTGTGTTGTAATAACTCAATACTCAGTGTGCCTGTGCAGAGTCTGGGCACCTCCGAATGGGAAACAGCGTGGGGCTCAACTTTGCTAAACTACAAAAGCCTTTGAATAGTAAAATCTGCTTTGAAAACCTGTAATATAGTTAATTAAGCTTCCTTTTCTTCCCCAAAGTCAGACTTTGATCTGCAGCAGTAGGAGCCAAAACCAGGCTTCAAAATCCTTCCTTTGGCACCTGGACAAGTGTCTTCATATCAAAGCGCTGAGCATGCAACAACTGTCAGCGAGGGCAGGAGTTAGAGGCTAAATTTGACGTGTCTGACCTCTCTGTCTGGAAAATCACACACCAAGTCTAAGCAGAGGACCTTCTCTTTATTTATTTTCATTTATTAAGTTCCCCTGAAATATCATTTCAAGTGTTTAGGGCACACAGTGTCTTAAACAGCAGGGCTTCTGGTATGTGCAGACAGCTGGAGAAGTGAAAATGTGTTGGTGCCCAGCACTTGGCCTCCTTTCTATCAGCCCTAAACCAGCAGCTCCTCAAAGCAGGGCCCAGAGGGTGCACTCCAAAGGCTGTGCAAGGTGAGCCAAATGCTTTTTGAGAGCTTCTTTAAGTGCTGGTGGCCTCACAATCATTGAGCCTTCCTCAAAAAAAATCAGCGTGGGGCAGCAGGGGGCTTGGGTAACTATTGCCTTTCCTCTCCTTCGTGGTAATTCAAAGAAGTGTTAGCTTGGGACCAAGGCTAGTAAGACCATGCAACTCCTCTACACCCACAGCTCCTCCCTTGCATGCCCTGCTCAGCTCTGCCACCAAATTCAGATTTTTTTTACTGTGAAATTGTGCTGGAGCCAGTGCTTTCTGTAGGGACTGCAGCAGGTGCAGGCAGTGATGCTTTGTGCTGCTCCCTGCCCTCTCCACCTGAATTGCAGGGGGCTGTGGCTCTGTCCTGAGCACAGGGGCTGGGATCTGCTGCCAGATAGGCCCCAGCTTTTCAGGGAGGGTTGGCTGGAAAGGAGGTTAGAAAGAGTTTTCTAAGAGTAAACCGAGGAAAATCATTGAGACTTGACTAAGAATGGCCTAATTAAAATCACTTTCCGAGCTCGCTCTTTGTTTAGAGAAAGCTTTTATATCACGTCTGAAAGTGCCATAGCAAGCCCCTGCCAGAGGTGCTGCGCTGTACTGCAAGGAAGCTAGACCCTAAAAAGGACAGGTCTCTGGGTTTTGGTTTTGTCTTCCCTAAAAAAAAGCTTAAAAAAAGAGACTGATTCATTTCAGGGGGAAGGGATCTGACTGCTTTGCAGGGTGAGGTTTGCACAGAGGTGAGCTCGCCTCAGGTTTGTCCTCCCCGGGCTCTGGATCTGTTGTAGGAAGGAGTGAGCACCCAAGTCTCTCATCAGCTGCTGAGTGCAGGCGATCTGCGAGGTCTTTGATGGGTTTGTTCTTCTGAAAGAAGAGATTTAAGCCACAACCCCTAGGCAGAGATGCACACGTTTTTAAAAACAAAGCCAAAGCTCTTCTTTCCCTTCTCTCCTCCAGTCATAGAAAGGGAAACTCAAAGAGTCTGGCAACTCACAAGCTCTGGGACTCTGTGGGACACCCGTGGATCTTCCCTGTGGTCGCAGCTCCCTCTGCAGCCAGCTCAGCTGCATGAGCAGCACCAGCCAGCGAGGTCTTGCTTGGTCCTGTGTCAGGAACAGGACAGGGATCCCCCAGAGAGCAGCAGCTGGGCTGAGCAGAGCCTCCAGCCCACTGGAAATCTTTCACTCAGGCCCACGTAGCAAGCAAAGGCAGTCCCCAGGGTGAGAAGGGTGTGAGTGGTGTGGGTCAAGGATGGGATGCACCTGATCTGCTTTGCCCGAGCAGCCTCCTGACCATGGGGCAGCAGGTGGAAGGGCCGAATGGAAAAGAGACAAAGACAGCAATTGTATACTGGAATGTACAACTACATGTGTAACACCAGGATTTCTGAACGGCGGAAGTAATACCACGTAGCCTCCGCATAGAGTTTTGCTCTAATTTAATAAGCATTTCCAAAAATCTAGGTTCTGAAAGCAAAAGAACCTTCCAGAAGTCAAGGAAAAACAGAGTGAAAGGTGAGAGGATGGTGGCAGTGCACGTCAGCCCATCCCGAGGAGTGCCCAACCACCTCCCGACCAGCCACCAGCACCAGGTGCTTTTTCCAGACCTGCCAGACTTGGAGGACTCCCCCCTTGTTTTGCACAGCCCCGTATCCTTGGGAAGGCCAAGAGGAGGCTGTTTGGCCGGCCCAGCACTTCCCAACCCCATTACCCACACCTTTATCTTGTGCCAGGGCTGCTCAGCCTGCAATCAGACCACACCAGGCTACGTCTGGAGAACTCCACCAGCGATCACGTTCCAGCCCATGAATTCCATTTCCCTGTGCACGTGGTTGCTGCCTTCCCTCTGCCCAGCTCCTTGCCCAGCTCCCTTCTGCTGGTGTCACTGTCTCCATCTTCAGCAGCTCTTCTAATGACTTCCCACATACTGAGGGGCCGCAGGAACCTGAGTCCCTGTGCTTACTTTGCATAGAAAGAGGAAGTTAGGCACTTTAAAAACCATACCCTTGCATAAAAATCTTATATTAACATAGCATCAGCTTCAAGGTACGGAACTTTTAAACCACAAAGAGTGAAAACATCAAAAAATCAAGGTGCTCTTTGAAGACCGTCATTCTTTGATTGGCTAAAATAACCACAGCAAATCTCTGTTTTCCTAGGTTAGATTTTCCTTGACGTATGTCAGCTGTTCAACCTCAGTGCGATTATTTTGCATTAGCATAAAAAGGTTTTGTGGTGCAGCGTTTGGCTGAGTTACCAGTACGCAGGTCACCAAGGCACACACAGCTCTGCTGTTCTCTCCCATCAGAGGCGCTCAGACTCAGACAGATGTTTTCCATCCTGGTCCTCAGACGTTGTTCTACAGATTAATCCTTTCCCCTCGCACAAGCCGTGCTCGGAAGTTCCAGATATCCTTCAAAACAAAGGAAAAAAACACACCATCAAACTTACTGAACATCAAATATTTCAAATCCTAAATACCAAGGAGCAAAACAGAGACAGAACTGGGAAAAAGGCACAGCCTCCACCCCCAGAGGGACAGCTCATTGGCAGGCTCAGTTCTGGAAGGAAACAAGCAGCACAACGAATATTATCCTTGCAGAAATCATCCAAACGTGCCGGTGCACACCATGTGCACCTTGTGCTCCTCTGGGTGACTGGAGAAGCTCCGGAGCTGACTGCGTACCGTGTGCTGCTGCACGTGAGCAAGCGACTTGCTCTGTGCAGCAGAGCCCAGCAGGAAATAATAACAGAGATGAGCTGAATACGATCCCTTTGCCAGAAATCAGGTTGTGAGCAGACATCAATGTGGACTCTAAAGCAGAAGAAGAGACTGCTTCAAGGAGGTAAGCCTTGGGCAAGCTCCTGTCTCAGTTTCCCTGTCTGAGGATTGCTTAGTTCTCATCATTGGTCTTGGGAAGGTAAAATATAAGACCCGAGCACTCCTCCTTGGGAAAAAGCTCCTATTCTGGTTAAAGAAAGCATAAAGCTACAAGAAAACACACAGCCTCATCTAAGGCACGTACGGGCACACACTTATTTCTATTCCCAGAAAGGAACTTTGGATTTCACTACCTGAGTAACTCCAGGAATCAAAAGCCAAGCGGCTGTAACTGTGCAGGCAATCTGCAAGTCCAGGGTTGCAAAATAAAGCCTGATACCCAGCCACACCTCAGCACTCCACAGAGAAAAAAACAACACAGCCAAAGGAGAAAAAGAAATCCCTCTGCTCCATAATGCCCTACACGCTGAGTAACTTGAAGAGGAACTCACTGCCTTGATACTGGATGTGTATCTGTTAGGGAACTGCTGTGGATAAAGAAATTCAGAACACTTGGAAACATTCAACCCTTGTAATAAGGTTTGTTCTTCTGTCAGGGGCTTAATCCCTGGAGAACTTAGATGTGTTTTATATTTTACACATTGATTTCAATTATTTATAGCGAGAATCTGTTACATTCATCTTTTTTTTTTTTCCTTTTTGTGGCAGATATATAGTGCTGCCTACATTCCTGCTTTTGCCTCCAGTCTGAACAACTGATGTGGGATTACACTTAACCAAAACCCAATCCGTCAGCTTCTGCAGTCAGATGTGGCTGCTTGTTTTAAAAAGAAAATCCACCTGCCACTAGGAGCTGAAACCGTAAGAACTGGGGACATGCCAGATAGGGACAAGCACAGAATTTATTATTGCACCTCCTAATTGCTGTGAATTCAGGACAAGACATCGCTACATCTTCCTGTTTACGCCCTGCAGTCCAAACACAGCTGCCAAGGGCTCTGCTTCAGCAAACCTGGAACCGGGAGATGCAGCAAAGGGTAAAGCTGGCATGAAGTGCCCCCTGCTCCTGCCTTGCCACGTTAGCCCTCCCCACTGCTACCCCACTGTCTGGAAAGGCCAGACAACTTGTCAGAAAGCCCAGACCCCCTCGGATGGTGTGAGAAGAGCCGAGCCATCACTGCAGCAGAGCCCAGAGCTCCTGCCTTACACAACAACTCCACTTTCAGTCACCTGAAGAAGTGCTGACGTGGTCTGCACCTTCCCAGCTTGCTGAGAAGGGACCAAGGCACGTTCACAAAATCCACTTGGATAAGCAGAGCTGGAGGAGGAACCGCTAGAGCTCAACCAACACCAAAGGGCTGCCTAGGGAGCAAGGCCATTTCTCCAGCACAGGTAGCCAGACAGCAAGAAGCAGCCTCAAGAGCACAAAGACCAAAAAAAAAAAAAAAAAAAAAGCCTGCAGCCATCCTCACGGTATCAGACCATCAGACCTTTTATTTTGCCAAGCTTGGCATAGCTTTACTGTGAAGCTGGGAGTAGCAAAACCACAGAGCTGCCATACAAGAGGTACGTAGGAAGGGGAACTGAACTGGATTGTAACAAGGGACACACCGAAGCCTTACCCTGAGTTTCATAGCAGGCAAGCTGTATTTCTTTTGTACCATTTCTTGCAGTTCTTTCTCCAGGTCTTCTTGGATCGTGTCCTTGACATCGATGTAGTAGCCCTCGGAGCTGGCGAAGTGGCAGCTTATGCTCTGTGGGAGGAAATTGGCATCACACTGCTGCACTGATTACAAATAACAAAGGGAAAGAAAAATCTCGTGTCCCTGCTCGTAGGCACCCCACTCTTTCCTTACAGAACAACCCAGCAAATTCCTTCCTCCATTCAGAGAACTCCTGCAAGGGTTTCCCTGGAGAAATATTCCTGCTCACTCACATGCCTTTCTCCCCTCCTCTCAAAGTGTTCCCCCAGCCCCAGCAAGAGCTCCACTCCCATCCCTCTGCCTCCCCACACCAGCGTTAGGCAGGATGTTTCCAGCCACCCTGGAAATGAGGGAGAAGCACTGAGCTCACCACCTCACAAGTTTCTAAGCACTTCAAACAGAGATTCAACACCTAATTTCTGCTCCTGCTCTGTTTTTTCTCAAGCAGCATGCTCTTCTCCCAAAACACAGAGATGTTAAAAAGGAAGAAAATAAGAGAGAAAGCAAAAGTGTATCAGGAAGTTAAAAAACACCTTTAAAAGCTCAACAAATACTCATGAGTTTGGGGGTGTGAGGCAATTTGATCAGTTTAAAGCAAGCAAACAAACAAAAATACCAGCAGGTACAGCAAGAGATGGTTTCCTACCTTTCGGAACCCCGACGTCCTGTTTATCCCAGAGCCGTGGATGAGCAGCGGATGGAAGAACACCGTGTCTCCCTTCTCCATGACAAGGTGAACCTTGGGACCCTTCTCGTCGTAATTAATAATCCCATGGAAAAGCTTGTTTGTTTTACCCTAGGGGGAAAAAAATAGCTGGGTTGAAATCACTCGGTTAAAATTAGAGCAAGGGGAGATTGTCTGTGCAGGGAACAGTGGAGACAGCTCCTGACCTGCGTTCCTCTGGGAGGTTATTTGGTATGACCAACTGAGAGTCACTTGCATGCCTAAAAGTCTGCCTACTACAAGCCTGAGGCATAGCAAAATCTTATCTTTTCCTATTTTCTGAAGCCAGATGACAGCAATTAAGAGGATTTCTCCACTGGAGAGAACAGAGAAGAGCAGCAGGAAATCCCACAAGGGATGCCACCTCTGGGATCCAGCCTTCTGCTCCATTCTTAACAGGAAGCTAACATGAGGTATTTCATCCCAGCCTGTTGTTTGCTATCCCGTTTTGCTCCTACAGGCAAGTCCCTGAGCTCTGCAAGCAGGAACAAATTCTCAGGAGGAGAGAGAATCCTCAGACTTGGCAGGGGCACTGGAAAACCGTTCACGTGTTCAGGCAGCAATGCCACAACGTGACGGACAATTCAGAGGCCCCAGCCCCTGGCCCCAGACTATGGTGCAAGTTCAGCTCCAGAAAAGGATCCCCTCCAGCATCTAGGTATGGAACTAGGGGGGTATTTTCAAAAGTACACCAACATTTTGGGATGATTTATCAGGTACTTTCCTCTAACGAAGAACCAGGTTGACTTCACTGAGAAAGGCTTTGGGTGAAGCTGGGAACAGGAGTGAATCTGCCCAGAAAAAGCCTTGCTGAGAGCCTCAGCTTTGTCTCATGCCCCACGCTGCCATGGTGAGCCCCCCATGCAGCTCTACCTCCCACTGCGGGTAGGCGTGAGGCTTCAGGGACTCCTTGTGCGTGCCCGGCTGCACGATCAGGCACCCGTTGGTCTCGTCAGCCCTCTCCATGGCGGTCCAGGAGCACACGATGCGGTCGGCCGGCCGGAACGGGAAATAGTGCAGGTCCTGATGCATGGGGTGGAGAAAGGTCTGCTGATCTGCAACACAGGGAAAACACCTTCAGCATCATCAAACGGGGCACGGCCTCCTCAGAAAGCTCCTCTGGTGGCCTTCACCACCACCACCACCCGCCTGCCAAGCTTTCGCCTTCCATTTGGCTGCCCTCGTTTGTGAACTTTAACCAGCGCGGTGTTGCATAAACTTTTCCCAGCACAAAGATTTTCAAATAGCTCCAGACAGCAGCGCCGGGAAGGCTGTCAAGAAGCCTCTTGATCTGTCGCTGTGCTGCAAGGAGAATCAACCCTGCCCGTGCTGCACTCCACAGCTGTTCGTTTAGCTGTTTATTCTCTTTTTTTTCTTTTTAATCTCCCCAGACAGTCTACCCAGCACTCTACTAACCTTCCTCCTAGAGACTTTTTCCCTCTAAAGTCAAAACAAAAATATTTCTGTATGCTTGTTATTTCTCTTCCTACCATGGAAATGGAAACCTCTCATCCTCTTTCACACCAAAACCAATATTAGATGATTTATTTAACCACTGAGTGTGCTCCCAGGACAGATATAGTAAGGGGGTTTCTACTTGCTTCATTTGTCATATTACTTAGACTTCGGGCAGCCTAGAAAACTCTCCTGAGACCTGCAGCTCTCCTCACGTACTCTCAAAAACACTAAGTGGAGGTTTTATAGTTACAGAGCAGCTTCCCATTTCTTGACCACAACTGTTTTCCTTTTACACTAAAAATGCATGGTCTCCCGTTGAATTCCCAAACAAAACCAACACGCTCTCCTGCGACGTTTCTCAGATGGCAAGTGGAGGTGACTTTCACCAGCTCGGTATTTTAATAACTCCACCTGCCGTGTGTCTGCACATCCCAGCATAAGAAACTGCTCAGGTCTCAACTTCCCTAAACTGAACCAGCTTACGTGGGGTCAGAGCTACTTTGGAAAACTGTAACACGGTTGGTCAGGTTCTCTTCTCTCTCCCTGCTCATCATCTTTGTGTAAATTATAATTTCAATTTCCAGCAGAGCCAGGCTTCAAACTCTTTCCTTTGGCACCTGCTCAAGCGCCTTCACATCAAACCGCTGAGCGTACAGACACTGTCAGCAAGGTCAGGAGCACATGAACTCTGAGCAAAAGATGATCTCTGTACTTATTGCCTTTTACTGAGGTCCACAGAAGGACTTGTTATCACCACGTTTGAAAAGCCAGGCTTACAGGCACGGCACATTTCCAGCAGTGACCCCTTACGCAAGCACAGCTGGCTGCACAGGGAGCTCTCTTGCCCACTTCGAACACTTTGGTGCAGCCAAGAAAACAAAAAACAAAATCCACTGAAAACTGAAATACAAGAAGTGTTATCTAGGGAAGCTACAGTTAAAAAAACCCGAAGTGTTACCAAAGTGGTCTCATAAATTAAAAAAAAATATATATTTTGTTTTAATTTGTCTCACATTATTCAATAGACAGCGTACACAAATGATTTCTGCATTTCTCTTTTCCAAGTTCTCCTTACCAGAGTCTGGAAGTTTGTTAATCAGCATGGTGTGCATTGCCATTATGTTTGGCCCTGTGAAGCACTCAACGTATTTGAGGATCTACAAGGGAGAAAACATCAGAAAAAATATCAGAAACGTGAAAGACAAGAGAGAAGATCACTGAGGGGCTGCATTTTCTTATTTTTATTTACCTCGGGCAGGGTGCAGTATCTGAAGAGCTCTTCATCTTCCTGGAAGTCCTGCACTTTGTTAACTACATTTTCAGACTGGCCATTCTCGGATTTCAGGGCCGTGTTTTTCATAATCATAGCTCCCGGGAGGCTCACCTCCTTCTTACAGATCCTGATGAACTCCTTCCTGTAAAGTGGGAGACAGAGAAGACAGAGTGCTTTGTAGCTTTATTTGGGCAAACTACTCTCCTCAAAAGCACTGCATCCAGCACCACCACGTCTGTTTTCATAGAATCCCAGAGTGGTTTGGGTCAGAAAGGACCTCAAAGCCCCCCCAGTGCCACCCCCTGCCATGGGCAGGGACACCTCCCAGCAGCCCAGGCTGCCCAAAGCCCCATCCAGCCTGGCCTTGGGCACTGCCAGGGATGGGGCAGCCACAGCTCCTCTGGTCACCTTGCTCCTCTCCACCCTCTGAGTGAAGAATTTCCTCCTAACCTCTAATCTAAATCTCTCTCTTTTAGTTTACAACCATCCCCTCTCATCCTGTCACTTAGTTTTGGGGCAGTCCAACATCCCCAGACTCCCCTCGTGCCCATGACCGATCAGCACCTCGGCCAAGCGTCCCATACCTGAAGCGCTCGATGTCTTCATCGGAGACGAGCTTCTTAATGAGCAGATAACCATTATCTTCATAGAACTGCCTTTGCTCTGGGGTGAGGACGTTGTTGTCCAGGGTGTAGCTGAGACATAGGAAAAACACGTGGTGCATTAGGGCATGCAGGGCATCGGTGCTAGGGGCAGATGGCCCCAACCAAACCCCGGGGGAAAATGATGGAGAAACCCTCTCTCAGCAGGCACCAGGGCACAGGGATAGTCTGTGGTCAGATTATCCACTGGGACATTTTCAAGATTTGGGGTTAAGCTCTTTTATTAAACTGCAGTTAAATAAAAGGAGAATGCAGCCCTGCAAAATGGAAGGCTATGAAAGGCTGGTGATCAGCGCAGGAGCGAGGTTATGCGGAGTGGAAACAAAACTTGAGCTCAGAAGGGTTTTTGTTGGTGGTGTGGGTTTGTTTGTTTGCTTTTGTTTTGTTTTCCCACTCTGTATGGAAGATGATCTAACTTACCGAAACCTCCCTGGCTGAGGAGCAGCAGTAACGTGTGCTGAAGTAGGAACGCTTGTCTGGGGTGCAAATTAAGGAATGTACACACAGACACAGAGTTAATGAACATCCCCATGTCCTGAATCCTACTGTATGGGTTTATGTCTGATTTTGTGCTCCTGCTTGCACCTGTGTCTCTTATCAGCCTGAGATAACTGCTACCCATACATCTTTATACTTTTTATACATTTGGAGACTTTTATGTCCTGCCTGATCACATCCCCTTCACTAATTTATTATAATTCAGAAAACTTGCCAGCATTCAGCTCTGTGAATCAGCAGCATTTTTTTTTAAACGTTTATTTTTAAAATAAATAAATAAATAAATAAATTTTTATTTTTTTTTTTATTATTTTTTTTAAAGCAAAATTTAAGGCAGCAGCTTCAGAAATAGCATCAGCAGGCAGTCTTCACTTAACTTTTGGAAATGTGCAACAGACCAGGGTGAAAACTTTCTGCCCCCGTCTTGTTTCTTTGATCTGTGTTGACAGGCAGCCTCCAAAACCTCCACATCCTTTCCCACTCGCCAGTACAGCACAGACAAAACCTCAGAGCTTTTCCTGGCGCTGGGCTAATGGTCAGGTCTGAGACTTTCTGTGTGATTGCTGAGCCGTGCAGGGTTTATCTCACCCCAAAATGAAAATCTCTAGGGTAAATGCCCCTGCTCACTGCTCCCAAAACACAGGCAGCTGTAGGATGATCACGCGCGTTGTGCTTTCGGCATGTTTTATCATCAGACCCCAAGAAACGAGTGAGCAAAGCTGATCAGAACATCAGGTGCCGTGGAGCGATGCCATCAGCTGCACACCCCCGTGCCCGGGCTGTAGGGCTCAGGGGAGAAACTCCAGGCAGCGAGAGGCTTTTTGGGGCTTTGTTTTTCCCCAAAAACAAAGCACCAGGGCACACGCTACCACCCCACAGCTGGGTGCCTGCGCGTCCTTGTTGCACAAACCACCACCAAAGCCCTCCTAGGTGTGCAAGAGCATCCAAAAAGCCCCCACCCTAAGAGGGTCAACGCCTGGCCACCCCCTCCCCACCGCCACAAAGGATACAAGGGCAGGGGCCGTCCCCAGCCGGGGCGAGAGGTGCCGGAGGATGGTGTCCAGCCGAGCCGCCGGCCCCGACTTCTTCCCCAGCTGCTCCATCGTGCTCGTCCCGCAGCCTGACCCTACAAAACACCCGGGGAGGAGCTGGGCCCCGTCACCCTCTGCAGCCCCTGCCTTGGCTGCACATGCGCCAGCAGCCGTGCATGCTCAGAGAGGCTGCAGAAAGGGAGCCAAGGCCTGGCAGGGGTTGCGAGTGGGAGGGCCCGCTGGAGGCTGGGAAGGACGTGGGGAAGCTCGGAGCGTGCTTTTCTTTGCTCTCCCCTTCCTGTGTTTTTCTCTTCCTCTGCCAGCAGTCGCTGAGCCGCGAGGATTTAATCAGCCCTGGACGGAGAGCGGCGCTTGGCACGCTCGGTCACAGAGCACGGATGGGGCTGGCAGGAAAATTCTCTTTATTTAGCTCTTGTCGCTCAGGAGACGTTCAGAGCTTGCCTTTTTCTCCATGAATCGGATCTTTATGGCCCCACAGTCACCTCAACATCGTGTCAGGGTCTTATTTGCATTGATACAGACCTGGAATGCTTGCATACTCCATCACAGCTGTACTGGATGCAGGACACTGAGCTGGGTGGCCTTTCTGCCCGGCTCCTGGGGCAGCTCCGGTGCTTTTAAGTCAGCAAAGAGGCCAAGGAGCAAAGCAGTGCAGCACCTGGGGAGTTTGGGGTGAGGAGGAAAGCCTGGAAGGGAAATCCTGGTGGAGGAGGATAAGAACACCAAGCATTAAAACGTCCATGTGCTCAGAAGTGCTGTATGGGTACAGGTTGCTCCTAGCATCCTCTCCTCTGCCTTAACTAACACCGTGAGCATGTCAGCTGAGAAGTCTGAGAATATTAAGGGACTTAAAACACCTCCAGCACAGCTCAGAAGGTGATTTTTGTTATTTTTGCACACCTGCTGTTGCTGGTGCTCCTTTTAGAACTTTACCGCTCCTCCAAAGTGGGCTTCAGGTCCCGTGTCACCACTTAGACCAGCTTGTGCCATCGCTGTGGCAGTCAGTCCATCCTCACTTTCCCTTCAAGTGCTACGCTGTGAGGCAGGCGCAGCAGAAAGGTGAGGTTTCTGACGATGGAATTAGCCACCCTGCGTCCTTCTCCATTCCCTGGGCTAGGGGTGTTTGTCTGACCAGGACAGACCAAAGCACTGCAGGGAAAAGAACAGTAACAAACACTTTGCAGCAATATAAAAACCAGCAGCGTTGGGACTGGAAGAAAATTATGCTAAGAATTCACATTTTTGTGCCAACCCACTGAATGCCAGCACCTGCTCAACTCATTCAATCCTCTTCTGCAAGGCAGCCAGGCCCTGCTCCTGCTGCTGCACCATCACCACTGCTGTGCAGCTCTCCAGGAGAGCACGTCCCCTGTTGCTCCAAGGCATCTCATGATGATAGGGTGTGAGCCACAACTTCTCCAGGAAGCTCAAGTCCATTGTGCAACAGGTTGTGCTGAATCCAAGGTGGCGTCTTGAAGAAACAAGAACTCGGCTGTCAACATCCTGAGCTTCAGCATGTTAGCTCTACAGATAAACAGCAACGAAGGCACGGATAGGAAGAAGTCCTGTCCCTCTGAACTTAAGCTGCATCCTAAAACCAAACCCAGATTATCAAGGACTTAAGTAAAGATGTACCACAGCAGGGTTTGTGGTTATTTGTGGCAGCTGCCCGGACTGGAGTGCGATCCTGTTTCTTGCTCATGCGGCCAGCAGCCCCATCATGCTCGGTGTGGTTAGTCACTCCCTTCAGGGACGGTGACAGAAGGGAGGGTGTTCACAGAAGTGGGAAAAAAACAGGATCAGGAACCCAGAAAAACACTTCTCATGTGACAGAACTGTTTTGTGTAGTCAGAGGGAAGAACGCAGGCATGACGAAGGGAAAACAAGCGGCAGCAGTGACAGCACACAGCCCTTTATTGCCACTAACAGCAGACCTTTGACTCCCGATCTAAAGGAAAACTTAGTCAGAGGTAAACAAAAAGTTAATAGGAGTCTCTCTAAAAGCAAATTCAAGGGAACGGAAAAAAAGCAGCAAGAGTAACAGTTTTATTACAGAAGTTGTAATTACAACTGCACCGAATGCTCTATTTATAATTCAGATATATGCTGTAATTACCTTCACAATCCAAACTGAGACAGGAACCCCAATAAATCTTCACCTGGGACAAAATTCAGGTAAGAGACATCAAAAAGATGAAGATGAACAATACTACACATGCCAGCTCTGACACAGACCCATTGCAGTGTAGCTATTTCTTCCCCTGTGTATGTTTAACAGCACCTGATACAAAGGTGTCCTTCGTGTCTGAAGAAAAATAAAAAGAACGTGTAGTGATTAATTCTGCTGTACTAATTTAGGAGCTTGAGAACTAACATGATTTTATACATACATAATACACATAGGTATGTGCGTGTATGTACATATATACATTTTTAAACAAGAATTGATCAAACCTGAAAGAGTTCATCTCCCTGTGCAGTGTTTACAGTTATTCCTTTTTACTTATTGCTTCTCTAGTGATGTTGCTAACACTACCCATGTTGGCACTGATAATACTGGATAATTTCCAGTACCACTGGCTTGCACAGCAACTGCCATGTTCTTGGCCCACCCTGTGATATCCCCAAATAATTCAGGATACATCACCCACCTTGACACAGGAAGGGATGGTCGAGGTGTGACTGCCCTTTATTTGTACCATCGCATACAGCCCATGCCCAAAGCATTTTACACGTGTACTTTAATCCAACAAAAGGTTGATTTCAGGCATCGCTGCCACCGCTCTGTGCTGCAGAAGTGAGAACCACACCGTGACATAAACAGCACGGCTGCTGTGTTCACTCTCTAAAAACTGGGCAAGGGTTTGCTGTTCTATAACACAGGTGGTGTCCTCTCATATATAACATGATGGTCTGTTCAAATGAAAAAAATGTCCTTTGTATCTTATTCAATAAAAGAAAAACCACTACAGAGTGAATCATTTTCAAATATATTCATAAGCGTCTCTAAAGCACAGACTGAATATCACCAACCTAGGAGAAGAAAGAAGGAAGAGACTTCCTTTGTTAAGATAACTGATGGCGACATTCATCTTTTTATTAAAATTAATGGCATTTGACAGTGGCCGTGTCTTTGCAAATTATTTTTACAGCTATGTCTGTCAGTTTACCAAGTTTTATAGAACGTTTTTATACAGCTGCTTTGCATTTGGCTTTTCGTTTTAATGTTTTCTGTTCATTAAATCACAAAACTAATAAAAACTAAACGATCAGGATTTCTACAAGCAGCACTGAGATGGTTCTAATGCGCGGCACTGTAATTTAATAAGCATCTCAATCGACTATTAAAATCCACATTATGATCAGAACTGTAATTCCAAAGATGAGGTCTTCTGAAAGCCTAATTTACTGCAATGGGAAGTGGCAGCTGCTGCAACTCAGCAAAATTAGCTTTTTTTAACTTAAATGTCAAGGAAAACGGATGGAGCCACTAACAAGAACAATAAAATCTACCACCAACACACAGGTTCAGTTTTCATCATTCAAAAGATTCAAGAAGGGCTTGTACAGATATATTAGCAGCAAAAGAGATGAAAATGTGGTCCCTGTGGGGAAGAAATATAGGGGGCTTGTGATGAAGGACGCAGAAAAGGTCAAGGGAACTGAATGGGAACTGCTGGCATGGTCTCTGAGGTTCCTGAGGTCAGATTCCTGAGTCAAGCAGCAAGATCCCAGGGCACAAAACACCACTTGTGTTGCACAAGACTGAGTCAAAGACCACCTGAGCAAAGTGGGCATTGTCAGATCTGTGGGACTGACTACATGGGATGTGTAGGCGTGAGCTGATACAACTGCAAAGCTGCTCCCTCTGCTGTTCCCAGATGTTCGTGATGGCTACAAGAAGGCAAATGTCATACCTGTCCTCACAAAGGGCAAGAAAAGGATCTGGGGAGTTACAAGCTATGCCCCAGTCTCCAAAAAGATTATGGAGTAAATCCTGGGTTTGCTGTGTCCAGCTACACCAAGGGCAAGACAACTGGGAACAACCTGCACAGATTTACCAAAGGCAACTTGGAGCTGGCCAATCTCCTCACCTTCTGCAGTGGAACAGCTCTATGGAATATGGCAGGGCAATGGGCAGTGTTTACTTTGACACTAGGAAGGTTTTTGCCCTGTTAGGACATGCAGACCATAAAAATGGGTGGAACATCGGCTGAACTGCTGCTCAAAAGGCCATGAGCAGCAGTACAAAGTGCAGCTGGCTGCAAAGCAGCTTTGCAGGAAATGTCTGAATGGATGGGATGAAGATGAGCAAGAGTACACCTTGTACACCTGCAATCCGAATGGTTTGGGGTGGGGAGATCATCTAAAGGTCATCTAGTCCTTTGGGCACAGACTTATTTCAGGTTGTTCAGCGGGAAGGGCTAACTGCATGCTGGGCTGCATTAGCAAGATGCCCCCAAAGTGTGGAGGGCAGGAAACAAGGAAAGGCTGAGAAAATAGCTGGAAGAGAAGGTTCCAGAGAAATCCTACAGCTGTCCGCAAGTATCTAATGGGAGATCTAGAGAAGACAGCCAGACCTTTCCTGAGTGTTCACGGCAAAATTAAGAGACAACAGGTACAAGCCATAGCAAGGAAAATTCCTGTTGGATAATATGGAGAAAATTAGGCCAAATTTCTCAATTAAGTCAAAATCTCTATTTCAGGGGTGGCCAAAGACTGGAATAAGGGGTATGGAAGGACTGAGCAATGTCCACCTGGACTCATACAGTCCTCAGAAACTGAGTGTGACCGTCCTTGCTTTGGACCAGGAGCCTGCAAGACATCTGTTCCAGACCAAATTATTTAAAGAGCTCATTTACGGTAGCAGGTGCATCCTCTGAGTGACCTATTAATTCCTAATTAGTTCCAATAAGGAACGTGTGTTGTATGCAAACACAAATATGCATTTACCTTAGAAACACCAGGACCATTTTTCTGTGGTTTTATCTCCCTCTTTGATGGTTGGAGACATGAAGTAACAGCTTTTTCATACCTTAAAAAGAGGCAACAAGGGAATTTAAAAATGAAATAAAATAATTTAAAAAAGGAAAACCAAAACCACACAATAAAAACAGCCTCTTCCTGTGTAGCAGGCTCCTGATCCCTGCAGACTGTGAGCTGAACTGCCCTTCACGGAGGTGTTGATCCAACTGAGGTCTCCTCCCTCTCCTCACAGACCACCTAACCTGGGACAAATACCCCCAAATTATACGGGGATATGCGTTACCTTCCCCCACTCTGAGCACTGGCCAGAGGTTGCAGTCCTATCTCGTGGTCAGAACACAGACACACCTCCAGATGACGACTCCTCCCAACTGCTTGCCAAACATTTAGTGGAAAAAAAAGTCAATAAACCAGAAAATATTGGTGACCATGCCCACCTGCTCACCCTCCAGTCGCTCAGGTTTGCTGCCTTGTTCCTGCAGCACTCACACTAACTCTCGTGTCTCTCCCAAGTAGAAAACAGTTGGCCAGTCCTCAATTACTAGCAAAACATAAACTCAAAATAACACCTTAAAAAAAAAAAAAAAGAAAAAAAAGAAAAAAGAAAAAAAAGAAAACAAAACAAACCAAAACAAAAAAAAAACATTCTGACACCATACACCATCACAGCTAATTTCAAGAGCATTATTTTGCCCCCTGCTGCAGGCAAAAAGCAAAAAGACAGAGGAAACCAACGCATTAAAGAGAGATTGTAATAGATATTGGCTATCTAACAATCCATGCTACTTATCAATTGTATAGTTCAGGCTAGGGAGCTTTCCAGTTATTAAATTCCTTCTTCTTACTCTCCACTCCTGCCAAAACTTCGCTGGAGTTTTCCAAGGAGCCTTCTCACCGAGACTGACTTGTGGAAGCTGGTGCCTGCAGGTACCTGTGGATGCAAATGAAAGTACATTAAAATTACATAGGAGACTGGAAAAGCTAATAAAAAACACTAGTTGTTGTTTTCTCATGGCTTTTTGATGCCAGCAAAACATTATGCATTAAAAAAAAATAATTTAAAAGGCTACCTTTGAGTGCTACCTGCTGATTGTTTAAAGCCATACAGCTTTGGACTTGCTAGTCCTCTTCATATAGCCTCCTATAGGTTAGGCTTGATCTAAAATCTGGTTTTTAGCAAGTAAAACTTCTGCACAAATCACTGCAGCCGCTAGGGGAGAAGAGCAGATTACAGCTCAACGTTATCACCCTCTGAATCCAGTGGCACAGCTGGAATTAACAACCCACATCAGCTCTGAGCAGGGCACACACCACCTCTGGGCTGTCAGCGCCAGGAAGCCTTTTGGGATGCAAATCGCTGCCATCAGAAACCAAGAGGGCATTTCCCCTGGCAGTGCTGGTGGCTGGATTCAGCAGCTCCAAAGGGAAGCTTTCTCTGAACAGCAGGACAAGAAAAAAAGGGGTTTGCCCTGAAAGCTTTTAGGAACAGGATGACTGATGGTTGCGAATTTTCACTCACCTTGCTGATGATGCAGCCTTCCTCCGGGCACCTTTAGTCCTGAAAAGAAACCTTCAAAGCATGCCTGGTAAAAGAGAAGGGTTGGTTTCACACCTGGCTGATGAACTTAGCGACAGAACAGCGAACGGCAGCAGCTACAAACCAGAACACATACAAGCCCCTCGCACACATCGAGCACCAGCTGAAAACACAAGCCATCTCTGTAACAAGTCCTTTCACATACAAGTACCGACCACTTCATACACATTTCGTCCAGTTGGTTTTGTTTTAATCTAATGGAATTATCTCTGTAGTGACAGTCTTTCCCTTGACAGTAAAGAACAGAAGCCCAGCCACAGGGTTTTGTATCAGAATACAGAATGCATTTCACAAAACAGTAAAGGAAAAAGCCTCAAATCAGGACTTTTTGCATAGACAGCTAGTTTTTTGACGCTTTATTTTGGTGTTCAGAATGGCTGTGAAAACCCTAAAACGTTTTGTCCCGTTCCCCCCACCAGTTACTGCTTTGAGGTTGTGTTGCAAGCACACAACTTGGACTTAGTTTCCAGGAACAGGATGGCGATGTCCTAATTGTTTTGTTACAAAAGAAAAAAAAAAAAAAAAAAAGATGAAGAAAACTCTAGCTTTTCCTAGGTGTCTGTTGAGAACACTACTGAGTGGAAAGAGATGAGCCAAGTTTTGCCCCAGACTTTGCTAGGAGCAAGCCTGGAAATTCAAGCCTTGCATGTTGCACGCGACAGGTTCGTCTCTGACGAGTCATTTTTCACAAGCAGAAGCCCTCGTTATTCTTGCTGGGAGTGGTATTGATTAGCAAAGCTTTCCTTTTAGCAAAGCTTTCCTTCTTCCTGGACTGAGCATCGAGGAGCTAGTTCCGCGGTGTGGGAAGCTTTTGCAAGGAGCTGGTTCAGAGAAATGTGCTTGGTTCTGTTCCGCAGAATCGCACGGCGTGGCTTGGCTCCTGGGGGCTGGCAGCGTGGAGTTAGCAGCGACCGTGCAGCTTTACACACACCCTCCAAGGAAAGATGGGTTTGGCATTCCTTCCATGCCCAGCACTGCTCAAAAACCCTCATCTGGGTTAGAGCAGGCCCAGCCAGGAGACTCGCAGAGGATACAGAGAAAACAATTCACATCCATCGCATGCTTTGCGCTGACAAGTAAAATAAACACAGTGAAGCAGACAATGTGCTCGGAGATAACCTGCTTGTCCCCACATTCTGACACGCAGGAGGAGATACTCTCCATTACCAAGGGACATCACAGCTTGCAGAGCTGACCGAAGGAGTAACAGCAATCAGTATAATTACACTTGCATTAAAACAAAAGATAAAAGGAGGATTTCTCCTCTTTCCAGTTTGCAAGTCAGGTAGGAATCAAAAAAGTTCATGCGTTTATACAAGAGCAATAAAAAAAATTAAATATTTATTTTGAATAACAAGCTTAAGTTCAAGCTGCAATGTTGGCAATGTAGATTTTAAACACAGATCACAAAAGTGTGCACAAAAATGTATTTGAGCAAAGAACAAAATAATACTAAGAATTATACTAAACAGCTGCTGATTTTAAAGAAACAAAAAAGGCCTGTAATCACTATACAAAATATAAAATGTATTAAACACTACCATCCACAGAACAGAGGTTTATTTTAGTTTGATTATATTTAAAAATTATTTGTGTAGTTATTTATATAGTGAATTGTAAATGAATATTATACAGGAACCTCCTTTTGGTCTGCAAAACCTTTGTTGCACTATAGCACATCCAATCACATTGCAAAAAAAAAAAAAAAAAGATTATTTTTCCTTACTATCAATAAAGAAAATCATTGATAATACAGTAAATATTGTCAGGTCTACAAATAATGAAATTAAAAATGACTCCTTCGACTCTGAAGTGCTTTCCATGCAAAGTCAGCACTTGCTCGTTTAAACAGAGTGCACTACCAAGCAATGTCCAGGGTCGTAGATGCTCTTGGTAAGACTAAACCTTACAAAAAAATAAAAAATTAAAAAAAAAAAAAATAAAAATCAAAGATTGAATGTAATCATGCAACCATCTTACTACTGGGCATACCCACTGTGTCGCTTCTCCGATTTATTGCCTCTCTGGAATATCACTCAAGGCATCAAAATTAGACTTATGATAAATATACATATAATGAAAGGACACAAACTGCTATTCGACACTACTACTGGTAATGTCTGTGCTACGTGAAAGCACCTTTAAAAAGAGCCTATGCGGCAAGAGATAAGTGTCTAAAGATTCAAAATGAATCAACAGTATTGGATAACAATATAATTCTCAACTCAGAAGCTGCCTCAAGATTAGGTGCATCTTCAGTTAATGTAACAGGAAAAAAAGGCAATGGATTTTATTTCATTAATTGTATCCACTCATAAACTGACCTAAGGCCACCAGATGTGCAGACACAAGTTTTCTTTTCTTTTTTTTACAGTTCCTTTTAAATTGTAGGATGATAAAGGAATAGATCTATTTAAAAACAACCAGCTATTTCATCTACATTAAGAGGTGGCACCCGGCGTTGGGTTCACGTTCTGAGTGGCCACCTGTGGTGCAACTTCGATGATTCGTGGTTTGTCTATAATTCTGGCCGTGCGGTTGCCCTTCTCTACAATGCCAATAATCCATGCTTGGTGACCCTCGCCATATTTTGGAGACTTGATCTCGGCACAGAACCGTGCTGCTTGTTCCCGCGGTAAACAGATGAGGAGGCCTCCTGAAAAAGAACAAGAAAAAGCAGAGCGTTAAACGTCTGGTCGCAAAGTGTTTCAACCTAAACATGCCAAATCTCTGTTTGGACACACATTCGGGGACTTCGGTGGGGTCTGTTAAACTGCAGGACTCCAAGTGAAGACACGGTGGAAGTCTGCGAGCTCTTGTTGTACAGAAAAAGTTCAGTGTTTGGTACGTAAATGAAGCCAGATACACAAAAAAAAAGATGCTGGCAGAAGGACGTGGTGCTGATGCCAACAAATGACATAGGAGAACAACGCCAGCATTGTAAACTTCCAACAGAGGACTGCAAAGTGCCTCCGCAAGAAGCGTACACAGGAACGTTTTGGATAAAGGTCACATTCAGATACCTATAAGCACAGATTGGGAGCAGCTGATTCTGCGAGTAACCCCACTGCCTATGAGGAAATCCTTCATCAGAACAGGGCCGGTTACAACAGAGCACAGAAGGCCGAAAATTAAACCCAGGCTCGACCCAGTGCTCCGTGACAGTCAGTCCCTTTGACCCCTTTGTTAGAGGGGAAGTTTTCTAACCTTGTTTAGCCTTTCCTCTAAGATCTTTTCTTGCAGAGACAAGAGAAAAATATTTACTAATGAGTGCTTTTCAGAGGGAAAACCCTAACTAGCTAGCAGGGTTGCCATTTGGTCAGTAAGAACCCCTGCATTTGAAGAATCCCAAAGCACTGAAAAGGTGATTTTGCAAGTGAAATACCAGAGTGAGTTTTGTTGTCAGCTCTGGCACAAATTTCCAGGGGGTTCTAAGTCACTAAATATTTTGGTGCTGCCCTTTAATACCAAAAGTTACAGGTCTCCTGAATTGCTTATCTTTTTTTTACATTTATGCCGCACTGCAAATCTGTGGAGCACTGCAACACAGAGTAACAAATTCATCTCCAGATGCCTAATTAAACCTCAAAGCGTCGTGTGCTCCACACAACTTGCATAGTTCATGCCTACACAGTGCTACATCCCAACAGACAGCCTCTTGTAAGGATAATTTATAATTAGATGTTTTTTATGATAGTTTATAAGGATATGTGGAAGCATTAAAGTTATTTTTGGGGTTCTATATGAAGCAAATGAGTGCACCATCCAGAAAAATGCCTACGTCCTCACAGAGATTTCAGAATATAACACCCAGGTACCTCCATCAAAAACATAAACCAATAAAAATCAGTAACATGAAAACATTTAAGCTGCTCCACACATAGCAGACAAATCAATCGCAAAGGAACTATGTGCTGTTCCTGTGGAAGGCCCTAAATCAAACTGAAGAGTAACTCATGTCACAGTGCAGGCGAGGCAGGGAAGAGAATTATAAGTAGCAGGGCACAGAGAGTGCTGACCAGCCAGAAGGGAGAAGTGGAAGTACAGGGAGAAAGAGAACTAAGAAAGCACACGAGAATCTTCATTCTTCATCTCTTCCCCATACACTCGTCCTGCAATTTTGTTATCACGTGTATGCTCACCTTGTTAAAACTCTGGCAAGATCTGAAAAATGTACCAAATCCCAGCTAAAACATACTTCCACCTGCTGGCTGCACCCCCCGGTTTGATCAGCAATCCTTAAAAAAAGGTTATGGGGTACTCTTGATCAATCTCTTATCTTTGGGCAAGTCCTAAGGAGATTTTGAGCATTGCTGCTTTTAAGTGTTGTACTGCAAGCAGGAACTGGCAACAGAAACCTCCCAAACAAATCTCCTTGCTCCTGTTAAGGGCATTCTCTCACAACTAACAATGGGATAAAATCATCAGCCTTACCTCTCAGTGACACAGCAGCCCTTCCTTGCTATCCATCTGCCCATTTTCACAAACTGCACAGAATTACTGATTGAGACACTTCTACTATGCTAACAAAGTAGTCTGACACCAGTCAGCAGCTTCAAAAATTATTAGAAGAGGACTGACAAAAATATACACATGCTCAAGTATCCTAGAGCATCTCCCACAGAATAATTCTGTAACTTATTTCTACAAGAAAAACTAAGTAATAAACAGAATTAAGTTTTTTGAAACTGCAACTTTAACCATTACCAAGGAGTTGCCTAGAAGAGAGCCCAAAATGAAGCAAAAATGGGATTTTCAGAAAACATCACAAGCAGCAGTGCCTGGAGGATGGAACGGATGACACACGAGATCTTTCCAACACTGACTTTTGTCAACAGGTGCCCAGCAAATGTGCGCTGGGGAAAAAAAACCAACAGTCTTAAAATCCATTCACGTTGTCTTCCAGTAAATTTCTCGCTGCCTGCCCACTCTGCTGAAAAACATCTGTTCACAAATGAAGAAGCTACAGACAGAGCGTTTCTGGAAGCTTCGGGTATCAGAGAAAGAGTGTATGTACATATTACAGTAGGAACAGCCCCGAGCAGCCCTAAAAGGCATCCTCACAACTGGACATACAGCTGCTGCAGGGCACACGCTTGCCTCCAAATAAATCAACCCTGGGATGAAATCAAATTTAAGTGTTTTGAGGCACCCAAAGTTCACAACTAACCAGATAGTCTCGTTTTTTCCAGTCATCACCTATTTCTGTTGAAAGCTCAGGCAATTCTGAGTTTCAAAGATACTTCTTACTCTCATTCCCCAAAAGGGATTCAGAAGATGACTTTTCCCCTTCCATACTCCCTCTTTGTTTTTCCATTCCTTCAGTGAAAGGACAGCATTGTCCCCAGGATGCAGAAGGTGCAGCTCTGAGGACTCCAGCACTCAGTTTACAGCTAGACCATTCCCATGCCAGCTGCACGAAGCCCATGTCACAGCCACTCACCTGAAAGAGCATCTTGCAGCTCCACATCTGCAGCCAAGCTATTTTTCAGCCCCTCTGCAACTGATAGCAAATGTCCTGTATTGAGGGCAAGCAGCAGTGCCACTTGCACTCCGGTTATGCAGACTCCTAGGTAGAAAGAACCTGCCTGGTGCTACCAACCTTATTTACAGCTCACCAAACAGCCACCAGATATTTCTGGCCTCAGCTGACTGAAGCTGGATTTGAACTCCTGAAAGGGTTCATGTCCCATATCCTGTTACACAGCATCTGAGCCACACGCTCCCCGTAGGACAGAGCATCTGTTATAAACACAGATGGCTGAGGAACAATTCAGCAGATCGTGGCAAGTTGTGTATTCGCTGGGGGAAAAGTTTATGGCTCTCACTGTGGTGCTTCTTTCCAGAGCCTAGACTGTTTTGCTTCAAGGGGCCCCCTCTGTTGCGAACGGCAGAGAACTTGGATAATACTTTTGGAGAGCAGGAAGAGGGTGGGGAAGAGAGATAAGAAAAAAAGGCAGATTTGTTGCTGTATCTTCTCCATTTCCCAAAGAGAAAGAACAGCGAGATCAAAGAAGAAAAACAAAATGGAATAGGACAGTTCAAAGGGAAAATGAAGCACAAAGACTGCCAGCAGAGGAAGGTGATTATTCTGGTAGGTGAGGTGGCCTACCCTTAATATGACAGCGTTCAAATAGAACATCACAAGTTTTAAAATCACCTGATTAGTGTTTAAATGTTCATCTGAAATTAACTTGATGCTCATAGCCTGATGTTCAGTATGTCTGCATTAACTGTCACTGCAAGGGGCAGCTGTATTAAGCAGGGAACTCAAGAACTGAATGGGTCAGAGACCAAATTCTTTTCTTGCTGCTGCTCATAGCTCCTGAAGTCAGGCTGCATAAACTCAAGACAGAAAGTTTGTATTCTTGACATTTGCGTGCTGTGGACAGAGAAGGCTTCCCTCAGCCTGGCCCATTCAGCACTCAGCTTCGCACTCCTTCAGAATGAGAAACCGAACTCCACTTGTTTAATTGGCAGCCTACTGCAGGAGGCTCTACCTTTCTGAGAACGCTGTGCCAGCCGTGCTGGGATTTGTTCTTCTGGAGCTACTAGTTATGAGAAAAATGCATTTCAAAAGGATTCAGAACCATCACTGACCCTTAACTGTAAAATGTTCCAGATACCGGGCACGGTGATGGTTTCTGTAGGAGTGTTTCATAAGGAGACGTTCAGAGCAGGATGGTGGTTTGGAAATTAGGCTGAACAACTTAATTGTAAACAGTTGTATGGCTAATGCTCCTCAACTTGGACATAACCCAAATGAACTGTGATTCTCAGCACAAAGCGCGGCATTTATACCTCTGAAATGTTATTTAACTCTGATGGAGAGAAGGAAAAGGGTGGAACAACTGTCGCTTACCTGAAGTCTCTGGACAAGTCCCATGCATAAGGCCAAACATGTTTCCGCAAGCCTTACTGACAGCAGCCATCTTAGCAAGAACAGGAAGGTTGTGAATAACGAAGGACACCTCGTTTCGCTGCTGCTTGGCAAGGTTCTGTGCGTGTCCCAGGATTCCAAACCCTGTGATGTCCGTAGCTGCGTGTGCGTTGAAAGTGTGCATGAGTCCAGCAGCTTCAAAAGAGGGAGAAAAACCAAACAAATCAGGAAAAGAAGTACCTGGGAAAGTAACATTTCAACAGTATTGTGCACAGTTTGAATGAAGTTGCATACCTTTGATTCAAATCAGTTCTGCTTACTGTTTAAATTTTAAAAAAAGTGTTTGAGAAAAGATCACACTGGAACTTAAGTTCTTAAGCTCTTAATTTAAGTGTCCAGAGCAAATCCTGCCGGTTGTGGGGGAAGGGAGTGAAGCTGGGGGATGGACAGCCGCAGCCAGCCCAAGCCCCAGCCTCCCCACCTATGCATTCATTAAATTCTTGGGCATTTGCAACTACAGAGCCCTGGGTATCAGAAAGGCACCTCTGCATGCAGGACAATAGCTTCAGGTAGGAACATTTAAGCATTGTTAGAAGGGCCTGACAAAAGTGAGGGCAGAAAAACAAAGCCAAGAACTTTTTGCCCTTCTTTGGGGCTTCCCAGTACATGAGCAGGAGCGAGTTCTTTTCCACAAGACAATCCTGGTCATTTATTTTTCCTGGAAGACTTTGTGAAAGAATGAAAAAGCAGTGGGATGATGTAACAAATACCAAATGAAATCTGAATAAATGGGAGAAGAGCAATTTAACTGTTCCCGTTCCTTCAACTGGGAAGGAAGCATCTAATTCGATTCTCAGCTCCTCTACAGACACTTTGAGGAAAGGGAAATTCTGACTTAAAATTTCTACGGTAAAAGCAAAACATCCCCACCACCAAAATTTAAAGAAAAAATAAAGAATACATGTTCTACATATTCCATGCTTTGGGAAACACGTAATGTGACAGAAAATTAAAAAAATAAATTGAAGCACAAATAAGAGATTTTCCTTTTTTATTCCATTTCATATATTTTTTTTAAGCCTTGTTGCAGTCAGGTCCTCCTGAATTCTCTAAGCACAAAAAATAAAAAGGAACAAATCCCATATATTTCCCTTTAAAACATCCTCTAACTAACTCACTCAGATGAGTCATAATCATCTCCAGCAGCATTTGTGTTTTTGCTGTATAATTAAAAGAGGGCGTTTGATTTTAATTTGCTTGCTTCACAAACACTGAACAGCAGAAAGATGGGGAAGAAGGAAGGGATAAAGCAGCTATGTCGCCCTTCCCCACAGCAGTGAAATGAAATTAAGTATGGAATTAGGGGAGAATGACCAAAAACCCCACACTCTCCCCCACCTCCCCCAACACGTGCGTTTCCTTTACCTGTTCGGTTCAGCCGTGCCATATTCATCATTGCTTCCTGGTATGCTAGCTCTACATCTTCCTGCGTTACCACTAGTTTGATTTTATTCCACTTTTCTGGCTAATGGATGAAAGAAAGAGGATTTTTTTTAAGTTTTCATCTACAGATTTTAAAGCACATCCTTGTCACTTAAAATCTTTCATTCAAAACGCACTTGTGATTTTTTATTATTATTATTTTTAAGCTGAGTTTAAGAGGAACAGCCTGAGTGCTTCACTCAGAGATTCTGAAGCCTGCTGTACGTGCTTTACCCTGCCTGCACCCACGTGAAGTTCATTTAAAGGTCTATTGAGCACCTAAGCACCTCTAATATTGCTTTCACCTGCGGTGTAGTGGAGTGGAACGACCTACCCTGGGCAAATTAGTCCTTCAAGGCAACTTTCTGGCTTGAACTCTGTAACCAAGTGAAAGGAACTTTATCGCTGGATGTTGAGAATCTCTGGCCTCTTTGTTTTTAAAGAGAAAGTTCTTCATTTCACACCTGGGCACTCTGACCAAGAAAGGCCACTGCTACCCAGAAGTCCAGCTCTCAACAACGTACACTTCACTCTCGTGAAGCAGGATTAAGACAGTTTCATAAGCTTCCTTTACAGACTAATATCAGCACATCCTTCCACCCATTCCCCAGTCTCTCGCGTGGATTCATGCCTCCGTCACATGCTAAGAAATGCTTTTCATCCCAAAAGGCTGTCAGAACAATTTAGGAACTGGTACCTTATAAAGAGCAATTATTGTGTTCAAAACTGAAGTAATTCCAGACCCAGAAGGAAACAAAGCAACCATTTAACTGTTTAGATCAACACTACAAGCGGGTTTATTCTTTCTGCAAATAAAGTAAAATTACAGCGAACTGAAGTAAATAAAAATACGATTATTTTGGAGCCACAAAGCCTACACTGCCATTCCACAGCATAAGTGGATTAAAAAAAAAATTCTTACTTAACCAAAGTTGCAAAAACTGCTAAGAATTGCTGTATGATGCTGTGCTAGGGAAGGATCTTGTCAAAGAGGCCCTTATCCTTAAGAAGTGAGCACTGACTTCCAGGGGTGTAAGAAAAAAATCCAGACAGGGTGTAAGAAAAAAATCCAGGAAGGGTGTAAGAAAGGGAAAGAGGCTGGTCAACCAAAACCAAATCCTTTTTTTAAAGACTAAAGAAGTACAGGAGTAAGATGAGAGCTTCTGAAATGAGGTTGAGCTTGGTCTGACCAAGTAAGCACAACAAGCATTTTTATTTAGGTAAGGGAGAAAGCAGGAGGAAAAAATCAATGAGATTATCAGCACCTAGAACAGAATAAATATTAAACTGGCTTTGGGTAGGACTGAAAAACCTGATCAGTCATTTTATGCTAGTTTTGAAAATATCTTTTTGAGGCTGATCATGAGATGGAACAGATCAGATGCTAAGAATGGAAATCAGGAATGAGGTGAAAGCAGAACTAAAGGCTGAGGCTCAAACACAGGTAGGCTGTAAATTAGACACAAATTCCTCCCACTATAACAATCAGATACAGGTACAGTGGGATTAACAGACAGGAAACAGAAGGCAGAAAAGTTCACAAAAATCCTCAGAGAACTTTTAAAGCAAGCTTAGATGGACCCTTCCCGTTCAGAGGTCTCTCACAGCAGGGACTACAAAACCCTTCCTGGTCATGCACATCAGAGCAACCCCTTCCATCCCTGACCTGGTGCCCCGGAGCCCCTACAGAGCCCCTCTCCCTACAGCCTCTTCCCTTTGCACCCTAAAGAAGCTGCTGTCAGCAACACAGCCAGGGCTGAGCTGCAACCATGCTGCCAGGAACCAAGCAAGGAGGAAAATTTGGGCCTCCATTTGGATCTTCCATCCATAAAAGCAGTTCTCATGTGGTTATTGCCACGGGTTGTACTGTAGTTAGTTCCTTTGACTACTCACTACTGCTCTGTGTTTAAATACCACTTTTTGTCTGTTTGTTTTGATTTTTGTTTTGATTTTGTTTATTTTTAAAGCTTGTTTTGTAGCCACCTACCTCTACACTCTGTTTTTCCTGTCTTGCCTGGGTATAAACTTGCTGTGCTACGTACTTTATCCCACATACTTTTCAATACAAAGTCAAATTCCTTTCTGAAGTTTGATTTACAGGTGGATTTGTGATGGGTAATTCCAGTTTTATTTCCCTCCCCCTCTTTCACAAGACAAAGCAGCACAGCTACTCAGAATTTTTCCTACCACAAAGATATATGCTGTTTACACGGAGTAAGAGAATTGATTTCCTCGCTGTCCCCATTTTTCAGACCAGAAAGTGTTTCTGGTTGACAGTCAGCGAAATTAGAAGTACTTGAAATATGTGGAAACGCAGAATACCCTTAATTTGCGAGTCTGTTTGTCAGTATCATAACAGATATGTTAAGGAGTGAGATTATGGCCAGAAAACATGCTCTAAAACGAATGTCTTCTTTCATTTGATCTTCACATCAGGATCATCTGAGGCCTTGATCCTTTTATCTGACTGAAAAACAGAGGATTCAAAATGGCTAGGCCATACTCTACAAAAGGAGGAGAAACATTTCCCTAATTGCTCACACTTCAGACCCCAGTGAAGGTTTAAGCTGCTTCTCTCCCACTTTTTCTTTGGAATTAGGATTCATCTGACAACGCAGTGGGCGACAGTCAAGACTAAGTAGATTTCAGCTCACTCCTCTGCCTGCCTATTGGCTTGGTAGTCCCAAAAGTAGAAAAAGCTGCATCTTTTTTAAAATGTAAACTGAGCAGTTCTAGTTCTGAAGACACGGACTGGGAGCCAGACAACATAAGCAGATGCCTATTTTGTAGTCACTTTTCAGTTCAGTAGTTCCATTTTTGCCCGAAGTAACAGATGGAAATATGTCTACATACATAATGCTGCTGGAAATATTCTTACCGAACGCACAGGGTGAAACATGGAGCTAATTCCGTGTACACAAGCAGCAAGCCCATGAACACAGACAGCAATCTTGGCCTAATTGACATCAATAAGCTTCTGCCAACTACTTTGGCACATGGAATAGGGCATAATTTTACCCAGGGTGCTAGTCTGTTAGTCAACAATTTTGTTTATTGCAGCAATGCCTGAGAGCTAAGAATTAGACCCAATTAAGTTAGGTTCACGAAACGCAAACCAGTAAACTGCCTCGATTCCAAAGAGCTTCATGTGTAAGTGGATAAGGCTGACACCCCAAGGAGGAGGGAGGGGAGAGAGGAGGATCAGTCCCAGCTGAGGACTCAATAAACTTCTCACACTACTGAATTTTTTCATTTTGAGATGTTGAGAGAATAGGGAAGGTCACCTTTACCCCATGTCCCTCTTCCCTGCTTCTTTTTCTGCGGTGTACTCACAATATCTAGCCACTGGTGGACAGCTACGGCCACTTGTGTTCCCAAGGGTTTAGTTAATACAAGCACATCTCCTGGCACTGCATTGTCTGGCCTGAAAACAAAGAATTCATATATTAATTACAGAGAGCGATTCACACATTAGTAGGAATAAGTGCTGATAATTATATTTTCACAGACCCGTGTATCTTATTGTGCAGATAAAAAAAAAAAAAAGACTAATTGTGGAATTACCCTTTGGGATTCATCGCCAAGGGGAATTACTGAGCAAAAAAGCAGCAAACTTATTTAAAAGTGCTAATCCTCCTTTCTAGGAGAACAATGCTTGCAGTCAGACACGCTAAATTACGTCTCTTCTTTCAATTTACCGGAGACATAAGATAGGATAGGGGAAAAAGTGGGCTAGGTCACTGAGGACATAAGCCTAGCACCACTAGGATCCCAAATTCCTTTGTATGCTGCAGCATGCCACAGTAGGATATTCAGGACTGGCTACTGTTAAACAGCCAGGCTGATGTAAACACAGCAATTCTCCCGTTCTCTACAGCAATTAAAAGGTTAATTGGGAGATTTTTATACATGCATTTTAAACCAGGACAGAAATTTATGTCCCAAAGCAGTCTTCAGTACCTTTAAAGGTTAGAAGCTTAACTCTCAGAAGAGACAATAAGATCAAAAGATACTGTGGGGAAAGTAAAAGGCCATGTAAAAGAAGTAGAAGGATGTGGCATCTGTTGAGTGCTACGGACAAATGCAAGCAGGAGAAGGCACTGCTTTATTCATCAGGGGACAGATCACAACACAGTATTTAAAGGATTTTTACTGTATCCCTTCAGACCAATGCCTTTGATTGTTCAGTGATTTAACTTACATTATAAATTCATTAGGCTGACAGACTGTCGTGGCCACTCCTCCTAAAACAATCCAGGGATTTAACACTGTTTGGCCACCAGTAACAGATGTTCCTGCCTCTTCTGCTGCATCTTTGAAACCCTGGATAATTAGAGGCATCACTTTGTCTCTTTCCTAGAGATCAAAACAGAAGTCAGAGTTCCGTACACAGCAGTACGAGCCATTTCAAGACCAGTCCGGGCCTTTAATCACTCAGGTCAAATCCCCTCACAGCAAATAGCTCATGAAGAAAAAACAACAGCCTCAGGAAGAAGGCAGCTTCCTGAAAATTGCATGTTATGCCATAAAGCAGCTCCTCCATAAAGGATGCTGCAGAAATATTCTCCAAAAGTAGAATATTAAATATAAAAAGTAGAGAATATTAAATATAAAAGTAGAGAAGTCAGAGAGCTCTGAAAACTCAGAACTGTCCTGCTGCTGTAAATCAGGTACAGCCAGCAGTGCAGTGCAATCAGGCAATGTTAAATCAGGATGCATTTAGCCTCCCCTAACTTGGAAAATTTCAACTTACTTCCTTCTAAGAATAAACACTCCTTTTTTTTGGCTAGAGCAAACGTACATACATGCTGGTCACTTCCACCACAAAGAAATGAAAATAAAAGCAATCTATTTCAGTTTCTTGTGCTTAAAGTGCTCAAAGCTTGCATGAGCAAACCAGAAGTTTCTATTTCTGTGGTTATCACAAAGCAGCAGCAGATTACAATGCCACAGAAAACTTTTAGCAAGTAACCTCAGAAAGTTTATGAGGCAAGACCCGCACTATGAACTGTGGCTCTCACTAAAACCACCTCTTGTTTAAAAGGTTTCAAACTTTGAGGTGAAAATACAACAATAAAAAAATACATTCTGAGTACGCATAGCTGTTTGGGTCCTTACTTCAAACGCAGTTACCCCGAATCTTACCCTATCTGTCATTTTATTGCTGATTCCAAGGAGCATCAACATGTTGTCGCATTCTGTGACCCCCATGGCATAAAGGTCACTTAAGACATTGGCACACGCTATCCGTCCCTGAAAAAGAAAGAAAAAAAAAATCTGCTGGGCTGTTTGTGTACGTTCAGACAAACACCTGCCATAAACGAGACATCTAGCACGAGCTGGGGCTCAGAGAGCTGCTTATTCTGTGATTCTGCAATTATTCCACAGGCTCCTGCACTCAGAAACCCATCCCAAAACGTGGTGTGATCCGTTCCATACGTGTCCCTCTAGAAATGCAGATACCTGCTCCTTTGGCAGGTAAGAAGAGAATTTATCCCAGCTGCCTTGCTCTCAGTAGCTACAGAGGGACCTCATGAGTTTAGACTCTTATTTTAGAGGCTGACATTAGACCAGAGAAAATCCAGCTTTGATAACGAGCTCAGCTCACTTAAACTGATTTGCTTCTGTTCCCTCTCGTCCAGCACAGAACTGTACACATTGCTGATGAAGACTACGGTGTGTCAGTTTACACCTGCTAGGCAGATGATCCCAAAATCTAAAGCTGCAGTCTCTTCTGAATTCGAATATATAGGAGACAGGGAGCTGGATGAGAAAGCTCCTCTGCACCACCCCAGAGGCCACGTTACTCTCAAGTTTTCAGGACAGCACGCTTCTTTGCAGGGGCCACAGCTGTGCTAGCAGCACACAGGCACACTCAGGTGGCTCTTGTGTTAGGATTTCAGTAAGAAGCTGCCTGCAGAAGAGAGCACGTGCTGGAGATTGAAGAGCTCAGGTCTCCCAGATGCTGGCCGTGTCACTGCTTGGAGGCACGCACAGCTGCTGAGGCAAGGTGTCTGCCTGATCCACACCACCTGTGTGAGGTGGGAGATGTTCCTGCTCTGGCACTGTTCAAGCAAAAGGAGTTTTCCTACAGCACGTAGGCTTTTATAAACTTTTGTGCGTACAAACATCACCAATAAAACCCTCTCCGAGAGATGCAGAGGGGTCTTCGACAGGAGACTAAGGAGTCCTGAAGCTGAAAGGACTGAGAAAGGTTCACCGGGGTCACGTGAGCTTAACTACTCTCATTTTGCTAAATGAATGGATCTCAATTAGCCAGCAAGTCAGGTGGGTTTGGGTTATGAACCCGGCAGAGACGAGACATCAAGTTTCCTGATGAAGATGCAGAACCTTCTGACACGGGAGGTGTCCCAAGGGAGGGACAAATAATTTCAAAATACTTTCTAAAATAACATTCTGGTGTGTTAATCTGGAAGACTCCACGCATATTATTAAAAGATTTAGGTTTACAGCTGCAAAACTGCAATCAGCATCTGGTTCGATGATCTTAAATCTATGTTTTTGATCAAATTCAGAAGCAATGCCACTGCGGTAAAAACAGCACGCTTATTCAACATGATTTGGAACACAGAAATATGCTTTAGCTGGAAGACAGATGGGGGGGAGAACATTTGAACACATTTCCACGTTTCTGCCATCCCCCAAACTCTTTAGTCACACACCCAGGGTTTGGGGTTTGTTATTCAAGAACTGGAATTATCAGGCAGTTGCTTGCCTTTCTGATGACCTGAAATAAAACCTCCAAATCACAATTAAGCACGATCCAGTTTTTCATAAATTAAAGAGCTTCCAGTGGCATCAGGGGAATCCCTTGTGTGTTTGGAAACCAGAGTATGTTTTAAATTACACTACTAAGAGGAGAACGAGCTGCGGACTGTGTGGTTTGATAGATCCTGTTAAGCTCCTGGATGCTTAAGGACACTAAAGCCTGTCGTTTTCCTTTTCTGGAAGAGGACTATCAAACTGTTCTCCGCTATCTTCAGTATTTACCAAGCAAACTGCTGGTTTATGCCCTCTTAGGCACAGCAGATAAGTTTTTCAAACCACACTGACAAGAGCTCTGTATCGTAGCAGTCAGAGGCCAGCCTAACACCGCCCTGCCAGTTGGCAAAACCTTTCTGGAAACAAACCCGGGGAGTGCAAGCCTCAAGTCTGAAGCAGCAGAGGGAATGATACGTGGCTTGCAAACACTGATAAACGGGACAGGACTCACGGGCTGGTCAGCTGAGCTGTGTCCCACACGGCTCACTGGGACACAGCAATCTCCTCGCAATACCAAGAGGTATTTATGAGGGCAGAAGAACAGGTCCTTGTAAGAGAAGGGGGAACGGAGCCCACCCTTTAAGCATCCGATTTCCTGCTCTTGTACTCCAAAAGGCATCTCCACACCATCCCAGAGGGGTGGCCGGTAGCAATCCTACTACTGGTGGCTTGGTACTTAACTGGAAACCCATTTTCAATTACCTGTAACCTTTCCAACCTCAGGCCATCTAAACTGAAAAGTCCTGTGCGGGACATAAACTTTACAGACACACACCCTGGGATGCTTCAGCCAACGTGGGTCAGGTGTTTTCAAGAGCAGAGCTGAAGAGAAGGGGCACAGGGAGGAGGAGGAGGGATGTTTTGTGTGTTTGTTTTTCTGCTTGGTTAAAAGCAAAGTATTTCGGTTACAAAGTTTAAAAACTTCATCACTGTCCATTTTCCAAAGCAAAACTCAGAAATTCAGCTGGAAGGAAGTAGCAATCCCTGTTTCCCCCAGAACTCCAGTCCCTGAGTGGGAGAGGTCTGAGAGCAAGAAGGCTTATGATACCTCCCATTCTCAGGCAGCTTTTAAGAAGAAACACCTGCCTGCAAACAGATGGGAAGTGGCGAGCCATCACACCGCCATGGGTGCTGATAAGGGAGAGAAGTGCAGAACCTGAGAGCTCGGAAATGCCAAAGTTACAGCTGCGCGGGGATCCCAGCAGAGGCTTTAACTGAGATGCGGCCACAGAAGTCGGACTAAGGCCAACTTGCCATTCCTCTCCTACCACACAGGCCTAAACCTCATCTGCACACAGACTCAGCTCTTGCTGCTGCAGCATCTCAATCCCTTTGGGTCCCCAAACACAACAATCCCCACCCCCACCACCTCCTTCTTATGCTACCCCTTACAAGTTTGGGTTACAGGGTGAGAAAAGAAAGTTTCTCAGCTGGTGAAGCTGAAAGCTACTCACTGACAAGATCTTTTTTTTTTTTCCTCTGCTCCCTGGCAGTTCCCAGCTTGAAATCTGAATCAAATTTCTCAGGAGAGCTGAACTATGAACTCTAGAAACTAGTCAGGGATCTTGGCTGCTCAGTCAGCAGAAGGAGCGCTCTGCTGGAGCGGAAATCAAAGGAGCTCTGCTAGCTTATGTGCACAGGCAACACCTGGTCAAGCGTGCTGAAAACACTGCCCCAATCGCAAACTGCACGTCCCAAACCTACCCAACAGGTCTCACAGACACCTGAAGAAGAAGCGATCACATAAACAGCAGTACAAGCCTGCTGTCATGCCAAGGAGCCACACTGAAATCACAGGGAACTCAAATTCTAGCATTTTTTAACTGTAGTTTAAAGAAAGCTTGCTGGGGAGATCCTTCCAGCTTCACCAAGACCTTTTAATAACACACATTTGTCTCTCCATCATCTTCTGTTCGAGCCAACACTGATCACCATCTCACAGCACCACGGAGGGGTCTGTTGCAATGAACTAAGTGAAATGAATGCAGAAAGAACCAAAGACGCAGAAAATGTGACTTCTGACAAGTCATTTCAACTCGTCCTGCTGTGAATGGATAGTAGGGTGGGAAACCTGGTGTTCACAAGGCACCCTGAATTGCCAGATACTATTACCACCTCCTGACATTTAGCAGTAACAAGTTACCTGGTTATTTCAGAACCTCAAGTTAAAAAAAAAAAAAAAAAAAAAGGCCAACTACAATGCAGCGCTCCTCGTAAGCAGAGGTTTCTGTCTGCTGCTTCGTGGATGGCTCTTTTTTCCCCCCTTTAAGGCTTTTCAAGCCGAATCTCATGGAACAGATGGAGGGAAATTTGAATTAGAGGTGACAGATTGCCCAGCTTTCACCTCCAGCCACAGTGCTGCAGCATTCCTGGCTGACACGGAAAGGACTGCAGGATAAAACAACGCCTTCCCCTTCCCACTGCCATGTAGGAAAGGCTGTGAGCGCAATTAAACAATTAACGCTGCACATCTACACGAAATGGCCCCAAATGCCATCAGATAAGCGAGAAGCACGAATCAAATCAGTAATGTATGTATTTAGTAATTCCATTTAGCCAACTTACCATCATATAAGGGTCATCCACAATAGGATAAATATAATCTGTTGTCTGAACCAACGACAAACCTCCGTGTCTTAATGGAATAACGCAAGTGTCCATCCCAATTCCTGCAAAGAGAGAAATGCATCAGTGAGGCAACTCTGTCCTCAGCTGGCTGTTGCTCCAAAGAAAGAGCCCTTACAATAGGCATCTATGAAATCCAGCTCTCAGTGCTGCCTGAACAGAGGTGGCAAATCCCTTCCCTGGAGAAAGCACGGAACAAAAAGAACAGGAAAAATGAGAAAAGAATGGAAACTCCTGCTTGGAACAGAGCAGAAATGTAAATGGCTGAAAGGGAGAAGGAAACTTTCTACGGTTTGTTGCAGCACAGTGAAAGCACGCTGCTTTTAGCATCTGTGCTTTTATCTCTGTGCACTTACAGTTAAAAGGAACTAGGTAAACCAACGTTGTCACAAACTAAAAGGTTTTCCCGTTACTCCCATCTTGACAGAAGCATAATGACAGTTCTCAAAGGGCACAGCTTCCCATCAAGGGCATTTCCTCACTTCTGGAGGGAGAAAAAAACCACCCTAAGCCACAGCCTAGGCCCTCAAAGGGTGATTCAGCCACTTGCAGCTTCTGCGTTCACCTCGTCTTACTTCTGTGAGACCGAAAGGCAGCCAGGCGATCTGCCAGGCAGGGAAGCTCCTTTGAGAAAAACCACAATACCACACCAAGCGAAGCCTTCCCTGACAGGGGAAGGTTTCAAACAGAATAAGCAACGGTAAAAACCTCCAGGCGCTCGCCGGGATGTGAGGGCCTGCCCAAAAATGCAGCGGGTGGCAAATCCAACCCACGGCAGCTGCCCCGTGTCCCCCCTGTTGATAAATTCTGATAAATTCTGCCTTGTGGCAGCAGCAGGTAGCTCACCTCCTCCCCGGGCTGACAGCGAGCTGCCTGGCTTTACTTTGTGCACCTCACAAGGAGAGACCCTTCAGACAAGCAGGAAAGGAAACGTGCTGCCTACCTAGAGCTATGAGGCAGCATTTGGCAGCGTCCTGTGCAGGAACCCTGCAAGCTGCTGCCATCCGAGCTCCTGCTGAGGGCACGGAGCTGAAGGCCTGCCAGACAGCAGCCACACAGGCAGGTGGAGAGCTGCAGAGGCAGAAGATGTAGCCTCAGAAGAGAAGGGGTACTAAAAGCAGTAATTTAGGGTTGCTCATCCTCTGCAGAAGCTTCCAAGCTGCTATGCCTGACACTTAACATCTCTGGAACAGTGCACTGGAGCAGTTACAGAGGAGATACAGAATTTACTTTGCCCTCAGCTCACCCCTCCGGGCCATAATGTTGCAGGACTGACTGCGCTTGGGAGGGTTTTGACGTTGCAGCCAAAGTGCTGTTACACAGGCGGGCACCACGGCCTTTCTGAGGCTACGTTTGTGTTCCACACAAACAAAAACACAAATGAAGGAGGCTGATTAAATAAGAGAAATGGAATCAGAATCTAAAAACGTGTAACAGCTCAGAGAATTAGTACCAAGCTTGTAGTTTCTGAGATTGCTCTGGGTATCGCCACATTAAAACTCAAACTGAGTGAAGCTGAGCCTGTTTGTGGGAATTTCCCTTGTGAGCGCACCTCAAAAGCACTGTGCGCACACACAGCCTGGAAAGCTTCCAGGCTAGCCCTTCTAAGCACGAGGCATCAGAGGTAATTAATACCTCATTTACCTGAGGACAAATTTGTCAAAGGGATACTCACCGTAAAAGCACATATAAAAAGAGATCTGCTCTCTCCACCTCCTACTGCTAACACATTTCCTGCTACATCGCAACACACCTAGGTACTGATGGCATCACTCTGCTTTTTACCTCATCATAAAACTGGAGAAAAATCTCTTAGCAGTTCCCATTACAGGTTAGAGCCTCTAAGTTTATAAGAGCAAAAAACCAGCTAGAATATTAAACCTAAACCAAACTGTTACTGATTTCAGAAATTGGCCAGATTGAAACGTTGCCGTGAATAACATTTAATTAAGGAAAAACCAACACGTAAATAGCAATTTGGGTATAAAAGAAGCTCCAAGTGTCCCTCATTAGGGAATATGAAATTACGGTGCCACCCCAGCTCCACACAATAGGATTGCTATTGTTGAAGCCAGAACACGGGCTCCTTACTAATCTCTCACTGAATTCAATCTCCACTGGAATAACGGGTTGCAACCTGTTAGCCTGCTACCAGACAATTAGCCACGTTAAAACAATTTTGAAAAAGGCTATCGGGTACTAAACTGATAATTAAATAATTTCAGAATAAATACTACATTGATATTCCTAAGCTGAGGGAAAAATCCATACTGCGCTGCAAAGCAGAGCTTGAATACGCCGGGCTGAGTAAATAGGCAAACAATTAAACGTGTCGTTAAGCACATATCTACACTCATATCTGTATCAACGTTAGGCACAGGAGCTGGTATCAAAACAACTACATTCGCCCTGCTCCCCGTGAAGGTGGCTTGTGCGGGTTGTTTTCCCTCTTTGCTTGCATCATTGTGCAAATAGCAAAGAGAAAGTGAAGCTGGCAAGAAACGCAGAGGTCTTGGAAAGAGCCTCTCCCAGGCAGCTTCCACAGGTGAGCAGAAAGGTTAGAGCGGGGTGGAACGAAAGGGAAAAAAATGACAGCTGCGAAACAATCCGCTCCCAGCCTCAGCTGGGGTGAGCAAGTTTCCCCTCACTCACTTTTCTCTGCCCCAGAGAAAAGGGGAACTTCACCTCTAAGGACTACTCATTGCACAAATTTTAAAAGGCAGAGCGTTACTTTAACACTCCAGAAATTAACTGATATTACTTCAGTTTGCAAAGCATCTACGGGGAAGAGGGTGAAGGGGGAGACTGCAATTCCTACGCACGTGCCTATTGTTAATTAAGGCCGTTCCTGACCATTTTATTTTCATAGCTGAGCGCACTGCAGGATGATAAATAATTATTCTCGCATCCCAGATGCCAACCAGATTAATCCTCCCAACGTCTGGGTGATAACGCATGCGTTACACACCACACAACATCGTCACAGGGGTTAAACAAACAGCAGAACCACGTGTGTCTAGAGGAGCATCTACTTACCCAGCCTGGGCATAACTGCCCCCAGGAACTGTTCGTCTTCCTGAAAATGGTTTTCTTGGAGAGATTCGAGCAATTTCTGTAACACATCCTGAGGCACTTTGCAGCCTGTCCCTTTCAGTTCGGTGAAGCGGGTCAGTCGGAAGCTCTTGTCCAGCTCGTAACTCTCCGGGTTAAACGACTCCCGAACAGACATGGTTCTCCTGCACGCCCCGCTGGCCCTTCCCACCCCAGAGCAACGGGATCAGGGCTTCTCCGCCGAGCAGTCTGACTGGGAAAAAAAAATAGGGACAATTAGAAAATCCCAGGAGCTACAAGACGCCAGGCCCTGCACGAGGTTAAAAAGAGAAAAGCGCCCCGTGTAGCCCACCTTAATTAACATTAATCTCACGAGCGAGCCACTTTTTTTGTCTAGTGGCTCGGCTTCGGGTCTGATGTAAGAGGCTGAAACTGCAGCATCCACCTGCTGTCCTTGGGGGAAAACACAACGCTGGCGCTGTGTTCGCACAGGTAAGAGAAGAACAAAGACGCCGCAGTTCCTCGGAGCGCTGTACCCACAAACACGCCGCTTTACCTTGCCCTGTGTGCACGGGCCTAAAAATCCCTACAAGTTTCCCACTTCTCGAGCCCCTTTTTTAGTCAAGCAACCAGCCCGAGAGTACGCAGAGAGTCGTCCGTTAGAGTGGTAATGTAAAAAGACACTGATGTAACTCATTTAATAAAATTCTTAACAATGCACGTCTAATTTTAGAACGTTTTTCCACTCTGACTCACATACAGCACACTCCAAAACTAATAAGGGGCCTAGCTCAAACGCTGCCTTCTAAACAGGGCCGGCCGTGCTACAATGCAGTTTGTCTTCCTCGGAGGAAAAAAAAGCTTGCAGGAGTTACTAAAAATGACCCGTACGCAGCGGTTTCTTAGAAAGCAAGGGTCCTGCCACGAGAGAAAATGGCAAATAAGAGAGCAGCGTGCCCAAACCTGGCAGGAGGTTAAGCTGGGAAGTTAGAAAAATGAAAAAGAAAACAGTAAGTGCCTGGCGTTGAGTACATTGAACAGCACAAAATGTATAAAGAAGCGAATCTATGGGGCTGTGCAACCCATCTGCCAGTTGTTAGCAGTTATGCCAAGTTATATCAGAACATCTCAGCCTGCTGATTTGCTGGATGTATTGTGTACGAATCGGAGCTGGAAGCTCGCTGTGATAGGGAGCCCAGCTCCCCTGTCCGGCGCTCTCCCTCCTGGCGGGGAGGCGTGTCGCTTGTTTAAACCCAAATCTCCCCAAGCACAGGCACGGGCAGAGATCCAACCTCCAGCTCCAGGAACGTGTCTTGGATGAGCAATGAACCCGGTCCGGAGCTGTCGCCTTCCAACGTGAGCCACTAATGCACTCGCCATCCAAAAAAACCAACAAAACAATAAGAAAAGGAAGAAAGATAGAGGCTGAGAAGGAACCTGTCAGCGGAGAGGGGAGACAAAAGCTTTGCGAGGAGGGTTTTTAGGGGGGTTTTAGCACTTTTTAGCACTTTTGGTTTTAGCCTGCAGGACCCCGAGGCACAGCCAGCCAAGCTCCCTGCTCCGAGAAGGAAGGCTGAAAGGAGCCAGGACGCTTTGATTTAATGGGAAACACCCACAGAGAGAGGACAGTCGCTTTTTTTTGTTAAAAAAAAAAATAAATTAATTTAATGAAGGTTTGAGCAGAGCGCGCAGCAGCGCCCCGCAGCCTGCCGGGGCGGCGGGTCCTGGTGGCAGCAAGCACCTCCCGACCCTTGCTTTAAGGGAGCGACGTGATAAATAGTCAAATAAATAAAAAATAATAATAAAAAAATAATAAAATAATAATAAATAAATAATAATAATAATCAAGTTTCACCCTTGAGCTGAGGGCTGGGGGGGGGGGGATACAAACGGTGGCTCTGGGACACCTTCAGCGGCCGGCTGGTGCCTTCGGCCTCTGAGGGGAGGAAGAGGAAGAGGAGGAAGATGAAGGAGGAGGGGGAGGATGAGGAGGAAGAGCAGCAGCCGCCCGGCATGGGGGCGCCCCCCCCCTCCGCCACCACAGAGCGGGCACGGGGCCGCGTGTGAGGGAAGAGGAGGAGGAGGGCGATGAGGATGATGATGATGATGAAGGTGAGGAGGAGGAGGAAGATGAGGAGGAGGCGCGGTGCAGGTAAGCCGCCCCCCCCCCCCCCATATTCCCCCTCAGCGCCTCAGGCGCGCTCCCGCCTCCCTCCCCCCCCTTCCCCTCCCCTCAGGAAACAAAATGGCGGCGGCGGCGGCGGCGGCGGGCGGGAGGGGGGGGGGGAAGAGAGAAAAAAAAAAAAAAAAAAAAAAAAAGAAAACCGCCGGTTTAACCCATTCGCTGCCGGCGCGGGGCGGGTTTTCCTTTTTTTTTTTTTTTAATATATATTTTATTTATTTATTTTTAAAGCGGCGCGGCGCTCGCCCTCCTCCTCCTCCTCCTCCCCCTCGCCTTTCTCCTCCCTTCTCCCGAGTCCTGACCCCGTGAGGGGGGGGGGGAAGGAAGGAAGGAGGCCGGCGGGGAGCCCGAAGCCGAAGCGCACCCCCCCTCACCCCCCCCCCCGTTTCCAGCGTGAGGCGATTTCCCCTTTAACCCCCCTCCTTCCCCTCCCTCCTTGGGTCTCCCCCTCACCGGCTTCGCCTCCTCGCCCTCCGCCTCCTCCCGCGAACGGGGCTCCCGGCCCAGTCCCACAATGCACCGGGCGCGGCGGGGCTCCCTCGGCGCCGCCTGAGCAGAAAAGAAGCCGCCGCCGCGCTCCGCCGCCCGCCGGCACCGAAGGGGTTAAACCTCCCCCCCCTCCCCTTTCCCGTCGCCCCGCCCACGCCGCGCGCGCGCGCGCCCCCGCGCCGCGCGCTCCCTCCCCGTTCCCGCGCGCGCGCGCGCGTGCCCCTTCTCCCTTCGCGCGCGCGCGCGCGCCCCGCGGTGCAACCGCGCCCCGGGGCCGGGCTGCAACGGCGGCCGCGCGGCAACGAGGCCCGAGGGTGTTTGCGCGCCCCCCGGCTGCAGCGCTGCTGCTGTGTCTCGAAGGGGTTCTCTCGCCCCCAAAAGATCCCTGTTCCCAATCTGTGAAATGCGAAATTTTGGTGGTTTATCTCACCTCTCCCCAAATTGGGCTCGCTTGTATAATTTTTTCCCTCAAAAGTTGCCTCTCTTGCATGGTTTTCCCTCAAAAGTTGCCTCTTTTTTGTGGCTTTTCCTCAAAATTGGGTTCTCCTGCATGATTTTCCCTCAAAATTGGGCTCTTTGGCATGACTTTCCCTTAAAAGTTGCCTCTTTTTCACAATTTTCCCTCAAAATTGGTCTCTCTTGCATGATTTTCCCTCAAAATTTTCCTCTTTTTCATGATTTTCCCTGCAAATTTGCCTCTCTTGCATGATTTTCCCTTAAAATTGGGCTCTCTTGTGTGATTTTCTCTCAAAATTTTCCTCTTTTTCATGATTTTCCCTCAAAATCGGTCTCTCTTGCATGACCTCCCCCCCCCAAATTGGGCTCTCTGCCATGATTTTCCCTTAAAATTTGTGTCTCTTTCAAGATTTCCCCTCAAAATTGGGCTCTCTAGCATGATTTTCCCTCAAAACTGGGTTCTCTTGCACAATTTGCCCTCAGAATTTGCCTCCCTGGCATGATTTTCCCTCAAAATTGGGTTCTCTTGCATGATTTACCCTCAAAATTTGCCTCTTTTTCATGACTTTCCCTTAAAATTTGGCTCTCTTTCAAGATTTTCCCTCAAAAATTGGGCTCTCTTTCAAGATTTTCCCTCAAAATTTGGATCCCTTGCATGATTTTCCCTCAAAACTTGGTTCTTTTGCCTGATTTCCCCCCAGAATCTCTCTCACTTTGCACACCAGGCAAGTTTTCTGCTGAGGCAAGGGAGATACAGGTAGCGTAGGGCCCACTCTTACACTGCAGAATAATTTTTTTTGGAAAAAAAAAAGCTTATTTCTTGCAGTTTGCAGCTAAATACCTAATTAAGTAATTGCCCGTTAATTCGAAGATGGTTTAAATCGCAGGCTGCCTTTTGTGCAACTCTCTTTGAAAACGTCCGGCTTCAAATTAAACAGAGGAGGAAATTAAAACCCTGCTTTTCTTGCCTGGCTTTTAATTATTCTTTTATCTCCGAGCAAATGCAGGACCCCCGGACCACAGCACTGAGGACCAGAAGAGCGGAGACACCGAGCACCTTTTGGAGACCACCAATATTTGTGTAAATTCACCAATTTCTCCCTCCAGACCATCTCAGAGGTCTTCTCCAACCTTGATGATTCGGTGATGCCAGGCTCCGGTGAGGCCACCAGAGGATCTCAGGATCTTTTCCGACAGCCACCTGAGCTGAAATGCTGGAGGCTGCTTCCACATGCTGTCTGTGTGCCCCATGGTGGATGATTTCAGTCTAAAAATCGCCCCTAAGTGCCTTGAGGGGCCCTAATCATGAGCTACAACCTAAAGTTCCTCGAGCTTTTCCCTATTGCCTCTATCACTCCATCTCATTTAAAAAAAAAAAAGAAACATACAGAATAAAATAAAATAAAATAAAATAAAATAAAATAAAATAAAATAAAATAAGGAGCTCTGTAGATTTTAAAGCCCTGACTTACAGATTTTTTTCCCTTCTGATTTCTTTGTAGGGGATGGAGGAACTGAATCCCATTCCCATTTTTCTCACAAGGGTTGAACACTTACTTCTTTAATAGAGCAGGGGAAAAAAAATAAAATAATAATGAGATTCCAGATGGCAACATGAGCAAAATAAAACCTGAATACACCCAAATTCACCCCAAGGTGGAGAGGCCCGGTGACACCACCCCACGCCCCACGTTCTGTTTGGGAATGGCAGGGTTTTGGGGTAAGGAGAGGGAAAATGGGGCACGGGATGGTGCAGGGCAAGGATGCGAATGGCAGCCTCCTGCCTGGAATTTTTTAAATAATGGTGTTCTAGGACTCAACAAACAAATAAATAAATAAATAAAAAGGATTGAATGGCTTTTTTTTCCCTCTTTTAAAGGCTTTTTTTTTTTTTTGTGCTGTCTGGCTTGCGGTTCTGCAGAAATCTCCCAATCTGGAGCGGTTTGGTCCAGCGCCATGAGAACGGTCTGCTCCGCACACCTTCGGAAGTGGAAAAAAAACAGGAAAAAAAAAAAACACAAAAAGAGATAAAGAGCCCTCTGTGCATGCCCCGGGGTGCTGCCTGACGGCGCTGTCACATCAAAGCCCGCTGCTCCTACACCAGGAGCAGGCAGCGGGCGGCCTTCACCTTTACAGGTGCGGCCGGGGCTGGAGCTGCTCAAATTTCTGTGGCCAAAGCTAAATCGGAGCGATGGGCCTGGCAATGCTGGTGGCAGGTTTGGTTCTGCTACTTCAGAGCTTGTCAGATTCAGCTTGTGATCTCCCCTTTCTGTTTCTTAAACGTCAGCAGAAGTGGTTTTGTTTTTTATTTTTAATACCCACAACCTTCCCATGGCAAGGTGTTGAAGGGAGAAGCGTCGTCGTCACGAAAGCGTGATAAAGCAGAGCTGATTAAAGAAATAAGCAAGAAATGGCAACAAAAAGTGACTTTATTTATTGATTTCCAGTTCCGAATCCCCACTGCTGGGAAAATTCGTTTCCATTTCAGGAATCCCATCCCTGGTAAAATCCAGCCAGCTGATTCAGCCCTCATGGTGCTGAATATTGAGCTCGGTGTGTCGAGATGACTTCTTCCACTGACTTGTGGGGCTTAAACATATGCCTTTACTTAGCACTGACAGAGTTACGGCCTCGTATCTTAACTCTTCTCCCAGTCTGAGGGGGAAACGCCGTGTTTTCTTGCTGCAGGAGCTTTAACCATGTTGCTCTGCCTTCATTTCTCATCCTGCAGCACCCATTTCTCAACGCAGCGTCCTGCTTCGACAAAGCAACCCCAGTTTGTGCTGTTCTCAGCCCCCCTTGCCTCGCTGTCGTCTCCCTGCCTCTCGTTAACACACGGACGGCATTAATTAGTAACGATGCCAGCAGTGGCCTCCTCTGTGCCTCAGTGCTTCCCCCTCCGTGCCCCGAGGAGCAGATGTTCCTTACCTCTTTGTTTCCCGTCGCCAAACGGGGACTTTGCCCCGTTCACCTCCGATAAGGCGCTTTAATGGGCTCTGATGGGGGATTTTATCAGAAGTCCGTGCAAAATCCAAACGGAACGCTGCCCGCCCAGCAGCTTTTATGCTTTTTTTTCCCTTTTTTTTTTTTTTGGACCAGAGCTGGGGGCTGAAGCAGGGGGTGATGCTGCCAACGAGCAGCCCAGGGGGGTCCCATAAGTGGGTTCCTGTTTCCTGCTGGTACCAGACGGGGCCCATCCACGCAGATAACACCTGCCCCAGAGGGGAAAATCCTCAAAAGCCGCTCCAAGCCTTGCTGTGAAGCTGTGCCCTTGCAGCTCCCGTCTCTTCCTTGCTTCTTCTGGGGCGTTTCGTGCCTCGCTGCCACGCGTGTTTGCCTTGAAAAGCATCAGGGGAGCCTTCAGCTCCTGTTTTCCTCCTGTTTATTCGCCCGGGTGTCACGGGGTTTGCACAAACAGCCAGGCAGTGAGGGATGGCCCTATATAATCTCTCCTAAAATGCACTAGGCCATGCAGTTCTGCCTTTAGGCTCCCACCTGCTTCTTCCCCGCTTCCCTGTTGCGACCTGGAGCCTCACACCGGGCCACGCTCACCCCTCCTTCCCCCTGGCAAACAGCAGCAGCCACTTGCTTTGGGTCCTGCTGTTTGCAAGGTCAGGAGGCAGCAGGATTTACTGATTTCTTTTATAGGATTTGTTTTTCTCCAGCATTAACAAACACCAAAACACTCAGGGAAGGCACAGACCATGCCACTAAATCCTCCCATGCCTCCATCTCTTTGCCCTGCAGCCGCTTGCCCCTTCTCTCCCGCTGCAGCACCCTCTGGGTGCATTTTCTCCTGCCCATGCCCGGGTTTGGCACTAAATAACCCTCTCTGCTGCCTTTGCAGGACCCCATGGGGCAGGAAACACGAAAAACTCCCAGCGGCGGCGACGGCAGGGACAGGCGCTTTGATTTCCAGCAATGCAATTAACACCCTCGCTAAACAAAAACCATCGAGTGAGATCTCCGTGCGGGAGAGCAAACCTGCCGGGAAGAGCGGCTGCTCCAAAAGGCCGGCATTGCCCTCCTCCTTCTCCTTCTCCTTCTCCTTCTCCTTCTCCTTCTCCTTCTCCTTCTCCTTCTCCTTCTCCTTCTCCTTCTCCTTCTCCTTCTCCTTCTCCTTCTCCTTCTCCTTCTCCTTCTCCTTCTCCTTCTCCTTCTCCTTCTCCTTCTCCTTCTCCTTCTCCTTCTCCTTCTCCTTCTCCTTCTCCTCTTTCTTCTCCTCCACCTCCTCTTCCTCTTCCTCCTCCTCCTCCTCCTTCTTCTTTTCTTCTTCGTCTTTCTTCTTCCTTCTTCTTTTTATTCTTCATCATCTTCTTCTTTTCTTCTTCTTCTTCTTCTTCTTCTTCTTCTTCTTCTTCTTCTTCTTCTTCTTCTTCTTCTTCTTCTTCTTCTTCTTCTTCTTCTCCTCCTCCTCCTCCTCCTCCTCTTCTTTCTCCTTCTCCTTCTTCTCCTTCTTCTTCATTGTCTGTCTTTTTTGTTTTCTCAGTTTATCATTTATTATTATTATTTATTATTATTATTATATCACATCTTTGCAGTGTAACAGGTCAGGGAGCAGCCCCGTGCTCAACCAAATGTTTTGGTTTCTGCTGTTGATGGCTGTGCCAAAGCTGGTGGCACTTCTGGAGGCGAGGAGCGGACCCCGGTGGTCCATGGGGTGGATGAGGGCAGAGGAGCGCAGTTTCTGCTCACACCGCTCCATCCAGCACAGCCTCAGCCCTGTGCACACCTGAGTCTCCACAGCTACAACCAGGATGAGGAAACCTCCCCAATTTGGGCCCAAATTGCTGTCACCGGAGCAGCTCTTGCCCTTGGTGAAGCCGATGGGCACAAGCCGTGGTGCTGCAGGACCCCTGCGGTGGGCAGGACACGGCCCCAAAGCCTTTGGGCTGCTCTGAGAAGCAAAGATCCCGTTCTGGAGTCAGCCTCCTCGCATTCACAGCGATATTTCTGTGAGTTACCAGCAAGGAGGCAGAGTTCAGGGTGGAAAATTGCCTCCAAGTTCAGGCATTTAAGGCGGCGGAGAGAGCCGTGCTTCTGCAACCCGCCGAGTGCGAGCAGGAATCACCTCGCCCACCCACGCTCACTAAATATTTAGTCATTTTTAACAAGTTAAACAAAGCCCTTTGATTGGATTTATGCTAATGGCTCCTCCGTAGGCATCTCCGCTTCATTTACATCGTGTTGCTGAAATCGCCCGTGCACGCTGCCGGCACCATTAGCAGAGGAGAGGAGCAGGCAGCAGGTCACGGGCGCCACAAGATGGCAATAGCTGAAGAGCAATTTCTTTCTGGGTTCCCCTGCAAAACCCTGGCGTGCATTAACCTTTGCACCTGGGAGCCTTGGAGGGGGGAGAGGAGAGGTTTCCTTCTGCCTCTGGCCTCATCCTTCCTCCCACGGATGGCGAAGGACGGAGGAGAAGCCGGGTGGCCCAAGGTCGCCCAGCGCCTTCTTGGCGCGGGGTGCCCACCGCCTCCCATCCCGGGCAGGAAATTTTGCTGTTTGAGTCTTTATTTCCAGGATTTTTTTTATTTTACTTCTATATTTTTCTATTTTTTGCCGACAACCCCAGAAAGAAACGCGGTGCCTTGCCGCAGAGCAGGAAGGGCAACCCCCCCGTGCCATAAACCCGGACTTTCCACCTGCGTATCAGCCAGAGGAAAGCAATCACCAGCTGGAGGAGATTTTCTGCTGGAGGAAGCATCCAGCAGTGTTTTTTAGGGCGGGTGCTGGCTTGCGGGAAAACCGTACAGCCTGGGACTTGGTTTAGAGATGAATCAGTCAGGCTCAGCGTCCTCGCTCTGATCCCACTCACACTTTGGGGTCTCAGCGGGGGCATTGCTGCCTCCACCCTGGTGTCTGCAAACAGGGCAGAAAATCTGGATTTGGGGTGGCAGGACAGGGCTTGCTGGACATCCATGAGCGTTATCTGCATCCTCACCAGCCAAAAACCCCATGGGGTGGAGTCGGGCTCTAAATGCACGTGAATGGGTTGGAAAAAGGAACTTATTGGGGAGCTATGAGTTGCTGGGGACTTTGCATGGGCTCGTGGTGGACACCATAAGGTCCCCGGACACACAGAGCTCCCCTCATCCCCCTCCTGCCCACGTTTTCTTAGCCCAGTGCCTCCGGAGATGCTGTAGGACAGGAGCATCGCTGTGTGCAAGGCGTTTTTGGGACGTCTCCCGGGTGGATGTGTCCGCAAAAGGAGAGGAGAGCAGTGGGGAGGACATGGGGTACAAAACGCAGCCTCCTCGCTTAGCACCAGCCCTCTGGGCAATGGAAACCTGCAATTACAAGACACAAACAATGTCTTTGTTCATAATTAGCTCCCCTGCTCGTCTGACCCCTCCGTGAGGGCCTGGCTGAAGGGAGGACCCAACGCAAAAACACATTGGGGGCATCTCCCCGGCATCCAAATTCCCCAAATTATTTGCTGCCCCCGTTATGTCACACATAACCACGTACGCAGGCAGGAGAGGGGGAAGAGCTGATGGAATCCATTCTTTCTTTATTTTTTTTAACCCAGAATCAATGTTTACACAACCGAGCTAAATTATTTATCCCCATAATGTTATAGGTTTCACATCGGTGCCTTTTATTAGCTTCCGTTGGATGAGAAATCGTAGCTGACCTACTTGTAGGGACTCCTTGCCTGCCTCTCCGTGACGCAGCCGGTGGTGGGGAGGGGGTGAAGGCGCTCAATTTATTTGGGATTTTGGGGAGAATGGTTGGTTTTGCTCAGTTTGGTGAAATATCAGCTGTGGCTGTCCCTTTAGGGGGCCGTGGCGGTGGGGCCGGACACCCCAGCTGCCCGTCATCAGCCCTGGGGTTTTCCTGGGGCCGTGCCTCCTCTTTGCCATGATGATGTGGAGCTTTGTAGGGCTTTGTCTTCCCACTGACAGCTCCAGGGTGGGATCTGTCGGGGCCGCCGGTCCCCCAAAAACCCGGCAGCGTGGCGGCGCGCTCCCTCTGCCAGCCGCTTCCCAACCAACGTGTCACACAGGCTTCAGATGACTTTCTTCTTGCCTCGCAACTAATGCATTTTTTATAAAGCCCAGGCTCCTGTTTCCTTTCATGTCACTGCGAGGATATCCTTTTCCTGTTCAGCTTCAGAAGGATTTTTTTTTTTTCACCCGAGGAATTCGTCGCCGGCGTCCCGTAAATAGGGCGGCGGGACGCACGGTGCGAAGTCCTGAGGCATCCCTGCAGCATCCTTGCCACGGCCTCTGATACATTGAATTTCCTGGCACGCGGTGACATTCTTGTCCCTGATCCTATCATAAAGCTGCAAATAACAGCACATTAACCTGCCCCGGGATTAAAAAAATCAAGCAAAATCAACCTGCACGAGGAGGACTCACAGTGCGGAGCGGGAGGGTGAAAATCACCGCTCAGCGATGGATGAATTCGTTCCACCAAGTTGAGTGAGCATTATTTGTAGGAATGACGACTTGCACATGGATCCAGAGCCAATTCAGACTCAGGTGGAGCTCTCCCAGCTCGCGGCGATGGATGAAGACCCAGCTGGCTCGCACGATGCCCACCGAGGCTCCGTGCAACCACTGCAGTGGAAACAAAACCATGGCAGGGCTTTTCACCACCAGCTACTGCCCGGTGCTCCTCGCAGAAAGCAGCCAAGCTTTATCGAGGTGCTTTTCCTCATTTCTCATCGGCTGGAGGTTCCCAGGAGCGTGTGTTTGCTGGGAACATTTTCCGAGGCTAACCAACGCTCGACGAGGGTGCGATAATAAATGACCGGGCGTATTTCTGCGCGGCCACTCCAAATTATGGATGTTGGGTTTGCCCTCCCTGCGTGTTGTTTCCATAGAAGCAGAGCTTAACCTTTTAAGCGAAGATTATAAAGGCACCTAATTCAATTAAAATTAGACTTCAAGCATATCAGCACTTAATACTCGAGGGTTATTACGCGATTGGCTATGGCCATTGTTCTGACGGCCGGGGCAGGATCGTTTCCATCAGACAAACAGCACCGTGGCAGCAACTTTTAGGGTTTTCCATCCATTTCCCTACCTGGTCCACAAACTGCCAGGTAATTCCCCTGAAACACCACAACCCAGCACAGAACACAGGAAGGCACGTTCAATTAAAGTTATTTATTGTAGGTTTTCTTTTTCTGGACTGACAAAGAGGGTTTCCCAGAGATCGGTAACACGACACAATGTTATACACCATATCACAACTAGTCCCTTCTCGCTTTATTAAGAACATAGTCATTTAAAAATATCTAAATATTTACATATTAATAAAACATATATACAGAAGATTGAGACGTTTTTACCTAAATATGGAATGATTTTCTTCTTTTTTTTTTCTTTTTTTTTCTAATAAACCCTATAAAAAGATTTCTGAAGAAAGTCTGAACAGTAGTCACAGTAAGTAAACACCAACGCAATCTTCAAAATTTACAAAAACGCTGATTCCATCGCTGAAGTGTTACGATACGGACACACGGCGTGGGGGCACAGCTGCCCCCGCCCTATGCAGACAACTCCAAGCCATGAAGGAAGGAAAGACTCTGTTTTTTTTTTTTTTCTTTTTTTTCTTAAGGTTCGCAGTGCACATTCAATATATTCCACAGTTTTCCAGAAGACACGGTCATTCCTAAAAGCACATCGCTGGCGGGTGGGGAGGGCGGGCAGCCTGATTTCTCGGGTGCTGGGGGAACGTGCCCCCTCTGCGGGTGTTCGACAGCTTCCCAGAAACAGGCTTTGGGGGTTTTAAACCAGAAAGAAATATTTAAATACTTTGAAAAAATAATAAAAAAAAACCATCCCACTCAGTAATAGCACTTCAGTTGAAACACTCAAAGGCCAAATAGTGTCAAAAGAGGGGGGGAAGATGCACCTAAAATACACAAAGGAAAACGAAACACAATGGTGAAGGCTCTAGCAATCTCTCCCTCGAATGGCAGGAAGCCCACTCAAACTCTCTGCTGATCGATAGGTGCTGCAGGTAAGACCTTCGAGACTTTTCCCCTACGTTTCTTAAAGTGAATTTAGTGCTGTTGAAAGGTGCAGAAGCGGCAGTTTGCACGGAGGAGGGCTGCGTACGATTTTCCCTTAGCCCTGACCTGAAAGGACCGAGGCTTTCTGCCTCTAAGAGGGTGAATTCCTTGATCAATTCATTCATCTTAACTGCCGAGCCATCAATAGAGTGCGGGTCAAAAGGGGACTTTTTAAAATTTATTTTAAATATTGTCCCCAACGGCAGTGGTCGCGAAATCACAGTGTGCAGACCCTCACCCTGGAAATCAGCAAACGAAGCCGTTGTGAGATTGAGATGGTAGGGAAAGCAAGGAGAGCCTGCTCGAGAGAGCCACGTAGGACAACTCCAGCTTGCTCGAGGAACAGCTTCTCCCTGCTACGTGTGCAGAAATGGGTGCTGCTGGTAGGAATCCTGCTCTTTTTCCTGCTAGATCCAGCCAGGACCTTTCAATTATAGCGGTGTACGACTGGCTATTTGCACTACGGGTCTCTAAAATAGAGAAGCAGCAGCCAGGAAAGGAAAAGTGGGTCTGCAGAAGAACAAGAGCAGGGCACTTCTACCACTCATTGAACAGGGCCCCTGTGTTTGGGAATGAGAGATGCCACCACGGTCCCCATGGAGGGGAAGAGTCATCCAGCTGTGTTCACCCACCTCTGCATAGCTTAAGATGAAACACGAGCACACAACCATGTGGGAAAGTACAACGGCAAAGGGAAAAACAAAGGCAAGAGAATGTCTTCAGGTAGAGTGGCTACCATCCTAATTAAATAATGGGTTAGATATGGAGGGCAATCATCTTTAATTAAGACGAGAACCGGCGAAACGACCTGGTGGTTTCGTGGCTTGAGGGTTCACGGAAAACGCGTGGAACAACACAAACTCGAAGGGAAAGCTGTACGGACGCCCACGTCCCGCAGGAGGCTGAAGGTCTCGCGCCAATCTTGCAGGAACGTTCCCCGAAGGAGAGGATGTTTTAGAACCGCTAACGTCACCGGCGTGGAGGTTAAACAGAAAAATCTGGGTGTGCATCGATCAGAGCATCCGTTGTGGTGTCGAAAAGGTTACCTGGAGGAAGAAGAGTTGAAGGAAATTAGCTTAAAAGGAAAACGTTTTTAAGAAATGAAATTAGGCTAAAAGGAAGTAACGTTTTTAAGAAATCAGCTCAGTCCTCTGTTTAAAAAAACAAAACAAAACAAAAAGCTGGAAATTATATATTTAGATTCTAATTCTAATTTGCGATGGGGCCGAACTGTTGGTGTACGTGCAGACAGCAGCTGCTGAAACCCATCTAGGGTAGAGCCCGACCGGCTAAAGAAAGCAAATTAAATGGATTTATTTTTATTAATACTGAATTTGTGAGCAAAGTTTTTCACTGAAAAGGAAGGACGCCCCACTTGAGATGTGAAGCGCCGCGCTAGGCACAAACTGCTCCGCGCTGCTTCCCACTTTGAAGCTGCGTTTCTGAAGAAGTGAAAAAAGCACCCCGTGAATTTGAAACCCAGAGTGTGTATTTCTGGATGTTCTTTAGAAAAAAAAAAAAAAAAAACAAATGGGGGGGGGGGAGGAAACCCCACTCCACAGCAGTCTAAATGCATACGGCATAATAAAAAATGTAAAAAAAGAACAACAAAAAACCAGAGGTATGCCGGATGATTATATCCCGTCTTTGTAAGCCACTTTAAGGAGGTGTTTTTTTCTAAACAGCACAATGAAAGATGGACAGAAGAATTACAACGACAGCGCTAAGAACACAGGGCAAATAGGAGACAGACATCAATCAGTGCAGAAGGCAAACGCAACCCAATGAAAAGGGAAGGCTCACAATCAGGCACTGAAAGGATAAAGATTTATATTACAATAAAGGATTTATATTTAAGGTTTCGAAAAGGGTCTTTTTTTTTTCTTTTTTTTGAAGTTTCGTTTTCTTGATGTTGTGTTTGGAGAGAAAAGGAGACAACCTGTACAGAATCGGCTCGTTGCTGTTTTCTTATCACTGGTTTCTTCCCGAAGAGATTGCTCTCATCTCCCGACAAAGCCGTATCACCCCCGGACCCGAGGATTGGGATGTTACTGATTCTTCTTCTTTTAGGGATATCAAAATCCTTTCTCACCTCAAAATTAGCCCCGGAGAAACTGTATGAAACCTTCAGCCCAGCTGTGGTCCAAAGCACAGGTACGAGGAGGGCTCCCTCCCGGCCCTGGGCTGCGCATATCTTCCACATGTGATTTACACGATGAGGATGCACAAGAAGGGTGTTGCAGCTGTCTTAAATTTGCTTCCATGTGCAGAACTTATGGGTTATATTTAAAAAAAAAAAAAAGTCCAGATGCTTTATATAAACCGTAGACCAAACTAAAATGAGCTTTTTTTGCAACGCCAACTTGTATGGGAAGACTCCAAAAGCTGCCACGTCTTCATCCCGATAAAGACATATCCCACACCTTTCAGGTTCCCACATCAACGAGAAGCTAATCAGTCCTTCCAGCCACTCCACAGTAATTAGCCTGGGAGCTGTCTGATCTGTCTCAGCTCCGCTCCGGACACAGACTTCAGCTTAAGCAGCAGCCCACGTTAGCATGTGCAGAAGCTGGAGCTATCGGAGTCCTGTGCTTTCCTAGGGTTTGTCAGAGACAACTCTTCTAGCATTTTCGTGAGCTTTATCTGTTATTCTGCCAAAGTTCCCGGCAAGTTTAACTGCTACAGTTCTTCCAATTTTCTTTAAACACCCTTCAATCATCAGCCTTCAGAGCGCAGGCACTCTCAGCATCTCGGGTGATTTTAAAACGGGAGCACGATTCTTGCTCTGAAGTGCTAAAATATAATTGGGCAAAAACATCTCCCTTAGTTTTAGGAGAATGTACCAGCTACATTTTTTTTTACAAGGCTTTTGAGTTGCAAAGGAGGGTTTTGGAAAGAAAACACCTCTTTTCTCCCCGGAGACCAGGATTTAGCTGCTTGTGGGCCCAGAAGGAGCAGATTCAAACCTGGCTGGAGGCACCTATGTAAATGAGCAGTCATTCAGAGCAGTCCTGGCACCAAAGAGCAGGCTCCTCCAACCTTGAACGTAGCTGATCTGAACTTATTCCTTCTCCTATCAACTGTGAAGAGAGCTGGGAGCAAGCACGCTCTCAACAGAGGTGTCTCAGCTGAAATGCCAGCCCTCCACAGGCTGTGATCTGAAAACGTGTGGGTTGAAGAACTGCAGCACCGAGAGCCCACACATCCCCGGATCGCGTTTATAACCTCGCCGGGGTCACAGGTAGCCCTGACTGAGCAGAAAAGGCAGGTGAGAGAAATCTCAGTTCTCCTTTTTTTTTGCACCAATGCTTACCATTGATTTAATTGAGCTTTCACTTCTGAAATTTGTTCAGTTCGTGAAGACCAAGAGAGCAACCACTTGATGTTCATCACAAATGGCTAAAGTGACCTGATCCAGCCCGATTTCACCCCACTGCCACCCCATGCCAACCACTGATCGCTCCTGATCTGTCTCCTATGAGCGAGGGAGGCCCCCCGCACCAGGCACTGCACAATCACCGTCAGCGAGGCTCTTCCCTGCTGAAATTTCAAGTTGAACAGAGAAGACAGCCGAATACGGCCCGCTAAAGCTCCCTGTCAGCAACACCCCCTATCAAAGCAGCTGTGCTAAGGCAGGGAAAGACCTCCATCAAAGTTCTGTCCCACCTCTTTTGCGGCACTCCTCGATAGCAAGCATCTGTATTTTGGCTCTCCATCGTAATTACTGTCATTAGGCTGTCTGTATATCACTTTAAATCACTCGCTTCCAAGAACAGTGCGATGTTGCATTGATACGTCCTACGAAGAGGCACTCGCACACGCACATAATAATGGGTGTGAGTCAAAGGCTTGGCGTGCGGCCCGCCAGCATCGCCTCCCCCACCGATGCACATCGCGCCGTGGTTTATCCGGGCGTCCTTCCCCGCGTAGTATGGAGAAATGCAAAAAACATTTCAGCTGGAGAAGTGTGTGCATGTGCGGATGCGATCAGACCGCGCCGGTGGTGATTTGCTTGCAGGGTGGCCGGGGAGTTGGATTCTCTGCCACGAGCATCTCGCTCGCTTCCATCGCTAGCACGAGGGGCGAGAAGCAGCTGTGGAAAATCCAGCGACTCTGTGCCGTCATACGATTACTCCAGCAATGCAAAGATAACGCCGCACAGCGTTAGCGAGCTTTATTAGAGCCCTCTTTTGATGGAATTGCTTCCCGCGCTGATAAAGGAAGCAAACAGGATGTCCCTTGGAAAAGACCTCTCAAAGCAGAGCTTCCTGCACCCGTTATCGCAACAGGGCCCTGAAATATTCACCGGCTGGCCAAGAAAGCAGCACGGCAGCTCCCGGCGAGCGTGTGCTCCCAGCCCCCGCTGGGTCCCTGCCAGAACCAGACTGTAGCTGCTTGTCCTCGCCGCTGCATCACTGCTCCTATTCCTTGGTAACTGTACGTGCTCTGACAGCAGGATTTCAACTGGGCGGCTGGCGGCTGCTGCTCTGGCCCCCAGCACACAGTGGTGGCGGCTCATCCCTCCTTTTCCTTTGGTTTCGGTGGTGTTAGGCTGCATCCTTGTGAAATTACAGGGGAATGGCCGTCTCCCCACACTCTGGCTCCACGCAGTTTTGGGAGGATGGGAACTCTGTTCCGAACACCAGGGCACTTACTAAATGAACTCTTAACGAGAGGGTGTTTCAGAATTCTCTCTCAGCCTCTCTCGATTTTAACACGATGTGCAACAGCACACCAAAAATGTATTTCCTGGCCCCCCTCACTGCACAGCTACATTGCTGTTTAACAATTGCCAGGCTTTGAGGCAAGGTGCCTGCACTCCAAGAGAAAGTAAAACAACACTTAGCTATCATAACATATGCATATCGCATGCAGTCCTTCTGTAAACCCAAGATCTTATTGCTACTGCCTTGCCCAACTGAACAGACAGTACAACAGGAATCACTGAGTCTGTCCCTACCAGTAACACTGTTCAGAACCCCCAAATATATATCCCAGAAATACAAGGGATGAGCACAAGATCCTGTTTGGGATGAGAAGGGTGACTTACCGGCCTTATTAGCTTAGCTGCTGCCACGAACCTTGAGGTTTTATGAATATGAAATAGAGGAGGAAATTTTAAGATTCTGGCACATTTGTTTTTTTAATGCGGGGTGTTCAAAACGCAGATAGCTGGGTCCGTGTGCAATTACCCGAATGTAGATGGCACGGCAGGATTACTGCAAACTGCTTATGCACAATAAACAAACACAAACATTGGAAGCTGATAAAAATTTTAATGCATTTTACCTGTCTGTAGTAAAGAAATGTCCGGCTTCTCATCACAGTCAGTTGCCTCTGCTGATTACAAATATAAACAAGAAATGTCATTACTTTTACTGAATACAGGAATGTGATTAAAGAGCTACATACTCTAGAGCAATTTTGCATTTTCTATCTACTTTCCTCAGCTGCAATTTGCTATCGCTCAGTTAAAAACTCACTGCTTGGAGGAAAAGGTCATATAATAAAAATGCAAACTTAGGAGAGGCTTTGGTATTAATAAGCAGTTGTGCCAGCAACGGGCTGCAGTAACGCTTGCTCCTTGTAAGGTTTCAGGACAGAAGAGGTCGATAAGGGGAGCTGCAATCATTTTATAAGATCGCATAGGAGAAATCCTGTTTGTTAAGCCATCTAAGGCTTGCACTCCATCCATCCTCCTGCAGCTGCCACCATCAGACACCCAAGGGGAATGTATGAACACTCCCATTTCTGCATCCAAACTTTCCGTGACCACAGGCAAGCTCATCTGGGGAGAGAGAGATTTGCTAGGGCAGGAAATCTTCAAAGGTACAGGTGGGCACCTAGCAGAACTACAACAGCAGGTAACCGTGCGGGCACACAGGCAATTACAGCGCACACACACACGCTTTTAACTCACGGCATGTGCGAGATCATTTGCCTTAATCTAGCCCACGGTAAAGGAAGGCTAAAAGCCTAATTTGTTCCTCTCCTGTTTGCCACGGGCCAAGGGAATGCATAAAGATGGTTCGTGTGGCTCTGCGGATGTGCAGCGACTTGTCGGGCTGTAGTACCCGGCAGTGTGTGTTTGAACCCCGAGTAAATTACAGGCGTTTAACAGGAATTAGGTGCCTAACCCACACAATCCCCATTCAAAATCCCATTACCTTTGTCTTTTGACAATTCAGCACGATATTTAAGGCCTTTCAAACACAATGAGATCTTCAAGAGCCCTTAAGCAGGCTTGATGTGGTCATGAAGGTGAAGTCCCTTACACTGTACAGGTGCAGCGTGGTGGATGTACATCTAACCACCTCCGTTCCGTGCACGTTTTCCATAGGCAACAAATTTAACCAAGGCTCTAGATACCTCGAGCAACTTAGTGCAGGTCTCTCTTGACGCTAAGCTAACTGTCACGGCCACCTTTAGTTGTTCCCTTTACGAGGACATCATAAGATGAACTAATCCAGCTGCTGAGCTACGGTAAGTTTCCCTTCCCCTAGCTACCCCCAGCTATCCATCCCAGGAGGTTGCTCTCTTTCCTACTTGTGTGGAAGTCAGAGTTTTAGCTCTATGCTTTCCATTCACTTCTACAAAATTAGTTGAACTGAAGAATCACAGGATCAGCTAGGTAGGAACAGACCTTCAGCATCATCTAGTTCAACCATCAACCTGACCTTCTGAGTCCCACCACTAAACCAACCCCCGAAGCACCACATCCACACTTCTCTTAAATACCTCCAGGGATGGGGACTCCACCACCTGGGCAGCCCATTCCAACCCCTTCTATGAAGAAATTCTTCCTAAAATCCAATGTAAAGTTCCCCTGGGCCAACTTGAGACTTTCCTTGTGTCCTATCATTTGTCACCTGAGAAAAGGGACCAACACCTCCTCGCTGCAGCCTGCTTTCAGGCAGCTGTAGGGAGCGATGAGGTCTCCCCTCAGCCTCCTCTTCTCCGGACCAAACAACCCCAATTCCCTCACTCGCTCCCCGTAACTCTTTTCTTGTCCCTCCACTAGCTTTGTTGCTGGAAAACAGAATACAGAATAATAAGGAAAACAGAAACAAACAAAAAACCCTAATATTAAACAGCTTTCCTCCCATGGATAGTTTAAATTGAGAGCTCTAACAAGTACACGACACAGACCTGCAAGTTACTCTGATTGTGCCTTGAACTGATACCTTCTTCTGCTTCCTCCGAGAAGGCAGCACACTGAGCAGAAAGAAATTAAGTTCCTGCTACAGCTTATTGCAAAAAAAAAAAATAATTTTGGAAGGAGCATGGAGCTCAACGAATGGGAAGAGGTTACACGATTCTCTGCCTCTGCGTTGGTTTGCATCAGGACTGGACTAACAGTGATGGAAGGACTGGATGGAGGAGACACTGTGGTGAAATGAGTGGCTAGGAAAAAAACAATAGGATATATACTTCTGGACAAGAACTCATGGTCTGAGGCCAACTTGTAGCTATGGTACGAGGAACTACCTGCACCAAGTGGTTCTGCAGCATGGCATGCAAGAGATGAGACCATAAACAGCCCTGTGGGCTGAAGGGACCCGAGCTATGAAAATGGGGGAAGCAAGACATGACATGAGTGCTGGCAACAGGCTGAAATCCCATGCCAGCAGCTATGCTGTCCACTCCAGCGAGAGGTTTTCTGGAAGTCTCAGCAGTGACTCCTGAAGTAGCCCTAGAAATGTGGTTTTCTCTCTGCCTTATTGCCCTCCTCACACCTGGCTGAAGTTGAACTCAGAGGAAGGAGTCGCACAGAAACAAACGGAGGCTGGGAAGTACTGGGCTTTCTGAAGATAAGGACTTGAGTTTCCAAATTTGCAGAAGCAGCTTTGTTGATAACAGATAACCTGGCCGTTTTAATCTGGCACGAGAATGATATGGTGCTGATAGATGAGGTCCAGCTCACCGCTGATTGTTCCAGCCCTGTTCCTCATGCCAGCACAAACGTTCATATGGCCACAGCAGTCAGATCAAGTTAAAAACTGACAACGTGGCCACATGAATGGTTTTGCCAGTGCCAGGAAGGGAGTGGGAACAAGACATGCACTTCTCAGTGGCTGTCCCAGTTTGTATTATGACACTGGATGCGTAGCCACAGCTTCAGGTGAAGTACAACCAGCAAAGCTCCTGCTCACAAGTGCGTGATAAACACTCTGACCTCCTAACATGGATGTAAAGCAGCATCTTCTCCCATTGCATTCCAAGCAGGAAAAGTTTGCCTTCAACAACCACACCCAGGGCCTGCCAGCCAAACTTCACATGTCCTGAGCCAGCCTGCAAGACAAGGCAAGCAGGAATAGAGTCTGCTGTGGGAATTCTAACACTCTTTTCTGTCCTTTGCTTAGGTAGAGCTCAAGAGCTACTGCAGAACAATCCTACTAATCATTTCCTTAGAGGTTTATATTTTTTCCTAAAAAACTGTTTAGCTTCTGGTGTCCGTGTTTGTTAAGTGCACACCTGCTGTTTTGCTCCTTGGACAGAAGTACAGGTATGCTCAGGGCTGGCAAGGTTATTGCAAGAGTAGCTCATTTTAATATCGCTATCTTTATCTCAGATACTAGCCACAAAAGCCGTGTGTCACATCTTGGGCTTACATCCTACATCCTTCCTGGTCTTGTGTTTATTGCTAAGCAAAAAAGAAATCAACACAACCTCTACCATACATAGATACTGTATCAAAAACACAAACCACGGAAATCAGAAGGATGAAGAGAAATAGAAAGCAAAACCCAAAAAACAACCAAGCCCCTCTACCCCCTCCCAAAACCTTACACAAGGCAATGGAAGCAGTGGAATGGAAGCACAAGGATGTGGGAGAAAAGGCAAATTTCCAAAAAGCCTGTAAGCATTTGTTCCTTCCTTCTTTCCCACTGTTTTACATTACAACAACGTAATATTAATTTTAAACAACACTTCAAGGATGAAACGTCATGGGATTGTAATTTAAATTAATCCTGCCTGAAAAGTTTCAGCGTGTTTTCCAGCACTGTTATGTTGTCCTTTGTTGTGTATGGCAATCAAAAGCTTCCAAGTTATGCACAAAGCAATCACTTTGCGTGAGCAGCTCTTACCCTCGGTACTCCAGGAGCGTTAGTCACACAGCAGCAACTTCCCTGGCTATGCAACGGGCAGACGCTACAGCATAATGGCTTATGTACTCTCTTCAAAACATAAAAAGGGAGGAAGAACTTACTGCAAGAGCTGCGTGGCCCCTGACCCGCTGCTTATTAAGGGATGAAGAGTTTAGGAATCAAAAGGCTTCCATACTATGTCTAGCGCAGAGGTGACATGAGCAGCAAGTCAGCTCCTTCTGATTTTGCCCTTCTTAGATCTTTATGCTAATGCTCCCTGGCTCTGTAACGCCACTGGCAAGGCCACCAGCCCCCAACCCACATCCTCTCTGTAGGGTGGAAAGACCACGCGGTGGGGAATGCCCCGAGTCAATTAGGAGCTGATTTGCACAGTAATTCACACTGCTTTACAAGAGGAAACCTACACATCTTTTTTTTTTTTTTTCCTTTGACTTCCTTCCCTTCCAGGGCCACTTTGCATCCCGTGCCAGAAGCCAAGAAGCTTCTCTGCTGGGAGAAGGCAGATCTGGCACTCCGAAGCTGTGCCCCAGGACGCTGTGCTGCTGCCATGAAACGGGACTGATATTCAAGGCTGAGGGATATTATCATACTATTTAATTTTAATTATAACATCTGTTTGTAACGTTAACCTCGCAGTCTCTTCTCCCCTTTGTGACAGCCGACTTGTGAAATTTTGAGAAGACTGAACAAGGCCAATAAAAATTTAATGGAAGTGACAGCTTTATTCTCAGATCTAACAAATAAAAAAAAAAACAAAAACCTACCCAAGTCTCAGATCTCAAGCAATAATCTCAAAGAACTAAGAGAAAGCCAAAGCAAAAAATAAATAAATTAAAAAAAAAAAGAATATTTCTAGCTATGGAAAATATTGTCACTGATTCCGAACTTAAATGAATTTTTATTTGGCTTAGGATAACAACCTTTCAAAATCCACACAGGGGAACTATTTTCTAGAAAGCAGAATTTTAAAGTGGATTTTTTTTATTATTAGCTTTCCAAGTAGGGAGCTTTTCCATCCCTAATTCTAGGAGATGAGCCAAACATGATAAATAAGGATGAAGCTGGACAGCATCTATCATCCGGTGATCATGATTTCAATTAATTTGGGAATCCTCGAGAGAATACACCCTACAGAGAGAGGTACAAAAAGCAGAACTATCCCACTCATTTGCTAGAATTCTTTCAAATTATTAATATCACTGAAAGCTAGCGTAGGATTTATGTTATCAGACTGAAATAATGTTTTACAGGATAAAGCAGACAGGGCTGCTCATGAATGCAGTGCCTTATTGCCTGGTTTGAAGTGAGAAACTAATCAGAGGATAGACTAAATGGCTCAGGGGAAGGCAAACAGAATGGAAAGCCTGCCCCTTGTCTCTTAAATACTTCTGCTGTTCAAATTTAGCACAACTCAGTGGTGACTAAAAAGTTGTTTTGTGGTTTCTGTGAAATAAATAGACCACCTTAAGCTTTTCCCAGATAAAGCCTGTGCATCGAAACAAACTCGAAACTGATTTAGATAAAGCAGCATGAGCAGCCAGCAGGGAGACACGGCAGCTTAGAAAGTCTCAGATCAATCTAGCGTAATGCTGGCTCCAATTTGTTCTTCGGGCACCTCAGCCCAAGCCCACATGGCATGTTTCGGGGAGCAAGTGTAGACAAAGCTAAGAGAGGGTGACTGGGGAGCAGGGAAGCGAGGACACCTGCTTGGGGGGTTTTCGGGTTCTTAAAAACAGCGTTTTGCAAGATGAAGGCTGGGAAGATCTTTTCCCCTAAGCAGCTCAAACCTCCCTCCGTAACTGCCCTCCTCTCCCATTTTGGTCTCGGCGAGTTACCCACAGCGCCGACAATTTTAGAAAGGTTTCACAATGAATAGTTCACATTTGCATTGTTCCCACGCTGCCAGGTCTAAATCAGGCTAAGACTTCTGAGGGCTGTGAGACTGTGCTAGCAATCACCCCGTCTTTCCCTTGGCCCTGTGGACTTCCTTAGGGATCTCTTAATGGGCATTGTAGGAAACAAAACAGACAGAGATGGACCCTTATTATCTTATTCACCCTCACTATACTCAGCCTCGCTTATTTTTCTTCACAGTCTTGCTCACGTACAAAGAATATCCTCTGCTTCGATTCTGCCATCCCAAGAAAGGACCAGAGATGGAAGTGGCCCTGTTTAAAAGGCAAAAGCAGAAGGGCATCGTCATTTTAATTAGTACCCTGCAGAGGCACCAAGAACAGCAAATAAAAATGGACGAAGGAAAACAAAAATCTAAACAAAATTAGGTCAATCCTCTTCCCTGAGGGATCTTCTGCAGACAACCCAAAGACCCTCTTTTCCCCACATCCCACGCTGTGCAATTCACCTTCCCAGAGCCTGACATTGCACTTCCACCCTCCTGCCCAGGCAGCCTTTGGAAGGGGCAGAAATCAGTCCTGTTGTACACCCTCAGTGAGCTGACACTGCCTTTAAGGAGATTACCTTGTGTCCCTCTCTCCTCCCACCCCAATGCGCACAAGAAGACTTTTTAAGGCTAGTGGTTTGCTGCTCTGCTCAGGGAAGCTCATGCTACTGAATTATTTGTATTCCCCCCACTGCCCTGTGGTGCTTCTGTCTCTGGGTGCTCCTCATTTTCTTTAGTTTTATGCCTTTCCCTCCTGGCATTAACAGAGCTGTGGATAAAGAATTCAGATGCCAGCGTGTGTTTGGACAGAAAATGCTGGTTCTCTGACACACGGAGCCAGAGAGAAATGTCTTTGCCTCTTCCTGCAGTCTATCTCACCTCCCCATAACTAGTGGGACCACTGCATCCCCTGCTGAGCCACTGAATTTCCCATTCCTCAACCCATGGATGCTAAGAGGCACTTAATTGTGGTAAGGGGCAGAAGGGAAGAGGGGAAAAGGCAGGCAGGAACACATAATAACGGTGAAGGAACATGTTTAAGGACGTTGGCACAGGTGATGCACCTCAGACAGTGAAGTCAGATGCTCCAAGGGAGAGATGGGCAGGAAATATGACCACAGGAGAGCCTTAAGAGACACCAGAAGGGAAAAGTAGGAAGCACGAAGAAAGCCCCTTGTAGGACAGGAGGCCTGAAGATGGGAAGGAGACTAGTTCAGGTTTGTAAAGTAATTAAGCAGCTCTTAATCAGCGATATTGCTTTCGGATTCCTGTGAACTCCACAGGGGATTTTGGGACTGCACATCACTGCAACGGAGAGCTCATGGGCACAGCGATGCAGCTGGAGGCTCTCAGGGTGGATGCTTCAAACTGTGCCTTCCCTGCACGGGGAGCTCTGTCAGGCCGGTCCCAGGCTGTCCTGCATGTTCCTCTGCAAAGCTGAGCAGCTTTGCTGCAAATCCCTACCTAAATTACCTGTTACTCACTGCTGGCACGCTCACTCCTATGCTTTGGTAGGTCCTCACAGGCACAACCAGCGTGGGATGGGCTTTTTTTTGGTACAGTGATGCTGGTTCTTTCGCAAGGAGTGTGAGAAAACTCCTCTCTCCTTCCAGAGACACAGAGTTTGGAGGGAAAGGTAACTTGGGTTATGTCCTAACAGTACGGTAAGTGGCTTGGAAGGCCAAATAACAGGGAATTTAACAACTTCTACCCACAGCCCTGGCTGGATCAGCTAGTTTATGACTCAAATCCTATAAAACATTGGGAAGAATGCTCATAGATATATGGGTTAACTCTTAGGTTGCCCTGTGTGGGACCAGGAGTTGGACTCAGTGATCCTCATGGCTCCCTTCCACTTCAGGATATGATTCTAAGAAGTCTTTGGTTGCTAATGGAAAGAGGTTGGAGACAACATTGAAAAAGATTTTTAAAAAGCTGCAAAGAGCGCTCCTAAACGTGTCACCCTGTACTAGAAATCTGCTAAAAGCCGAGAGGTCAAATTTTTATAGAGTGACCGTGTACAACAGTTACAGTCACCAAGAAAAGGCTCTCAGATTTTAATTTTCCACTCACATGGTTTTTCTTTATATTTTTATACATACCTGAGCCTCTTTTTAATCGTCTTCTTGCCAGTTTAATTTGATCCTGAAGAATCTGGACCCAGTCCCTGGGACCAGGAAGTTTATCCACGTGGTTCGCCGTGCAGTATTTTTCTGTGAAGACTGAAATAAAAAGACACCAGCTTTTTCAAACGTGCCACCACAACCGGGGAAAGGAGGCTGGAGATTACAAACAAACTGCATCAAATCATCAGCTTAACAACGAGCATTTCAATGGTCAAGTCTAGGATTGCAAGGACAGGGTCAAACTCAATGTTTCACTAAATAAGTACTTTGAAACGAGTCTCCAGATGTGGCAGGCACTTCTAAATGCTGCCTTCCATAGGGTGTAAGTAGAGAACTGAACATCTGGTCATTTGGTGGCCTCTCAGACTTGTTTCTAAGTCAGTAAGCAAGCTGTTGAAAGACACAGGTCCTAGCACCACAGAAATCTCAACAGTTCTCATACTGCCAAGCTGGATGGAACAGAACTTTTATAAAGCTACTAAAAAAACAGATTTGATTGAGAAAAATAAGTATCATATAGGTCTAGTTTTATATTTTTGTAAAAATAGTGCATGTATGAACAACATAGTCCTTCATTTCATATACAAAAGGAAATTCTGTGCCGTATTTACAACAAACCAAACAATATAGGAAATTATAAATGTAGCGAAACTGATGCAATTGATTTTCATCACACAACTGAGGTGTGTGCAAAGGCAACGAGAGCAAAAATAGAAAAAACGTCATGGCTGTTAGTATTGCTGTTGTAGTCCTGGGCTTAGTCCTCAGAGCCAACTGTCCACTAATGACCAGCAAAGAAAGAAAGAAAACTGGTCCCAGCTGAAGGAATTTGTAATCCTTGGGAAGAAATGTCACACAAATAGGGTGGAGAAGCATGCAGCAAAAACTGTCCATTTCAGAATCCTTATGCACAGACTTTTGAAGCAGTGCTAGCTGCTAAGTACAAAGGGACGCAGAGTAATCACACCCTCCAAAGTCTTTTCATGTTAACAACTTCACAAAACCATTTCATGGAAGGCATTAACAATATTTTTCTCTGCAGCCCGAGGTTTCCTCTCAGGAGGTTTCCCAGAGAAGTCAGTACAGCCCCGTACATTGCCAGTGTCCGATTTGCCACACTTCACAGGCTCCTCGAAGGCAGAAATGCTCTTTCCTTCCTGAATTCATATGGTCCCTGATACAATGGGAGCCTGACGGATGCCTTAAGACTCCCACTTCAAATGTGGGAGAGAACTTTGTGTTTGTGACCAGGGCCTGGGGACAACGTGGGACACCAGGCTGTCCCCAGGCCACCCTCCACATGTGCTCGAGGTGGATTTTTGACTCTTGCTCGCTGCTGGCTGCATGGGTAAAGAGGGTACAGCAGCCTCGGAGAGCAAGAGTGGGAATGGAATAGGAAGGAGGCAGATGTGGGACCTCACCTCTCCGGTCCATCTGAGCTGTACCTCACTGTGCCATAAATCTCCCCAGCAGATCTGATCACAGCTCATTACTTCTGCGGGAGCAGAGCTTCGTGCAGGGCTGGACTTCTCAGCAGGAACGTAAAGGAAAAAAAACAACCAACCACTTCTGGTCTGTCCCCCTCCCTCCTCTGAGCGCTAAGGGAAAGATTGATGCAGCTCACAAGGGAAATTGATTGGCCGGGAGAAGCACTGCAACTGATTCAACAAGTGCCACTGAATATCCAAAGTCAAAAGGGAGAATTTATTCCTGGCTAATCATCCTGTTACAGAGGTGTTAAATTACCCGTAAGGATGGCAGTTAAAATGTTTTCAGACAAGGAGAGCAATTTTCAAGCAAACAGTCTCTCCTTTAAGTTCCCTGCTCATTTCTGTCATGAATGTAGCCTTTTTTTTTCTTTTTTTTTTTCCCCCTACTTTTGTGTCTCTGTCATGGAGGAGGACTAAAAGCGCCACTAAAGGATATTTGGTAGAGGAATGTCCTAATGAAATAATGCAAACAACATGATGTTGTTCTCATGGAGATTTCATCCTGGCTCAGTCATTTCTTGGAATAAATGAAACCACAGTGCTCAATAGCCCAGCTCTTTGAGGGGAAAAACGGTGCCATTGGAGCCAGGCTGAGTAAAGATCCTCAGATGCCCTCAGCATCTTCCTCCATCACAGCTTTTAGGACGGGGCTCCCCTACCAGGGATCACGCACTAGCGTTTGGGCAATCCTGTAAATGCCACTAAAGATCACTGTTCTTACAGCGGTACCTAGCAGTACCACCACAGACAAAATTTATCTGTTGAAACTCCTCCTCCTCCCTTTCCTCCTCTCTGGGGCCAAGGGAAGAGGTTAAGCCAAGCTTCAGGATTTGTGCTGGCAACATGAGCTCAGCTACTGACAAACACTGATCTCTGCAGTGGGTGACGACTGCTATTTTAATAGTGCCACTGCATCAACTCAGAAACATTTTTTTCTTACAACAGTGCCACTCCAAGTATTTTATTTTATTTCTTTTAAGTAATTTTGAACTCCTTTCTCTTCCACTTAACTTATTTATTAAAGCTTTTAGGGAAGAATGAGATACAGATGGAGTGAATTCAACTGCAAATTTTCACAGATTATTGATCTCTAGAAAAACAGGTAGTGTTTATAATTGAACCCTAATTATAGGCAGAACTGAAAGAAAGCCTGCCAGAAAGTCTGCAAGATGCATTAGCACTATGACATAACCACTTTATTACAGCATTGCACAGGTTGAAAGGGACTCCTGGACGTCTCCATGTCCAACCTGATGCTTGAAGCACACCCAAGTAGATCATGATGCTCTGGACCACGTCCAGTCAAATTCTGGATACCTCCAGGGATGGAGATCCTGCAGCCTCTCTGAGCTCCCGTTCCACTGTTTGACCACCCTCGTGCTGAAAAATCTTCTTACATCACATTGAAATTTTCCCCTGTGTCCAATGCCTCTTGTGCCTCTGAGAGGAGTCTGACTCCGTCTTCTCTATGCCATCCCTCTAGGTAGCTGTGGACAGCAATGTGGTTTCTCCTGAACCTTCTCTTCTCCAGGCTGACTGAAACAGTTCTCTCAGCCTCTTCTCCTTTGCCACCTTGCATATCTGCTTCACCACTTACCTGTTTCAGTCCTACAATAGTCCTGGTGGCCAGCCACCGGACTCACTCTAGTATGTCAAGGTCTTTCTTGCATGGGGAGGGGGCCTGAAGCTACACACAGCACTGGCTGCAAAAGGTTCCCCTGCCTCCTTTTGCTGCCAATGTGATTACAGAAGTTCTTTTCATTGCCTTGTTTGTCCTAGATTACCAATCTGGACCTCAGGACAAGTCAAGGGCCCTAGAATAAGCCCTATTTTGCAACACAGCCTTTTCGTAACCCGGGTATTTTTCTTCCATATGCAATTTCATAGAGTCATAGAACATCTTGGGTTGGAAGGAACCTTAAAGATCATCTAGTTCCATCCCCACTTCCATGGGCAGGGATGCTACCCACTAGATCAGGTTGCCCAAAGCCCCACCCAACCTGGTCTTGAACACCTCCAGGGTCGGGGCAGCCACAGTTTGTCTGGGCAAAACAGTGTTTTCCAAACAGTGGAATCCAATCCAGAATCTCTGATGTAATACCAGCTCTTTACATGTTGTGATCACAGTGTTTGACAGTAGATATTTCCTTCTGGAACCCGGAAAGCAGTGATTGCTAACCAAAACACCCGGCATAAGGTCACACCAACTAATAAACTTGCTCCCAGTTCAACCACCACAGCTCTTATGAGCATCAAGCTCATCTCTTGGCCCCAGTAAAATCTTCCCCTATCTCTCCCCAGTCCAGCCACCAACTATTGAACTATTTACAGAGCAGACACAGTCAGATGTAGAGAAGCCTCAGAATTTTGACTGAAGATGAACAGTTTCGCTGTCATTATGTTTTCAACATTTCCTTGTGTCGCTGATATCCAAGAAAAAAGCATTCTTAACCAGAACACTGAGATTCCAACCTTAGAGCCTGACTTCAGAAACTGGGATCATTGGCTTAAAATTAACACAAGCTGTCCCTGTAGAATCTATTTTTAACAAGTGAATGAAAGGGAATAAAAATAAGACTGCATATTCTAATAGACCTAATGCACGTCAGGAAGTCTAATCCCGTTACATTCTCCTTAGCTGCAAACGTGGTCTAATTACACATACAAAAGTAAGCAAAAACATACCTTTTATTGCACCCACAATATTTTGGTCTAGTCCTTTTCGGTTGTCATTGAGCCCTCTTTTCCTTTTGCCATTTGGTAAAGAGTTAGCCAAAGTCTTGTCATCAAAAAATGCACAGACCAGCTTCCTAAAGAGCAGACTTCCTGAGCGAGTGTAGTTTGATAATATAGAGTCCAGCTGAGATTTCGGCATGAAGACGTCAAAGCCTTCTGCAAGTTGCACTTCTGGCTACCAAAAGAAGATGAATGTTTTAATTAAAATAGCATTCAAACACATTATTTTACTTCAATCATGCATCTGGCGAGATTTACAATCACTTAAATAATCAAACCATGAAGCTTCTTCCAGCTATTCAGCATCCCATTCAGCACCTACTTCATTGAAATCAAACCCCATCAGTGAATGAGAACCTTAAAAGGCAAATCAAATAATCACACTTCTGTCTGGCCACTGTAAGAGTTAACAATCACTGACATTATTTCAAGGCGTACAGCTAACAAAAAGAAAAGAGATACCTTTCAATATTGGATACTAATTACAAACCAGAGGATCATCCCGGAGCAATATTCCTATACAAAGCTTTTTGGACATTTATCTCCCTGTTTTATGGACCTGTTTCACTGCCAAATGATGCAGATTAGCGTGCTGCGAGGCAGCCAGGCACTTCCAGGAAGGACAACGGCAGGGCCAGCAGTCCATTCCACGCAGCTTCCCAAGAGGGCTTCTAGAGCAAACACAGCCCGTGCAAAGTAGAGGATGACTTAGAGGTTGTCTCTGTAGCCAGTGCTTGCTGATTAGCTACTTCTCCCTCAGTTTCATATCCCCCAAACGCAGCCTCAGAACAGGATGATGTCATATACATAGATTATTTCAACGCAAAACAAAAGCAAACAACAAAAACAACCAACAACCCTCTGTGATAAATCACAGAGATTTATGTTACTTCCAGAAGGGGAGGTGGAGGGGCTGAAGAAGGAAAAATCATGCTGTATTACACACGACTCATCTCAAGCACACTTTGGGCCAAAGCAGACAAAGGCCTTCGAGGAAGTCCCCTCTCTGGGAGTTTTTTTGCTGCCCCTGTCTGTACAAATCAGAAATTACATGAACATTTATAGCATTTTCTTCTATGACTACCACGCGATGCTTCCACAAGGTGCCTGTATGGAAAAATTGTATATCTAGAATGAAGATGCATCGCGAAAAGAATATATGTTTTAAGATATTATCTGGAAGTTGGAAAGGGGTAAAAAAAATAAAAAAATAAAATCTGTGGTCATGATGGGAGAAAATAACAACATTACAGCCTTGTTCCTAAAGACATGCTCTTTTTTTTTTCCTTGCATGAAAATACATTCACCAGCGAAGGTGTATTTTCAAAAATGTTTACAGAACAAGAGCAAATGCCAGCCTGCATCAAATCACCTGCAAACTTCTTGAGTCTAGATAGAAGAAATGGCTGCCACTCGCAGAAGGATTTGGCTGTGTAACTCTTTTCCCATGGATTTTTAAAATCAATATCAAGAGAGTTACAGCAAGCAGTACTTCCAAAGCATACACGATGTACATTGTGTGATACACATGAAACTGAAGATCACACACATTGCCTTTGGAAACCAGGATGAACATTCTTAAAATATGCAGATAGTAAGGAAAAAGTCAGAAAAAAGCATAATATTTTCAGCTTGTTCAGGACAAAAAGTTTTTTGTCCGTGTTACTCTATTTGACAATCATCTGACGTAGGTGGATTTTATATTTTACTTCTAAAGTTTCTGGTGACAAAGAATTTCAAGTGTAAATAAACGTGGACCAAGTTTACTACTTGGGAAAAATTCTACTTCACGTTAATCAAAAACCAGAATGTAGTTGTCATGGTGATGAAGGTATCCTACCATATTTTTGCTACTTTGGTCTTGGGTCTTACAATAGCAATTTAAGATGACCTCAATGATACAAGCAGGCTAGAACAGACAAGTCATTCTCACTAACACAGCCGCAAAATACAGTTGAGACCTCACCTCTGCATCATCATAAAGGAGTCAATATTGTTTTAGTTTTGATCTTTTTATATTAAATGTATTAATTTCTATGTAAGTGAAAGAATTTGAGGGAAAAATACCAATTCTTGGTTTCCTTTAGTAGCAAATTATTTTTCAATCCAAGACAATCAGTATCTAATTGAACGTGATGATCATTTAGAATGTGATTTCTCAAAAGGAAAAGCATTTGTTATAATGATCCTGGCATAAGAAACTGGTGTGTAAACTACTCCTGTACAATGAAATAAATAAAAGCTGAATACCAATGCTAGAATTAGCAGGTAGCGAATTAGAGTTAATCCTAGACGTTTCAGTAGGTCGTACTATTTAGATTAGAAATGATTAGATTATAAATGAAATCTCCTAACAGTAAAACAAACACAAGAAAATTTATCTAGTAACAGATCATTACGTTTAAAAAATGGGTTATCTGATTTGTGGGCCAGATTAAGGGTTGACCTCACTGAGCCAAATGCAGACTTTTTCCATCTCCATAAGCAGCAGTGTTTCATCTTAGCAAATCTCAACTAACTGCACTGGTTTGGGTCACGTAGCCCCATTTTTATATAAATGAAGCTGAAATCTTCATTTGAGATGTTGACAGCAAGCTGAACACAGCCAGCAGTGTGCCCTGGCAGCCAGGAGGGCCAACAGCACCCTGGGGTGCCACAGGCATGGCATGGCCAGCTGGGCAAGGGGAGGGATTGTCCTGCTCTGCTCTGCACTGGGGCGGCCTCACCTCGAGCTCTGTGTGTGGGTTTGGGTGCCACAGTATAAAAAGGACATAAAACTGTTAGAGAGTGCCCAAAGTGCTACAAAGATGGGGTAGTGTCTAGAGGACAAGACTGAGTGACTCAGGTCCCTTGGTGTGTTCAGCCCTGAGCAGAGCAGGCCGAGGGGAGGCCTCATGGCGGCCTGCAGCTCCCTCACGAGGGGAGCGGAGGGGCAGGTGCTGAGCTCTGCTCTCTGGGGACAGTGACAGGACCCGAGGGAACGGCATGGAGCTGGGACAGGGGAGGGTCAGGCTGGGGGTTAGGGAAAGGTTCTGCACCCAGAGGTGGTCGGGCACTGGGACAGGGTCCCCAGGACAGTGGGCACAGCACCAAGCCTGACAGAGTTCAAAAAGTGTTTGGACACCGCCCTCAGACACATGGGCTGGTTTTTGGGTGGTCCTGTGTGGAGTCAGGAGTTGGAGTCGATGATCTCTGGGGGTCCCTTCCAGCTCAGGGTGTTCTATGATTCTGTGATCGTCTTAAAGTTCAATAAATGTTGGAAAAATAACAGCGGCAGCAGCATTCGTGTATGACCCACAACGCATGCAATATTGTAAAGAGAATGCTAATTTATGGTGCAGTGTAAAATGTCTTTCAGTTTCTTTAAGCACTCAGACATGCTGGTTGTGAGCACGCTAGAGATGCTTAGGACTAAATAGAAAAACATAATACCACCATTCAGTCTGAAAGAAATGACTTTATTTAGCCTTTTCAAAATGTTTAAGGTCACATTTTATTTTCACTGTTAAATATATCTGTTTTCAGAACTCGACTGTTTTCTTTCCAAAGGCAAAACAAAATCAATTTGTTTGTCTTGGGGTTCTGGCTCTGTAAATGTATTCAAACAACTGCTGTGGCAAACGGGGGCCAAAGCACGGGAGGGCAGATGAAGATCTGATTTATGAACCACATGCTTTCTGTTCTTTTTTTAAGTTCAAATTGGCACCTACAAAGGATTGTGTCCAGCAATGAAACACATTCATAAGGCCAAATTAAATTCCATTGCAAGTACAAAACTGTTTTCAAAACTGTGTTTCAAACTGAAAAGAGTGCCACAAGTGAAGACAAATTACAAGCAGAAATCACGTATTGGAGCTAAATTACAAGTCCCTCCCCAAACACATTCCTTCAGACATTATTAAGCATCATACAACAAAAGCTTTGAAAAAGCATCAAACTAGTTACTTTATATCACCACACAGACTCTATGGCATGAGACTGCAATCTAATTAGTGGTGTGGCTTGCATCTATATAACTGAATTATCATGACTACTCTCTTTTATTATTAGTTCCCACTTTCAGAAAGGTAGAACATTATCTGCAGCATTGTTTTCATTTACGCTTATTGATACTGAATTTAATTATGTTTTTCTATCTCACAGTACTTAGGAAATTGGAAACTGCCTTCTCAAAATTAAAAATGTATTAGAGAAATTAATGATCAGTTTACTCATCAGTGAACTGTTCAGACTACATCTGTTTGGTCATTAAACAAAGCCAATCAGCCACCAGATTCATGTAATTTCTATCAATGCATACATGTTATGTGAATCAAGAAAATATGCTTACTGCCATTTTATATGTGACAAGTACATGTTTTAAAAGCAGCAAATTTGGGCCCCTTTAATCACAGGGACATCATCAACAGTGCCAAGGCCTTTATCTAGCAGCCACAGCAAGGAAGACTGAAGAACCCAATTCAAAGACAGGTATGAACTTTACGAAGGCGAGGAGCCCTCTGAGGTCAGCAGAACCAGCCAGGCATTCAGTGAAGCACATCTAGGCAGGATAAGGGCTTATGTGTGGACTACTTGAATTAATCAACAAATAACAGGGTTGTGAATCGTTATACACAGAGCACTTTCCACAGCTCCTGATCTCATGGTGGCTCTTGGCAACAGGACAGGTAAAGAAAAACAATTTTCCACTGCAAGCTCAGACAACAGGAAGCCTTGAATTCAAGACCAAACTTCATGTTCATGAAAGATGGAAAACAAAAAAAAAACAACAACAAAAAAAAAACCACCCAATTTTTTTTAATCAGCCCTCTCCATGTTGAACTCTACTGCCTCCATCAAATCTACCCAAGTCTTTCTTGTTTATTCTTGCAAGAAGAGGAAATCCATTTCAAGCTGACATGAGTACAGATTCTCCCAAATTAGCGCTTTAAACACATGTGATTCAATGTACTGAAATATAACTTACATCTGATGAAGTTGATTCAAGGATAATTCCAAATCCTGAAACAGGGGTTTCTGAATTTAGGGGAGGTTCAACTGCTTGCAGATTTGATCTTTCAGAGTTTACTGACAGCTTCTTTTCATTCTCTGCAGTGCTGGTTTTCTTATTCATGGTAATTGGTTCAACAGTTTTGAGGGGTAGTTTTTTCTTTTTATTCCTCTTTCTTGATATTGTCGACTTTTGTGCACAAATCAGAGGAACAGGAGGCTGCTGTCTGTTTTGAGTTCCAACTGAATGAAAAAAAAGTAATGAATTAAATTTATAGACAAAGAAACATGCATAACCACACAGACACACCATTAAACTACAGGCATACTGAACTCATCTTCTGGATAAATGGTACAGTTTTCAGTGCTGTTTGTGCATGTGGAACAGTTACATTTTATCACCTTTGCATAATTTTCCAATCTGTACAATGGGGATAATGACACTGAGCTCCACTATGAGGAATTTCAAGACATATCGATGAACAGTTTTTGGAAAATCAGGAATACGTGGCTCTTCCTCCTAGTGTCCACTGGGTGGTTAGTGACATAAAAGGCTCAAGCAACGATTAATTTGTATGCTCTTGAATGACTGAGAATCTCATTGTCTTTGAGCATCTTTTCTTGATAAAATAACACAAGAGCTAATGCAATTACAGTTATTTTTCTGAATGTAGTCACCAAGTTAATTAGCTCAGCAAGAACATTTCAAGTACCATTATGTCAAGAATGAGTGAAAACACTATTCAATAGTTTAATTTCTAGGAAAAAAAAACGAACCCCAAGTTGGATCAGTTTGTTTTGCTCATACACAGAAACTGACAGTTCATGTATTACATTTGAAACCCAAGAGACTGTATTTTATAATTATTGATATTTTGCATTTTCTAATATCCACTGTCATTTGTATAAATGAAGGCACCAATCCTGAACCCGTATCAACATGACCGAGTCCTCCAGCAGAACACCATGCAGATACAATGACTTGTATTAATACTTAATAAGATCAAGAGGAAAACCAAAAAAACCTACTAAAGTGCTAGACATCTATGTTTCACCACATGCAAATCAAGATCATTCAAGCTACAAGTAAACTACTAAGGGTTCTCACCTACAAAACTCAGGGAAAAAAAACAAACCTTCTGATACTGTTTATTAAATTATTTCTGTGGTATTTAATTTCTAGTAAGGACTCATAGTGCTCTAGTTTATAGTTTATCATTTAGACAGAAGGGTGCGTGAATACCAAAATAAGTGATTACACTTTCACATATACATTTGCATTTTCCATTTTTTCTTTTATCAACAAAAATACCAAACTTTTACTTTTTTCTCTGCAAAACCATTTTTTCCTATGCACGCCAGAAACTATGAACCTGGTCTTTTCATCAAGAGATTCACTAATTAACAAGGTTTTTATATTGTAAATACATAATGAATAAGAAATGTTCCTGCTATTGAGGAGCCAGCTCTTCTGGCATCAACTCCACAAGTAATTTTTAATCATGCACGTAATTTCAATAAAATCAGCACAACTGTGTAAAGAAATCCCTATCCCAGAAAATATTGTAAAACTGGGCCTTCGTGTACTTTGTAAATTGATGACTTTTTGAAAATCATTTTCATTTGCATCAAGAGATATTACAAAACCTGCCTGATCCTCCCCTTAGCTCACTGAAGCACTACACACTGTGGATACAAGGAGTTTAGTCAGCCCTTCACTCCACCCATATTTCAGGTAATTGCTCAATGCTCTCTTTTCTTACAGGGTTGTTAACCAGCTGCTGTAAGAAAAACCTCCATGGATCCACTCCCTATCGCTCACAATGGATGGGGAGCTCAGCTGAAAAATCTCCAATGCCTCCAACTCCTCATTAGTATTAACACCACCATTTATGAAGCACAGAGGCTGTGAGCTTCATGGCAGCCTACAATCACCCACCTAACTCCCAGCTGCCAGTCTCATTATCTCGCTGGCTCTAGTGCTCTTCTAGCTCTGCACTGTTCTGTTTCAGCTCCTAACCTAGCAGAAACCTAGTCCCCAAAGTCTTCCCCAGTGAACAGATTTCAGCTAGTTCAGCTAGTAGAAATAGCTTAGTACAGGAAATGGTAGACCAGGCTGAAGAAGGGTGGAGGCCACAAGACGCAGCAGCTAGCTCAGCTTAGGCTATTGCAGAACTGCAACTTGCAAGACCTTTGAATGAAGAAGTGCTATCCCGTAACTTTGGGTTGTCTTCCAAACTTGTTTTGGTTTTGTTTATCTTCCCTAAGATTAGTGGACTAGGTAATAACAGACAAAGTAGCATTTGGCACCTCTGAACAAATCCACACAAACCAGGGTTAGTGGTGGAGTATTAACCCACCTACTCATCTCCCACTAGTAGAGTGTCTAACCGCATTGTTATTTTTGTAATTCAGCTTCAAAAGGTTCTTACAAGTTCACATCCCACGTTACAGTAAAAGTAAAAATTACGCTTCCACAGAGCCTGTGAAAATTTGACTTTGAACAACGTGTCAAAACCCAACCAACCAACCAAAAAGAAACAGTCCAGGTTGCCCAGGTTTTGCTGAATGTCCAGATAGATTTCTGTCTTAACAGACTATTTTTCCTAACAAGAAGATGCTAGACATGGACACAGATGGATGGGACCAGTCTTTGTACCTGCTTGAATCTGCATCAATTTCCTCATGGTCTTGAGCTCTTGAAGGATAGCCTGTAGAGTTGACTGGCAATTGCACGTGCAGCAGCTTGGTCCAACTGATGAATTCACCATTGGGATTTCTCCTGAAAGAGAGAGGAAGGAAATACGTGAGAGGCGACAGAACCCCTACAAACCCATGCAAACAAAAAATACCAGCGGGATTCCGAAACTGTTATCACTACACCTGGTCGTGAAATTAGATCCAAAGCAAGAGAGCAAATCATTTTCAGCGTGGTCCCTTTTAAGAGGAAGAGGATGCTAAGTTTTACCCAATTACTAGCACGCGCAATTATATATAGTAAAGGATGCAATGGTACATGGGCTGGAGAAGACTGCTCGGAGCGTGAATACAATGCACTCCTCACAGCAGGGCTCTCTATTGTTAGGCTAGTTCATCTTGAATAACAATAGCACCAAACCTCATTATAAACACACTCACTTTATCACACACAAAAAAGCCCATCTCCCAGAGCAGCCTTACAAAGAATGAAGACAGGCTGCGTAATAAAGGTTTATACTGCACATTAAATGAGGGCCTACGGATGTTTAAACTGCTTGAATGTTACATGCGATTCTTTGCCACACGAAGAATTGAGAATGAAAATAAAATCCTCTATTCAGAGAATGAGACACGCACACAAAGAAAAAAAAAAGAAACAACAAACCAAAACAAAATGGAAAAAAAAAAAAAAAACAGAATAGAAAAAAAATCACCAGCAAGAAAAGCTTTCAGATTTCCTCCTCTGTTTGCTAGCGTGGAATTGTTTTCTGGGGCATGTTTTCCAGCACTCTGACCTATGGGATGGGTTTTCCATAGTTTCTCCTTGAAGATTAATATAGTAGTTCAACAGATTACCCTTTTCTAGTAATTCTTACTACTGTTTAACTAAATTCACATACTTTGCAAATGCTGTTGTTACCTGCCTTGCCTTCCGAGAGTTCGGCACCGTAGGTCTTGAATTAGGCTGTAAGAGTTCAGAGTTCTCCAGCTTTACCTGAACAGTTACATCCCGTGCTTTAGTTTAAAATACTATATGCTTTAATATTGCCAATAAAAAATACAAAATCCAACCAAACACCTAGCAGCGCCTGCTTGCAGCTGAGGCCAGATGGAACACACCTCCCTTCGTTTCAGAAGGCGCTCGGTGTCATTTAAATTGATGGCTGTTTTACTGCTCATCAAAGCATGCAAGAGGAGGGATGCTCATTTTGTGAAGACACACACAAATGGATCTAACAAAAATCATCTCCCTTGGTGTCACATGCGGTGGACTTCAGAGAGCGTGTTTCCCTTTTTCTTCCATATCCTGACAGTTATCAGGTGCCCTTTTATCATTACTTAGCTAAAGCGAACATAAGCAACTCATTTAATCTTCGCTCGTAAACCCTTCCATTTTTCATTATTACTTTTGCTTTCCTCTGAAGCCAAACGGGTTTATTAATACCTTTCTGGGTTTGGTTTGCATTCTTTTCATCAGGGCTCCACTGAGGTCAGACTCACGCACATCCTCTGACTTCAACCCTCATTTTCAATGGCTGAAAATCTGGCCACTGCTAGGCTGATCCCACCCTTTCTTAGTTCTTCCAACGTGCCCCTCATTCCTCAAAATTCCCTTCCCAGGTACTTATTCCTTGTCCCATTCAGTCTGTCAGACCTTACGTGTCATTTATCAGACTTAAGAAAGCCAGTGCTTTTTTCTCCCAGAGGTGAGTTACTTCCAAAGCTAAACTGACACGTCACTTAAAGGTTGCTCGTGTCTTCTGGGTACCACTCTCCTCCTTTCCTCACCTGTTTTGATTGTCCCCACTACTGCAAATTTAGTAATCCACGGACAACAAAATGCATGGACAAGAACCGTTCACACTGCATTAGGATAAATGGAGCATTTTAAGAATCTCTGAGAATCTAATAAATGTGAATGTAATGGTTCCGCCGGCTTTTCTTCTTCAAGGTTACAGCTGTAACTATAACAACTTCTAAAAGTAAAAAGCAATCTGGAAAACAGGCTGAGAGCCTCATATTAAAACAAAACCAGATTACTGACTCAGCACAACCCTGCCTAGTTTGAAATCATCCTTCCTTTGTACCCTGTCTACTCACACTGAAAGCTCCTTGGGGCATGGATAGGATTTTATATTTTCAATGGTCCATAACATGTTTAGCTCATTGTAACAAGTACATAGGAGGAAAAAAAAATAATGTTATCTTTGGCTTTGCAGATTACTCAGAATCCCTGAACTTGGCTCCACCAACATCCTTTCACCTATTTGTTAATGTAGGCTTTTAAAGCAGATGTGAGGTTCACGACTACTTTCAAATTTAACAGCACCAGCTGAGCTCTGCACTCTTCAGTAGGACACGCACGTACTGCAGAAAGGGACTATCAGCATCTCAGAAACACGGGGGCCCAGAAAATTAGGAGATTTTTATTAATAAGAGAAATACTTAGTACGGAAATCCTCGTTATTCCTTCCTCCAGGCTTGTCCGGTGCTTCCTCTCTTCTCTGCTGAGACTAACAAGTTCCTTAGGGTAAGTTCCTTGGGATAAGGCCCAGCCTCCTTCCTCATCAAAACCCAGTCCTTTAGCAGGCCTCTGGAAATGATATCTGAAAAGCCTACAGTGGGAGACGGGGCTGGTGGCTTTTGTTGTCTTCTTAACAAAGACACTGCGTTGTGCTGAATTACGTGTAAAAATTGGACAAAGCCAATTCTATCAGTAAATACCTGTCCGTCTTCCCTGTTGCAATATAATACAACCCTAATGAAAGCACGCAGGCACTCAGCCTCCTGATGGAAAACCAAAGGGTCTATTTTCCCATTGAGGCATGGGGGATTTACATTATAATCCCCATTAGCATTGATAGAAATTACCCATGTAAATCTACCATAGGTACTGGAAATGGGAAAAAAAAGAGACCACCAATATTTCAAATCAAAGCAGGGTTCTACTGACTTCATACATATTCATGAGGGTTTTTTATTTTATTCCTATCCTCACTCTTCTGATCAGTCACTGTTTTGTAAGAAACATCTTATAGAGTGTTCTCAGTCATTGTTCCAAGCACTATCTTTATCATTTTTAGAGGACAAAAGCAACCCTTTTCAACTTGTTATAAATCAATTTTTAATTTTAAAAAGAGAACAGACTTTTTATTTTTATGAAGGAGTCTTTAAAGAGCCATCTCCCTCTCTTTTTGGAAGCTAGCCAGCATGTGAATTTGATACTAGCTCGTATGATTGAGGGAAGACACAAATACATTACACAAACACTGCTTCCCCTGTGTGAGCCGCAAGTAGCCCAGGACAGCAGTCCTCGGAGCTGGATCTGCTGAGAGTAAATTCAATCGGGGCAAAATTACTACACAAGCTTATATTTGAAAAACCATGCAAGTGAAATCCATTGCAAACAGTCTCGGTGTAAACAAACAAAAAAAGAAATCCAGCTGCTGCATCACTACTGGATTTCCTTCACAACTCAAGAAATGAAACTGAAATATTTTAGCCAGACACCGAGTTTGTTGATTCTAGGTGGACAGGCATGCTTATCACTGCTTATGGCCCCAAGAGGGGGCCACTAAAATCAAAAATCCACTAAAATCAGTGGGTCACAGGTGTCTACCTGACACCCTGACTTGTAGAGCTGCCACCTTAGGTCCAGCTTGGAAGAAATCACTTTGCTTTTCAAGTATGTTCCTCTTCTTCCCTCTCTTGCAGCAATTTCTCATCTCTCCACATTACCCCTTTTCTCTGTCTTTGCCAATACCTTTTTTTTTCACACCTGTCTTCTACATACCAGTATCTATTAAACATTTATTCCAGCCTTCCTTTGAACAACCTTTAGCTTGCAAGCTGTTAACCATACTAGTTAGATGGATTCAGATGTTCATTACTTGCAAACCTGAGTAACTCAGGCAGCCTGCAATGTGTATCTGCCAGACCCTGGCTTCCCATACAGTATCTGATGGTTGAACCTGATGATATTAGAGGTCTTTTCCAACCTAAATGATTGTATGGTTTTATCTATCCAGTGGACAGAAGCAGTTTCTGGACTCAAAGCGCCAGCTATATGTGCCTGGACATCTCCCCAGTCATGACCTAAGCCTAACAGCCCTAAATAATAATCTTACTTTCTGTCTGAGCAGTTTTGTTCATGACTTTAAACACTTAAGTAAATCCCAAGAAATAGCTTCTCCCTGGATGTTAACCAGCATTAAAAGGACTTTGTCTATCCTTCAAATAATGTGTAAAACACTGAACTAGATACTTGGGTTCCCAATGCAAGGGATGGGAGGGAATTAGGGACATTAGAATAGCTCCCCAAAAAGAGCTGTGTGCTAGCTGAGAAGCTTCAGAACATGCCTGCAGCAAGAAATGCCTCAGCAGCTTTCTTTTTGCAGAGATCGGGCACCAGAGCCCCAGCAGCAGGGCTGCCCAGCAGGATCCCAACCACCCTGCTGCGGGCAGACACCCCTCACCTTGCCCTCAAAGACCTGGGCAGGTTGCTTGGCGAAGGTGACCAGAGGAGAGGGCCCACACCCAGCTTTATGTAATAGCCTAGAGATTGCATTCCTTTCTGCAGCAGAGCAGCTGCAAAGGGAGGGGTGGAAGGTGCCTCCACCCAAGCTCCCTTGGTGCACTGCCCCGAGAGATGGGAGATTTGGGCACCCAACCTGCCGAGCTCGCTGTCTCAGAGACCCTGCTAACCTGTACGTCATCATAAATCAGAGAAAAAAAATATATCTTTCCTCCTGTGGAAAGCTAAAAAGCTGACATTTTCTTGCAGATGGGGCCAAATCTTGTCGATGTGGTTTAGCTCACCTGCTGAATCAGACCCCTAAGGGGATATGGGTGCTGCTCCACCTACTTGCTGGATCCGGGAACTAGGCACCTAAGCTGTGCAGGCTCGGGCACTCCCGTGCATGCTGAGAACTGTCCCTGCAGGTGCCCAGGGACTCTCAGGCCAAGGAGGGAGATGTGTAATGAAATTCAGGTCCTGCCACACTTAGAGGGCTGCTACGGTGGGATTTTGAGAACATAGTTTTAGACTTGAATGCAAAATCCAATCAAGCATCTGCTTTCCCCTCTCCCCTGGATCTGCTTCCAAGTTAGTAGGCATCTTAAAAGAAAAACCACCACTATTTAATAAATATTATAAAGCAAACCGACCTAGCATGGCTTACTGCAACATCTTTCTCCACGTCACCCAGCACATCTATGTGAAGCATTATCTGTACAGAGACACAGTCAGTCCTGTGAATTCTGAGACTGCATGCCTTTTAGCGTGGGGATATTAATTCCTAAAGGACACTACTGAGAATAATAACAATACTTTTCTTTTTTTTTTTTTTGGTATGTTACAAGCAACGAGAACGTGTGCCTTTAGATAAGGACTAACAACAGATGCCCCTCTAGGGAAAACATGAATACCTTCAGAACCAACTGGAAATTGAAAATTGATAGCGTTTTCAGATTCAATCTGACCATTTTTTTTTATTTTCTAGATGTTCGCACCTCAATATGAAAACTTTTCTAAGCGTAGGGCTTAATATCAGGAGAAAAGCCTTAATTTCCTTTCCTTTTCTTAAAGAAGTCCTTCAAGAATTTGGTAGTAAAACCTTCTTCCTCTGGGAGTGAAAACTAAGAGAAATACATTTAAGAGGCACAACCCATCCACTTTTCTGTCAGATCAGGATAGACCACAGCCTAAGGACTTGCTATTCACAGGTAGACTCCATCCTCTCTCTTCTCCAGTGGGCCTAATCAGAATAAAACCCTAGGGCTCCGGTGGGGTTTTGCACCTGAAGTTCAGTGGCCAGTTATGTCTGATCCCATCACTTTATGGAAGTCAGCAGAATCCTGCTCCACAAGTGGTGTCACAACTGAACTCCATTACTCACTGCAGAGAGGAGTGGTACCAGTTGACATTTAATTAGCTATGAATTCAACAACAATGGCAAAAGCTGTTTTAATAAGTACCGTAAAGGATTTAAGCCTATATAACAGAATTGAGTAATTCTCGTCCTATCACCAGGAATCCATTTTAAAAGCTAAGACAGATGGTAGCAGAATGCACTGTGCCCACTTTCGCACCTTTTCAAAGTGATAACTATGTGCTCATTTTGTAGACTCTGAACTATAACTGATTTCAGCGCCGTGGTACAATAAATCATCAGAACAAAGGCAGATATTCAGTACAGTACAAGGAAAAAAAAAAAAAGAGAGAAAAAAGCACTATTTTCAGTATCTAATGTAGATCATACCATTGGATGTCACGGCTCGCGTTTGATTTTGGAACGTTTTGGATCGGGTTCCGTATTGCCCTGAAAAATGGCTGGCTTGGGGTGATAATTCGTTCCACGCACCACTCTGGGAAGGATGAAGGCTCGCTTGGGACTCTGCAGGGGGATTCAGGCGCTGGGCCCAGGCTAAGTCTAAATCCTGGGGCTCCTCCTTCAGTTTTTCTCCTTCTTTGCCAACTCGCTGATAGATTCTTCCAGTGCTGTCATTCAGTAATCTTCTCATCCCTGTAATTTGTTTTTTAATTTCCCGGCTTTCATCTCCTAATGAAAACAGAGCCACAGTTATCACTGTAAATTAGCAAAAACGGTAATGGGTTGAGATTAGTGATTTTAGATGCCAATATGAGTTCCTAGCTGTTGGAGGACACAAATAAATAAATAAAAGAGAGAAAGAAAAGACACGGCTGAGCAGTAGTTGGTACACACCAGGCTCTGCTTTAACGCAGCTGAAGCTGAGGTCTCACATGGTTAAAAGACCTGCTGAACTTGGCTTTCCTGACGCCCTTTCCAAGGCTTTGATGAGCAAGATTATTTCTCTCCAGAAGGAAATAATAATAGCTGGAGCAGTTGCAAATAATCTATCCTTTTAAGAGACTGATCCCATTCAGGCATTGACATCAGCGGATATTTTCCGAGGATAGCCTAAGGAAGCAGACCTTTGTAGAGCAGTTTGCTGTACGCTTAAGGACAGATTTTACAAAGGAAATAAAAAAATCAACACAAAAAAACACCACACCCTAACACAGAGTAACACTGCATCTATTGATTTTAATAAACAGGATCAGTTCCTCACTCCACAGAATTTAATAATGCTGGATTATCGGGGAATAAATTAAAAAAGCAGCTAATGTGTGTCTAACCATACACAGCCTAACTGCTGGGTGTCCTAGAGCGTAGATTAGGAAAACAAAATGAAAATACACACAAGAAAAATGGGACTGCTTCAAATAAATCCAGGGCATTTAAATAATAACAATTACATACTTTAATACTCCTGGCACCGTTTAAGTATTAATTTTATGTAGGAAACTGCTGATTGCACACTGAATATATATGTTTGGGGCAGATAGCAGCTATTTTGCTCGTTAAAGCATACATTACATTTCGCTGGTAATAAGGACGTGTTCATAACCACTTCTGAAATAAGAAGCTTCTATTTTTTATTTTTTATTTGCTGGTAATAGAAAAATCAAACACCCTAAGCAAATGGAATAACAAAGATCAAGAAACTGATGAATTAGTAGTTCTCTTTTCTCTTTATAGTATACTTCATACAGTAATAATTGGGATGCTGAATTCAATTTCCATTCCTGCTTCCCAAAGCAAACTTATTTTGGAAAAGCAGGAATAGAGAAGAGATTTCAGCAAACACAAACACAAAAATAAAACCTCTCCAAAACCCAAACCTAGCGTGCACTGGCTCTGGTTCAACAAGGTATTCGAAAGTGTGCTAATGCCAGGCATTTGAACCGTTTTCTCAATTCAACAGCACCATTTTTAGGTGCCGAAACCAGGGAGTTAAAGAAGTGGCACCTCCCTCCCCAGCACCCTGCACGAGCCAAGCTCCACGTGCTGGGATGCCAGCAAGCCCAGTGCACCCAGGGATGCTCAGGCCGTGGCCAGGGAGCAGAGCAGAGCTGAGCTGAGCGATCAGACCGAGCCTGGGCTGAACCCCAGAGCATCTCCAGCCCACTCCAACCAGGAAAAGAGCTTTTTTTTTTTTTTTTTTTGCAAGAAAGCTTCCAGCCCCAGCTCCAAAACCACCCGGCAGCCCCGTGCGTAACGGCATCTCCGCTCCAGCCGAAGTGTTGAGGCAAGCCACCTGCAAGGAAGCTCGACGTTACGTTTCATCTTGCTGTTTTGTCTACAGATTTATGCGCGGGTGATTTAATTAACAAATTACGCTCCTTGGACCCGAGCCAGCCAGGGGCCGACTGTTTGCAGTTCCCAGCCTCGCTGGGAACCGGGAGGCCCCCGAGTACCGCGGGACTGCGGTTATCGAAGCGCTCGGATCCGGGCGCTGGAGGCTGCCTTTCGTGCCCACATCTCAGCTCCCAACGCTTCCACGGCACGACAGCACCAAAGGATCCCTTCCCATCGCACCACTCAGCACCATGCAGTGCTCTTGGGGCTTTACGTTACCCACTCGTGTCAGTGTTTAATAGCAAAATGTACCTAAACATCAAAAAAGCTTCCCACCCACCTCCTCCTATCGGGCTTACTGACTGCTTGCTCCGCTGCTGGTCAGGTGACACGTTGTTGGAAAGATTAAATTTCCCTTACCCAATTACATCAAATATTTATGTTAATTGAGCTTATTCAGCCCTGATTCTGGTTGCATGTTCCTTTTTATAGAGGTCTTCCTATATAATGATGTGAGCACGCTTATCTCCAAAGAGAAAAATCCCTACATTTATATCACAGCACATCCTGAAATTTCAGCAACTCCTACCTAAGTGTAGCTTTGCATTTACCCAGATCCCTAATTAAACTGGGGAGATTTCCCATTTATGAACTTTTTTCATAATATGTTTTAATAACATGAACTTTTTCCAAAAATATGTTGTCTTTGGAAGGAAGGTCCTTGAAAACACACCCTGAAGATTAGGTCAAGCCTACAGCGTGCAAGTTTACAACAACTCATCCACCCACCCAACCCAGTCATGACGTTTCCATCTTTTTATGGCTTTTAATTTGTGACTGCCCAGCCGCAGTCTTCTCAGCCCTAGTGGATGTTACACTGCCTGCCTGAATGTGTGGGCTGCTGCAGGAACAGATTTAAGTTCTTGCTCCCCAGTTATCTCATCTGGCTATTAGCTCTAGAGCCCAGCGATAGCGCTCTGCTATCAGCTATTCCACTGCTGATGATCTTCACAGATCATAATTAGGTAATTTAAAAAATAAAATGAAAAAAAAAAAAAAAAAGGGAAAAACCAAACAGCTCAAGCTGCTATGTCCTACGGAAGAGCCAGCCTTCCTTTCCAAATGCTGAACTGGATAATTAAGAAAAAAAGAAGTTTGCTGCTGCGTTACCTGTCTGTGATAAGCCTCCTGAGAGGCTCCTTAGCTGCTGAGGACTGGGAGGAGCAGTGTTTGCAACACACATCCCAGCCCATCTGCCAGGATCCAGCCTCTCTTCCCCTCTTCTGGGCTTCTGAAGCACCACTGCTGTGGTGCAGCCTTCCCCTGCGAGCCGTGTGGGTACATACCCGAGAAGGCAGCCAGGTTTCGCCTCTCAGATTGCCCGTGTAATCCCCTTGGGTTTATCTGAAACCACTGAATTCACTTGCAAATTACCGTTCAAAACAGATAGGCATGGCAAGTGACAGCCCTGTTTAGGAGCTTGCATGGGAAAATAAGAGTGGTAGCAGAAATGTATTAGCAATGCTTTTAATAACTGTTATAGTCATTTCTATGATCGCCTCTTATATATAATTTATTTTTTCCACATGGCTTGACTGTAATCTTATAGAACAACAAAGGACAAAACAAAACCTTCTCATAGATTCTACATCAAATATTCATAAAAAGTGATTTCCCCCCAAATTACTCTCAATCTCCTTCCCTACTGCAGGTATGCACAGTGTTAACACACTCACACTTACATACTGCTTTGAAAGGTGTAAGAATGTTAAAAATATCAAACGCACAGGTCTAAAACATAAACGTCCAGCTAGGAACTGGCATCCACATGCTCAGCGTGCCACCAGCTGAAGTAACACAGCTGCTAACCATTTTAGTTAATAAAGTATCACTGATAATTCATTAATTCTCTGCCTCTGGATGCTTGAGCATTTTTTCCCTGTTATGCTTATTGAACTCAATACAAATATGGCTCACTGCCTACAAGCAGGTTATTAGACTTTTCCAAATAATTTGTCAAATACTATCACAGCGCTACAACGAGCGATAAAGCGACACGCAGCCATACCCATTCGTTAAAACATTAATTACATATTTGGTTGCCACTTCTTTTATACTGCAATGTAATTAATGCATATCTCTCGAAGTGTATATATGAATGAGTTAAGGTTGGATAATGGACTGTATAATGTTTTTCTTTTCCCCTTTTGACTTATGTAAACGAGTAACTGTAATGTTCTCTTGGCCTGATATTTTGCAATTAATTTCATTATTTTTAGCATTTATGGGAAATGTTTTGGGAAGTATTCGTAGCTGACTTAATAAAGTCAGGTTTTCTATGAATTAGTGTCTCTTCCTGCTGTGCTTTGGCAGATAAAACTCCTAAGGAAATTTTCCCTGCTTGGCTATATAAACAAGACTTTTATCTCTATCAGGCTGCCTCCTGCAAGACCTTTGTATCTCCGATTTCTGCCTTTGTGTCAAACTAGGCTGGAACTGGTGAATGAGTTCAGAAGTTATCAAGAGCCTAGGAAATGCAGCAAAAGACACTGAGAAAAATACACACGAGGTGACAACATTGGTCCAGTTTGCAAGGAAACGAAACTGCAGAGGAGAGAAAAATGCTGAAGTCGATGCATGGCTTGCAAGCTTTGAGGGCTCAGAAAAAAATTGCGACAGAGCACGCAGGTTATATAATCAAAGTTATTAAATGCCAGTTTATTAGCCACCACTTGAGCGGTGCTCCTCCTGGAACGGGGCCAGCAAAAGTCAGCTGCTTGTGTTTGAAGAACTTGTAAGGGCTAATTCGGTGTACTGCAGGGAACTGGGGAGGTGCACGCATGCACCACACGCACCTTCAGTGTGCAGTCAGGCTGAACTGACCAAAACACCGCTGTGAACATTACGTGGTGCTCAAGGAAAGAGCAACAGGTAACCTAGGAGGGAGTTAGGCAACCCTTCTCTGCAAAAACTACACCTTCATCATGCCCTAACTTTCAAAACTTTGCTATTTTTGGCATTATTGTACTATTTGGGGCTCCTGAAATTGAAAATTGCCAAGCCCAACGCGAGGAAAATAAAGGAGCCGTGTGCCTCTTTCCTTATCAGATCAAAGGTTTCCTAAAGCGAATGGAAAGTTGTTGTGACTGCTCCGTGGATAAGCTGAATTGAGCAACTGTGGAGCTAAACCGATGGGATAAGCACTCATTTCTCAAACGAGTGATCCCCAGCCTTCGCTGGCATGTACGAACTGATGCTGAACAAGTAACACAGGCAACAACACGCTTTGCAAATTAAAAGCTTCAAACCCAAGTCAACGGGGAGCGCGGCGGTCACGAACAATGTCAGCGGGTCACACGAGCACCATGAGTTATGAGCCTGGGACTTTTACTACCCCTAGAAAATCTATCAGGATATTGAAGCCGTCTTAGATGAGGCATCTTACCAGCACTCTGAAATGATGCTTGAAAGCAAGACCCAAAAAATTAACAGACATCACCAACACTCCCATATGAGCACAGCAACCTGCAGAATCAAAGCCAGGGGCAGACCTGGAGACCACTGTGAATCTGGAGGGCTGTTTCCTTGGAAGAGGAGGTGGCCACAGCAACAAAATAACTCTTCGGAAGAGCCTGGTAAAACAGTTTCAGAAACACCCAGTAGGATCAGACACTGAAGTTGCAGACTTCAGGCCACACTGGGTCAACTAAATCACTCAGGAAACTGCAAGTGAGCAACTGTTTCTACATTTATATGCTAACAGGGTCATAGAATTAAAAAAAAAAAAAAAAGTGCAACAATGTCTTCTTGGAAATGCCCCGTGTCAAGATCATGCTTCAGCCCCAAAAGGGAAATGCTTGGCAAAGTTATTTTACTGATCTGTGTTCTCAAATGATCTTTTTTGCAGCCTTAATAATAGCAGCTATTACTGCAACATCCATACTTGGGATGTAATTCTATTAAAAGTACCAAGTAACTTCACAGACTTGCGTTAAGTCAACTTTCTCCTCTCCGAATAAATTGCAAAGGGTATTATTTCTGGGACAGAATAAATTCTTGGAATTAGTGAGTAACTTATGCATCATTCCCTGCTCCAAGAACCCATTATTTATTTTATCATGACACGCTAACGTTATTAATCTGCTGCCTTCCATTTCAGCAACGTGAATCGCTGTAAAATGCAGAGACACCTGCATTACAGTGCATTTCAGCTCCCCTTTATATCAGTCATAAACATCTCTGGTTTGGACATCTCTCCAAAACAAATGCTCCGAGCACACTGCACGCAGCATTCGATTTTATGAAACTATAAAAGTTCTTCACTGTTAATTACACAGACAAATGTCTCATCACACATTTGGTTACCAGGATAATATAATTAGTTTTCTGCATTAACCTTTCAAACATAGAGCCTGAATTTCAAGTTGAAAGCATTGTAAAAACACTCGGTCTGGAGGTATATTTTTTTTTCTGCTTTTTTTTTTTTTGTGTGTGTGTGTTGATAATAAAATATTATGACTGGGGGGAACAAAAAAAAAAAAAAAAAAAAAGAAAGTGGTATATACAAAAGATATTTTTACAGACAAGCTGGCTTTAACTGGTGTTGTCCACAAACCCTGTGTTGCACGGTCCCTGCATGGGCTTGTGTTCCCAAGCCTGGGCTAGCAGCCTTGACAGCACATTAATGCTGATACCTGCTAAAAGCTGCAGACAGGGCTGTCTTAAATCTCGATCACATTCAAGGTTTAAGCACTTCACTCTGGGCTGTGTCCTGCTTTTCAGAGGGAGCACTCTCCTGATATTAGATATCCCAGCCCTTTCCTTCAAAACAAAACAGGAGCCAGCCCTCACCTGCGAAAGGCAGCAGCAGCAAGAGATTCGCCCGGAATTTTGCAAAGGCTGCGCTCGGTGCATCCTTTGTCTGGGAAGCTGCAAATTGCCATTTATCATCTTATCAGAGGAAGGGATTAGAAAAGACATCGGGGTGATCTCCCGCGAACTCAGCTGCTGCAACACACGTGCAAACTTCCTAAGCTAACGAGGCTCCATTTAAAAAGCACTGGGGCTGTGTGCCCTTGCACCCAACAGAAGTTGCTTCCACACTACCACACTTCTCTCGTGCTGAAGCTTCCTCCAGTTCACAGCCCACGTGTACACAAAAACCCATTTTGTGCTGATGCAAAAAATAAAAATAAATAAAAATCCAAGTTCAACAGGTCTTTTCTGACACTTGATCCCAACAACGCATTAAATGCTTAATCATTTAGCCCAGAATCTCCCTTCTCGTCTGTGCATCCCTTGACCAAAACATCCGCACATCTTATTCCCAAGCTTCACTGCTTCACTTGTAAGATGACATTAACATTTCCCCTTTCCTGCAGTAAATAGTTTCGCTGACATATCTTAACATCCATTTACATACTAAAGGCTGCAGCACATTGTGGTTTTAACAGCTGTAGTCATCCCACGGATCAGTCAAAAGACCTAAATCAAAGAACAAACTTGACTCTAAACCAAGGACCCGAGCACTCGATGGAGTGATTATCTAATTTTGGCACAGAACATTGAAATTAAGCGAAGCAGGGATTACAACCTTATTAGGGGACAGGACAACGAGCCGGGGGAAGCATCGTTCTCCCATCCTCCCTGAAGTACAATGAAAAATTATGGCATGCAGCTTGCAGTTCTCAAAAGGGAAGCTGGAATGCCAAATGCCGCTCATCCCATCTCTCTGCTGGAAGGTGGGAGCTCAATTTTCAAGTGCTTTCAGCCAAGTTCAGTTCCCAGCACTGCTTCTCCTACATCTCAGACCACCTCCTTTGTCATTAAGAAGCTGGACACTGGCGTGAGGACAAAGCAGAGAGGGTGATGTGAGCTCTGAGCAACCCACCGAACCCAGCTCCCACAGGAAGAAGAATTCCTCATCTGCAGATCCTGCACAGTCATAAATCATGGGTTTTGTCAAAATTAACATGCTTTGAGGAAATCAGGCCGTCTCTAGAAAATAGGGTCTTCCTTCTTTTCACAGCAACTGAAGGTGGGCTGCAATTCTGGACTTCAACACCTTGAAGGAAGTCCCTTGGTGGGACTAGTTGGTAAGGACTAAATGCTGACGTGCTCCTGCTGCAGGTGAACTTGATGCCAGAGCACATTCAGAAGCTGGTCGTAATAAAGAAATCAACCAAGCAAACCAAAAGCAACAAAACCAAACAAGAAGCAGGTAACAAGCCTGCCCTCAGAAGACAAAGCAGCCCTCAAAAGGCAACGCAACCAGACCAAAAATCAATTGGTCTGAGTCACGGCACAAATGTCAAAGCACAAACTCCTGCACAGTCCTAGAAGCACCCTGGCTTAGGCAGCTAGACGCCTAACTCCTGACAAAGCCTTATTCTGATTTGGGGTTGAAGAGAAAACATTCGTGATAAATCTCTAGTGCGGTTCAACCCCAAAGTGCTTACACAACGCAGAATCCAAACACAAAGCTTAGCAGCCTCCTTCACGCTCCCTGGAAATAGGCGAAGAGATGAAGTATTTGCTCACAACCCTAACGGTGAGAAGCTGAGAAGGGAATTTAACCCAGCTCTCCCCCCTGTGTAAATATTCTAATCAGCAGAAGACTCCACGCTGCCCAAGACGCCCCCTTTCCTCTTCCACTTGCTGTTGACCTCCAGGGAAGGCTATGGCACAATCAATTTAGCAGACGAAAGCATTTTACCTGCAGCTTGATTTCAGGTGCTGCTTCTCGTGCTCAGGACTAGCGCTTCTCACCGGCTCTAGGGGGCAACACACACAGACTCCAGAAACCTTAAATCACCTCCACGCAAACACTGAGGTTCCCGGCACAGCTGGGGAAAGGCAGACACCTCCAGATTTCCTGCTGTGAAGGCACCTGCTTTCTCCAAAGCCTGAGCAAGGTGACCAAGAGCTTGCTTTACACACTAAGAGTCATTACTGTAAGTCAAAACCTCGCCTTAATTCTTGTGATTTTGGCCCACTGTCCTTTTTTGCAAAAGGTTTCAGCACCCAGAAGAGGTCCTGGATGAGACAGAAGGGGGCTGGGAGCAGGAAGAGAAGCAGTCTACAGAAGAGTTACAAAGGACATCAAGCACACAGGCAAGAAGGATAAAGGTTCACCGATAACTAGTCCTATCAGGCTATGGTATACACCACGCTGCAGACTATACATTACTTCTCTGTTTTCTTTACACATTTTTAACTGTTGATTTAATTTAATTTAATTTTTCCCATGGCAGGATTAGCAGGCAGGCTACAGAGGTGAAAGGACATTACATTAAGACAGCACATTAATCCTCTATCCCACCCAAGGCAGAAGCAAAACCAAACAAATAGCAGCTTCCTGGAAATTGAATTTCTGTTATCCAGATGTCAAAGATGTAATACCCCAATTACACAAACTATTGCCAGCGAAGCATGCCAGAGAATATGCAATGTAAATGGGGTGAGCAGAGAGCTGCAAAACTGCAGAGTCAGCATCTGGCTCTCTGAGTGAGTGATAATTAGCACTGTGTGTAGACACTAATAAACATTTATGTCTGAAATTACAACTTTTAGCAGTGTTAATAAAGGATATATTGGCAATTCGTGGAATAAAAGGGTCTTGAAAAGAACGTCATATTAAACAATGGCAGGCACTTCCCATGCTTGCAGAGAGATTTTTTTCCTCCCTAATTGCAAATGGCCACGCTATGTTGCTCTGAAATTAATCAACACAAGCACATACCTAAAAAAACGGGTTGTGTTTCTTTGGTCTCCCCATTAACATCATTGCTGTAGTCAGAGATCTTATATATCTCATGATGGTAATCTGGAATGAAAAACGATAAAAAAAATTAGAACTCAAGTGATCTGGAAAAAATGAACACCGAACACATTGCTACAGTTTTACTACATAATTTATCAATATATCTGCAGTTTATTTCATGTACATCGAATTAACCACAGAAAATGCGCTCTGTATCAGCACCTCCTAAAAAGAAAAAAAAAAAAGGGGGGAAAAAAACACACAAAAACAACTTTGCTCACACTGGAGAGGCTTAGCTAAAATATTTCACAGATTTTAGGGAATAGCCATGCCTGCCCTAAATTACTGTGTTCATTTTCACAGCAAATTATCCCACCAGATGCCAATTATCTGGCTTCTTGCTTTACAGATGGAAAGCAGATTTATAATGAAAACTTCACCTTCCCAGAGACAGGGAGAAACTTTCAAACTTTGCCTTGACAAGAAGACCAGTGACGTACACTAGGGCTGCACCTTGCAGCTCTGCTGACTTATCTTGAGGTCACTGGCCCCTGAGTTCTGAGGAAAGGAGGCTCAGGGACACCTTAGGGTATTCACTTACAGAAACTAACGTCCATGCGAGATGACCCTAAAAATAAACACTGGCATCTTTTATTCACAGATCTGACAGGACACGCACGGAAAATTGAATTTCTGTTTCAAACGAAAGAGTATTTTCTGTGGAGGTCTCTGCTGTAATCACAGGCATGTGTTGAGCAGAAAAACAGTCCTGTTTACACGTGTGTACAGAGGGAATAGTAATTACAAGAGGGAAAACAACAACAACAAAAAACCAACTATCTAAGGGCAGCTCTCCTGGATTCTATTTCTGACTCTGCTACTGGCACACACTTTGTCCTTAGGCAAGTCACTCAAGACTGAACAATATATTCAGTGTCTTGAAATAGCTGCCTCATCACCTAACTCCTGTAATGCTGAAGCCCTCCCAGCCAGCTCAGTTACTCCCTCTGAAAACTGGTTCTTATGTTTACCTGCCTCGCAAGAAGTCAGGTGGAGATTAACTCCTGGAAGAGCACTCGGAGGGATTCAATTAAAAGGCACAAGAGGACCTGAATGGCACCACAGGCAACTCCTCCTCTCAAGAGGAACACACCTGCCTTGCTGACAAAACAATCAGCTACGGAATTATAAAGGTCTCCTATAAGCCAAGCTTCTTTGTTACTATTGTTTATTTGTACAGCATGACTGTCTTAACGGCACAAGAGGAGGAACTACCCAGTAAGTAAACCAGAATCAAGCTTAATACGGCCCTACAAAAGAAAGAAAAGGGCCTGGAAAGAAATGTCAGCATGGTAGGGAAGAAAAAAAAAATAAAAAGGAAGGTAGCGAGGTCAGGAGTGAAGTGCTAACCAAAGAGGTAGCATTGGGGTTTTGCGTGTCACTCCGAGGGAGTGAAACATATGGGCTGCCTGACGTGTACTGGGTAAAGGTGAAGTCTGAGCCACAGCATCGAGGAAGTAAAGGTCCCTTCCGCGAGGCTAAAAATACAGAATTTATGCGAGCTGCGCTCCGTGCCCATTAGCTTTTCTCCACATTTTCATCCTCCAGGAGAGCTGCTAGGAGTGAGCACGTGGAAACTCGGAACTAAATAACTCACAGATTTGCAGTCCTTAGGTATATAGATTGCATGGGGTTGCTTCTCTAGCACTTCCCTGTGCTCGTCCAGCCGGGCACAACGCTCTCCTGATCTACAGCTGCTGCCTGGAAGTCACCGCGTTGCACCTCAGAGGTGGCTGCATTTTAGTGCAGGCAGGGACCTTCCTTTCAGTCTGAAAGGAACTGATTGTGCTGCTAAGGTGCTCTGAAGTTTTTTTTGGGGCGGAATAAGCGTTGTACATGTCACTGACAGGCTGTGCATTACAAACAGATCGACCCAGCGTACCATTTTCTCTTTGGTTTCCTTCTTCTGCCTCAGATGTCACAGTCCAGGCGCTGTGAAATCCATATCAATTTCACAACAGTAAACACTAAACTGTGACATTACTGAATGACTCCAGCAAGAGGCAAAGGCCAATTACAAGAGACAACTATTTATACATAATTATCTTCATAATCAACTGTGATAGAAAGAGGGTACGTGAGAGCAGACTCACATGCAGAATGTGATTTTTATCTTCTCTGCTCTCAAAGTGCAAAGACATATTTTCTCCCAGGATGTGCTTTCAGTGTAGCTTGCTATTTGAATTCCTACATCCAAAAGGAGACAGCAGATAAAATAAGAAATGCTAATAATTAACCCTCATAAATGACTTTATCCAACGAGGTTAAATAGATCGCTTTATACATGGAGAAATATTTAATCCAGTTATGGAGTGGCGACCGACAATTTGCAGAATATTGACACGTTTTTGACAGCGCACACATTTTTACGGCTCTATTAGGAGAAAAATAAAACCCAGGCTTTGATTTCAGTTTTGCTTGTCCACATGTTTCACTTTCAAGCCCCACGCTCCAGCCCTGCACGAGCTGCCTGAGAGGCGACTGTGAGCATCAGATGCTAAGAAACCCCACAAACCAAACCTGTCCTTTAGAGAAATGAAAGCCCTCCATGGGTTGATCTCCAAGCTGATGCTGGCGTTTAAGAAACCTTGGATAAATTTCAGCAAGTCTGACCAGTCTCTCTCCCCCTAGTTTGGGGACGGGGGTAGGTGCAGCGCTCCAGATCCTCCTGCACTGTTTAAGCAGTAATTATTTACTCTTCCTACCAGGCAAGTTCATTTCCAGCTTCACATTTCTCTGCTTCTAATCTGATTTTGCTGCACGCCTACGAAGACACCAGCCTTCATCCAGCAAGCCCTGGAAGTCGCCCTCCACCCCCCTGTCCCTAAGTGTGACATTACCCCACAGCAGCCACCTGCCCTCAACTTGGCATGCAGGACACACGCAGCATTTCAGGGAGATATTGCAGCCCGAGACTTCCAGACACAAAAGGGGAAAAAATATATATATATATAAAAATAGTAATAATACATGAAATCAATCAGGGCAAGAGATCTAATCAGCTGAAGGAGCAATACCCAGCCCAAATGAAACCCTAGGGCTGGGAAGTCCACCTGTTAAAATGCCTACCAGCAGCTGTGTCATTTTTTTTTTTTTTTAAATAACACACAGGACTGAGGGCTGTGCTCCTTCCCCGACATGAATCCAAATATTTTCCCGGTGATCCCTTTTAAAATCCCCTCTTTTCCAAAAAGCAAACACACGCCGAGCGAACAAGTTGCATGCCAGCGATTCCTCCTCGCCCACGTACAATTCGTTACCTGCGTGGATTTTAAGCAAGCAGCCTCTGTGAGGCTTTTCTCTGGAATACGTGTGTGTAACGCAGTCCAGAGGAGGAAGAGAAGAAAAAAAAAAAAAAACACCACACACAACAAATCCACAGGAGTTGCATGCTAAAAAGCTCCGGCGCTGCTCAAGTGTCATCGTTCTGCTAAATTCTCCATTTCACCTTTTTCTCCCTCCCTCACCCATGGGGGGATTTACACCGAAACGCGATCCAACTTTATTCTGTAGGAGATCTGCCTGGAAAAAACAAACAGGTCCACCTTCGGAGGTGTCTTTTTATTTATTTAAAGCAACGTGTAAAATATACCCGTAAATAGCCTCTGGTTGTGCGTGCAAGAAGTGAGAGAGGGGGGAAAAATAAAGAAGGGGGGGGGGGGAGATAACAAAATAACGCCAGAAAATAAAGAGCTGCAACGCCTCGGGGAGTTGGAGGAGACGATTCCGGAGTTAAATAATAAATACGAGGAGGGAGAGACATGACAGAGGTGGAGGAAAGGGAGCACACACACATTTCATAACATCCTGCTCGCCTCCCGGGGAAGCCAGCCCCGTTTATGTAAAAGTCTTCTCTGAGGCGCAAACAAACAAACAGCACAAAGCCGCCCCCCCCCCCCCCCCCATCCACCCCTCCCCACTTTTACCTTGATTTATCAGTTTAAAGCTTTGGGATTTCCTGCTTCTCTTCCTCTCGGTAAACTCCATGGTGCGGCCAAGGGGGGGGTAGGGGAAGGATAGAAAGGGAAGGAGAAAAGGGGATGAGAGGAGCGAGCAGGGCGGCCGCGCAGCGGGGAGCCAGCAGCCGAGACCAAGGTCCGTCTCTTTAATCAGCAAAATAAACGCAGCCTGGCAGATTTCGGCTCCCACTGCAAATAAAGGCAGCCGGGACAAGTTGGCTCCGGCCCCCTAAAGGCGCCGCCCGCCCTCCCTGGCCGCCCCAAACTTTGAGGGGAAAGCGGGGTGCGGCGAGAAGAAGGTGGAAAAGGGGATGGGGGGGGGGGGGGGGGAGGACGGCCGAGCCCGGGGCGATGCCGGGCAGCGCCGCCGCCGCCTCCCCCGCTGGCTGCGAAGGGCGGCCCGCAATGGCTCGATGGCACCGGGACCCCGCTGCCACCTGCTGGGGGGAAGGCGGCGAGCCCCGGCGTGGCGGTGCTGGAGGCGGAGGAGCCGGCTCCTGAAGCCGGCCAGCAGCCCCACGCCACCCCGGGGACGCGGCCCCAGAGCTCCGGAGCCCCCGCGGCGAGCCGGGCTGGGCGCCGTGAGGGGGGCTGGAGGGAGAGGGGCTGAGAGGGCAGCGCCATTTTGTGGCCCCCCTGCCGCCTTCCCCTCCCTCCTCCCTTCCAGCCTCTTGCTGGCTCCCTCTGCCGTGCCCCGGCGCTGCTACACGGCCCTCGGAGCCCCGATGGCTTCCCTCAAAGCGCCCGGGGGTGCTGAGGGGGTTCTCGGGGTGGTCCCGGCTCCCCGCCGTGGGGTGGCTCGGTGTGAGGGAGCGGCGGCCCTTCTGGCAGGGAGCACTCCTGCCAGCCCCCTAAAGGGCTGTGGGTGGTTTTTGGGGTGCAGCAGAGGCTGGAGGTGACCCCAAGCTGGGGACGGGGAGGGTGGGGAGCGGCGCGCCAACCTTGGGCTTGGCGGCGGTGGAGCTGCCACGGTGCGAGCGGGGCGTGCGGGGTGGGTGAAGGGCAGAAATAGGGCTGGGCTGAGGATCTAACTGCTCCTTGTTGTGTTTTACAGCGATTCTTGCTGTGATGTGCCAGCATCTATCACAGAGCACATCAAGGAACAGTGCAGGACCATGAAGAGCGCGTTGAACCGCTGTCCTGCCGAGGGATGCCAAGTTTCACTCTCCACGGGCAAACATGGAGCCCCACAGTAAAACAGCCTCGTTCCTTGGAAGGAATAAGATTCACAGCGTCTGGCAACCCTCCGACGATAACCAAGGGGGTCACCATAGCCATATGGATGATCCAAATGCAGCTGAACTTAATGCTTTGATTTATCCGCCAGTTGACGCCTCCAGCCATACTTGTGGTTCACTTATGCTGCACTAAATTAGGTTCTGGTGTAGCTTTTAGTTTGCACTGTCAGGAGTGCCTCTGCTTATTGCCTGTAGAGGAGGACTCAGACTTTTACAGTTATGACTACGGATAACCAAAACACAGCTCCCGATCATCATCTTGTGTTTTAAATGTAGTCAGGCTGTGTTATGACAAGGAGAAGAGTATGTGAGAGTTGCATACGCGTACTCGAACAGAAGCAGATCTTCACGTGGTCTAATCAGAGTACCCAGGAGAATTCCGTTGGCTCCAGTAATATTGACTGACCCTATCACTTTGAGTAATGAAATAAAATTAGTAAGAGGAAAGCAAAGTGAATATTAATAACAATGATTTGTTTCATAGCAGTGTGAGCAGACACAGATCTGAATTCTCTGGTGGAAGGTGCTGTCCAAATGCCATGCAGAGAGTTTACCCAGTTCCAGAAAAGCAAAATCAGAAAATAGGTTTAATGGTGAAGCAATATCAGAAAATATGCCTAATGGTAAAATTTATTAGACTCTGGAAAATTAAATTCATGAGGGAGGTTACGGAAACCTCACAGATTGGGTAAGGGTGTAATTTTCTATTAAATTGCTAAGTGGAAAATCCCAGAGGCAATCAATATGCTACTTTTGGAATTTTCCTAAACTTCTCTGTAAGACTTTGTGAAAGGAAACTGGGCTAACATACTATTTAAAATCCTGTATTATATATTTTTGGGTGAATGCTGAAACAGCAAAGGTAGATGGATGTCATATGCTGTTTGCTAAATTATATGGGGCCAATTAATCTCTGGTACAGTGCAGGTTTGAGATGCAGAAGCAGTGTTCCTAAGTTCTGTGTACAAAAAAAGTTTTTTTTTTTTTTTTTTTTTTTTTTTTTTCCCCAAACAATCTGCTGATTCCTGTCTGCTAACTTTATTTACCAGACTTAAAGCGTTGCCGAAACTGTTGTATGACTCTCATCCTTACTGGGACAACAGGAGAATTTTATGAAACATAAGGCCTTCATTTACTGTTCAACTCACATGATAAGCTTTATCCTGCTTTTGCCAAAGGAATGTGATACAAAAATAAAAAGGTCTTTTCTCTTTTCCTTGGTTATTCAATTTTGTTTAACATCTGGTATATAATTTATGAAAACATGTTTTATCAACTGTTTTTTCCTCCTTTTAGTTCTTCTTCTGTGTTAATTTTTTTTTTTTTTTTTTTTTTGCTTAAAGGAACACTTACAATTCAAAACATCACTTTAGTCTGAACACTGCACACAAGTTTCAGGTAACATTTTACAGGTTAGCACATCCCCTTTTTCATTAGTATTACTCATTTTGCTTCCCATACGTTTGACAAAAGAGATTCACCCTTTTCTGTGTGCAGCATGAGCTAGGTCTGCAAACAAACCTCATTATGGTTACTTGGATGAGTAAATCTTGTGCTTTTCATTTATTAAAGTATTAGCCAGTTTGGATACCTAGGCCCCGATCCTGCAATCTCATGTGCTTAAAAGTGAATTAGAAACTAGGACAAGGTGACTTTAAGTCAAAGTCTTCTAGTTATCCACAGAATGTGTAGGAGGATCCAATAACTGCAAAACAATCTTTCCGTCCTGTACTGCTCATGTTTCTCAGCCATCACATAGAGAAAACTACTTGAACTCAGAGGCTCCTGTAGTCCACGTATGCAGTAAGTCACAAGATTCTTTCGGGGGGTGTTTTGGGGCTGGTATCCTACAACTGGACTCAGACCATCTGCTCATTTTTCATGGGACACCATCACATTATTCCAGCTGGAGAAACCCAGGGATGAAAGTTGTCCTTATTCCTTGCTGCCTTGTGTCACTCCAACAGTTGGCTGCATCTCTGTGGTAGCCAAGTGACTTATGATGAAGTGCACTGGCTCCAACAGGCAGCCAGCTTTTAATTTCATCTTTTATTTCAGTTAATGTCTCAGTATTGGATTATTATCATTACATATTAAGAAACTGTAGTTTTTGTTTGTTTGTTTTTCTGGTGAAAACATGGAGAATTCAGAGCATTGTTTCATATATTCCTGAATGGTCGCAAAGTATTTCCTCAATCAAATCAGTAATTGAGTAATGTGTTTTTCAAAATGCCATGAAATTGGCTAACTAAATAAAGGCTTTATCTTGCAACATTTTCCAAGTCAGTATGATCATCCCTGGCTATTTCCTAGCTACCATTTTATCCTGCTGTAAGTAACTTTCAGAATATCCCCTCCCCAACCTAACTGATAATAGTTTTTCAGACAATTTTCTGGTTTATAAAATGATGGTTTTATTTCATGTGTAGAACACTAGCTAATCAATTAAATATAATTACCCTTGCAATATTTCGGTATGAATAGCAGCAACGCTCTTCATGCCAGGATGTTGCAGACCATTCCTTTGTTTCCAGCCTCATCCCCAGAACAGGTGTGTCCAGTTAATCACCAGGTTTTGATGATTATTCACAAAGTAGGCTTGAATAGGAGCAAAATGACTGAAGAATCCTAGAGCTTAGGAGAATTTCACAGGTCATCTAAGAGATCCTTCAGTTTTTCAGGTGGGAAAATTACACCGAAAAACGTTGTAAAAACTGGATGGATTGATTTGAGGCTTTAAATCTGTCATCAAAGAACACACGTAAGGCCAAGAGAGGTAGGAAGAGGCTCCTGTTGTATTAATATTGCCATGATTGCGACTCCTTTTGGAGCCTGAGGAAGTTCAGTGCAATATTAGAAAGCAGGAGAAGGGTGAAGAGGTAAAGTAGAGATCAGGAGTTGCATAGGTGGCGGGTTAATACGTTAGCTATTTCGGTTAGTTATATTTATTGAATGTCATTGAAGATTTTATAAACTCTGATAGCGTTTTTCCTTTGCAGGTTTCCAGTGGTGTTTCTGTGGTCATACAAAAAACATAGGCAGTACCTTTTCTCATCTTCCAGTTTGACAGTAAGTCACTGATGTTGCTCTGTCTTACTACAAACCTTCGCTTTTGGGGGGCTTTCACGTTGGTGTATCTGAGGACTGGGTCTTCACAGAGGTAGGGTTCTGGATGTCCAAGTCTGAAGCGTGGAAGTGCAGTTTAACATGTTTTCTGAACCCCTGTAAGCTTTCCCTGTAACATTTCAGTTGCAGCACTAGACATCCTAGTATGTCTCAATCCTTACTCTCTCTCTCTCTCTCTTTTTTTTTTTTTTTTTTTTTTTTTTTTCCCCCTTTGGGATGCTGTTTTGAAATAACTTCTTGTCTCTTCTTCTGTTTGTTAATCTTCCTCACATAAATTTTAAAGAAAAAGCTACGGGACGCAACGATGTTTTTATCCATTTGCCAGCTCAGGGAAACTAAAACATTCCAGAACTGGTTCAACAATAAAGAATATAACTCAAGCTATGTACAAAGTGCTCTTTGTGTGGGTGTTACAAGCCCTCTGTACACTTCTGTTTCAGACTACAGAATCAATTTTGACCATAACGCTGGACTTTTCCTTCCTTCTGTCATTTTATGTGCACCTTGGATGGAAATGGCAAGGCAGGGCAGTAGAAGAGTCAAATGTTGATGGTTATCCATTCTGATTGAATTCTCGTGGGATAAATGGATATTAAGATAGCAACTCTTCCCTGGGATAAGCCACTTTTCAAACTTGAACTCTGGGAGGAGTGGGAAGACCGAGGTGTCCAAGCAACGGATTTGGTTGGAGGATAAAGAGGAAAAGGTTTCAAAAACCCTTTCATGAAAGCTAAAGTGAAATCGGCCCATATCCATGCCTATTCTGTGCTTCTCCACAACATGGAAAAATCACAAGCTGCACAAATCTTGCCCTGCTTCTGACTCAAAACCCAAGATGCTTCGAGGTAACTGAGGGCAATGTGAGCAGGGCTCATTATTTTGCCTGAAACTCAGATTTTTTTTGTGCTCTATAAAGAGTGATAGTCTTTAGAAATCTTAGCAAAGTCTGGATGTGTCTCTGCATCGCTACCACCTCTAAGAGATGAAGTGTAAACCCAGGCTGGCACTCAAGGAAAGGGCACGTTGAAGCTTGGGGGAGTTCAGGGATCAGCGTTAATCATGGGAAGCCAAGCACAGCTAGGCTGAGTGGTCCTATCGCTGATGAATGCTCCAGGCACAAATTGTGGCCAGCTCAGCTCAGAGTCCGTCAGCCCGGCGAGTCCCCTGCTAGGAAGAGTTCAAAGAAGGCTGTGCTGCTAATCACACCTGCATTTCTGTGGCTGTTTGCTCCAGCCACAGCAGCTGAAGGCAGAGACAGGAGCGCAGCCATGGAGAGTCAATCACTGGAGCTACAGACACCAAATGAATGCAGAATCAGCTGCAGGAACAATAGCGTTTAGCGACATTAGACAGCTCCTTGAGGCTGCGGGATGAAGGAGCCCAGACAACGACCATCCTCCTTTGAGTCCTGGTGTGGGGACATTATGCTGTGCCCCCCCAGCCCAGTCTTCTTGCTGTTTCCAGCTTGCCACAGGGAGCTGCTCTCTGCGTCTTGATCCTGCCTTGATCCCCCTCCGTTTCTCCTGCCACACATTAGTAAAAGCACTTGCGCTAGAATCAATGGGACTTTGAAAACTAAAAGTAATGTGTGCTTTGGTATGCTACTAATCCACTTATTTGGATCCTCTTACTGCTCCTCTGGGCTGCCCTGATCCCCTCTATCAGCCCACCCAGCTGCTCTGATCTGCTCTCTAAACTTCCGCCGCGGCTCTATTAGCATCCCTGTCAACTCACAGGGCTGCTGCCTCAACGCCTTCAATCCCCGCTCCCAAGGAGAGTCTCCCCACTCAATTATAATCCTTGTAGCCGAGAACACTGATGTAAGCTAAAATACATGCACGAAAAGTTGCTGCAGCTCCTACGAAGATGTTCGGTTTCCCTAAAGGTTTTCAAACAGCACTTACATTTCAGGCAGGGGAAATAGGTGAAGACATGTTCGTAACTACCTGCCTGCCTTTCAGTTCCAAAAAAAAAATTATCAAATTTTATTGCAAGATACAACGTGGTTCAAAATCTACTCGCTGCACACTTTTTAAAGACAGATTATGTGAATTTAATATCTGTGTCAGACTGGAGACTGACAACATCTGAAAATGGTGCTTTTATTCAGCAGGAAGATATATGCAGCAGCATTTTCATTAATGTGGCTCCCCCTGGATTTATCTTTAGAGATGTGTAGATACTGAAGACTTCATCACCCTTTCAGTCCTTGACCTCTCTGCTGAGGCAGCCAGTACACCTGAATGGGCATTTTGTCTGAGATGGACAAATCCTGCAGGGATCAAACTGACAACAGAGACGTCTGATCATTTAGTAACAACTTTCAGAGATTTCTTGCCTGGGTTGGATAGAAACTAATGAATTCAAACTTAGAGATACAATACGCTCAACCATTTATCTTCCATACATGTAAAAATAGACGAAAAATAGATGTTTTTATGAGCTTTTCTACCATTCAGCAAGAGCTGTTTGGCATTTGAAGGCCTCCATTGTGTTTATTCATCTATAATTTGAATACAGCTAAGATGTCTCAAAAAGTGAGGATTGTGATGTACAGACCTTCCTTCAGGGAAGTTTCAGGAGAGAGACAATTGCGTGGATATGAAGCTCAGGGCATGGAATTTGACAGAGCAGCCTGCAGCTGCAGGTATTACTGCTCTTACTGCATCTTTCCTGGAAAGAGTTTGGGTATCGGTTGTGCAGACTGATGCTGAGAGTACACGTTCTGTATTTAATGTGGTTTGCCCCGTACTGACAAAGTGATGGAAATAAGAACCGTCTACAGAAATATCAACAATAAATTGCACGATCATTTTCCTGCAAGGTGCTCTGAATTGTTTAGCTGTCACAAGCAGTCAGCGTCTGTGTTTGCACTGCTGTCAAAAGAGCACAGTCTTCCTACTGACATCCCGAGCCATGGATTCCTTACGGGCTCTGATGACATGATGCCATAAATTGTTTCCTGAACAACAAAATTATCCTCGGATATCTCCCCTACCAGCCAGTTTGGCACTAATTAGCTGTTCCTAAACATAAGGCTTTTTAGAAGCAATAATTACTTTCTAGCACAACTCAGTTTCACAGAAACTAAAACTGCTGGGATGAGAATTGACTCGTGTCCTTTAGACAACCTGAACAACTCACCTACCTATTCCCTTATCAAGACCAGAGGTTAATTGTCATTCAAACAGTTATTTCAAGCGTGTTTCTGAGAGCCACACTGGCCCTACTAACCAGTAACGCCCATATGGAGTCACCACCTTCCTAAGCATTTTAGTGGGGCATGACATGGGGCTGTCCAGGCAGACAGGAATTATGGGGGCTGAATTGCCACAATACCTACTCAAGAGATTGTTTAAAAAAGCAAAACAAAACAAATTAACCTGCTTCTTGGATCCTTCATGGATGTTTTGAAGAGTTCTGTTTGCTAGAAATGTTGGGGACTATTTTCTGCCATTGCATCACCCATGAACTTTCCTTGTGCTTGCAGGTGGCATGGAGGAGTGCTACCCACCTTGTCTTCTTTCCTATTCCCTCTTGCTGAGTGTTTCTCCATCTGTGACCACCTGGAGATTGTGTCCCACTGGCTACAGGTTTCTGAAAGGAAAGTACAAAAAGCAAGCCCAGTATAGGTGGCTTAAATTCACTCTATGGAGGGCAGGGGCATGTCCCCAGTGCAAGAATTTTAAAGATGTGCCATTTGCAAACCGTAGCAAAGGTGCTACCAAGGCTGTGTAGAACAAACTGTCCCATATGCGGAGGTGACCTGTGGATGTGACAAGCTGAAGATGCCTCTAAACAAACCAGGTGAATGTGGGGGCAGAGAATGGGGAACTAGATGGGTTAATCCCCTCCTAAAAGTTCATGGCTGCCTTAATAAATGAAGAAAGGAGTGAGCCTGGACATGGAGCTCCCTTTGCCAGAAGTGGGCCTATTTAGCCATGGCATAAAACCACTTTTATCAGATATCATCTTTTGCCACTGTATTTTGAAGAAGAATAAAAGGAACCACGCACCTATTTGAAAAAGGTTTCCAAGAGTGATCTGTGCCCTCCGTTACTTGAAATGAATTCTTTTGCAGTCTCAGTCAGCAATAAGGTATCGGGTTTGCCTCCTGTGTACAAATGAAAGCATACAATGGCTGAGCTGTGGTTTTCCTCTGTATTAATATCAGATTGAAAAGTGAAACTGGATAGCCATAAATAACTGAATACAACCTGAAAACAGCTGAATATAAACTGAATATATACTGAGTATAAACTGAGTACAACCAAAGTCATTCTGATCAGCTTCACCACTTTGGCAAACAGATGACATCTGGGTTGTTTGAGTGAAATGATGTATTTCTGAGCTGCCTTCAATAATCTCTCTGCAAGCTGACGGCTTGCAGCAAATAAAGCTGAGCAATCAGTTAATCATCAAGAAATTGGAATGAAACACCTTCTGTATGTTTTAAGTTTGTACTTCTATTACTTACAAGGCTCTTATGAATGTTCCAAGGTTTTGAGCAGCTTCTAGATTTCCCTTGTCAGTCTTGATTTAATATGGAATGTTGTGAAGTGAATTACTTCAAAGCAGGCTTGTGGTTAACTCTGTGGGGTTGTTCCAGAGGTCTGCGGAAACCTGGATATAGGAAAAACACTGGTAATGCTATTGCTTCCAGACCCAAGCTCAGCGGCAGCGAGCTCTCAAGACTCTGCAAGTGGTTTGGGGAGAGCTTAACGGCCTGGCTACAGCCTGACAGCAAATACAGCATTTATTAATCACATGTGAGATAGAAATACACAGGCATCGTGGTACTAAACCAGCCGCATTTGCCCTGAGAAACAAAACACAGGCAGTAGAAAATAAATAGTCAAGCTAAGGATTTATAGCAGTGACCTAATTGATTTTAATGAGTAGAGTAATGCCATATATGATAAATGAGAAAGATAGAGTTTGCAATACAGCTTGGAAACGCACCCATTTTACATGCTAAAAATATCTTACACGCTGATGTCACCGAAAGGCTTGCTGCATGAATGAGGGACCGGCACAGTGGAGGAATTGTGTGCTTTCATAACACACGGCTACGTCCATAGCAGTTTCCATAATCACATGTCCTGGGAGCGATGGTGCGTGTGGAGACTTGGAGAAACCCTCCCATCGCGTGGAGGAACAACGTGTCCATGCCACGTTGTCCAAGGAACAGAGCTCATAGAGTGAATTGTCATGCATGCCATGAGTTTGTCCCGGGATGGAGGCTCCAGGTATCCATCCTACACCAAAGAACCATGTCTAAATGGAGGCAGTCAAAGGACCAGAGGTTGGTAATGAAGCAGGAAGGGACCATAATGGATTGTGAGCGCAGATATACCCTTGGGAATGCATTAGGAGGAATGGAAGAGCTTTGAGCAGGCTCCAGCCAAGACTTGACCCAACTGTCTCAGTAATTTATGTCCTGCAGAAAATGTTGCCCTAAGCCCAAGGCAAAGAGGAATCAAACAGATTTGCCCTTCCAGAAACCAGAGAGCAAGCTGGATTGGATTTCCTCATGAGTTGCTAGTGAAAGAAAAAGAAGGAAATACTACTTTTATACAGCAAAATAGTTTGTAATCTCTTCAGGAAAAGAAATCTTGAGGATATGGATGACACCAAATACATATTTTTCCTTTCACTCTTCAGAGAGATACACAGAAACAGAGCCAACATGCATAGATATTTACATATATAAGGCAACATTTGGGAGAAGTTTTATTTTGTAGATAGCCGCTTATGTTCCCTAGGACAACTGTCTTGATCACAGAGAGCATTTTCATTAAATGGCAATGGGATTTGGAGGCAAGTGAGCACAGAACCGGGAGTAGGAAGAAGGGCACCAAATCAAGACTGGAAGCTAAGACTGGAAGCTTGTGTCATCTTTAGCGAACTTTTAGATACCTTTTAGAGGTACAGTGTTAATTTCAAACCTAGCCAAATCTGCTTACTAGCATAAATTGTTCATCTGCTTTCCTTGTCTGTTATAACCCCTCCTGCTACCTTGCTAGTTTGTTTTGATTTTTATAAACCAGGGAAGTCTCTGGAATAGGTATCAGCTCAGTGTAATTGCATTATTGGGAATACTGTGTGTAACTTGGCTTTCCTCTTTCATTTCGTATGTCTCTAATTGAGATATGATGTCAAACTGGAGCAAGAGAATGAGGCAGGAAATGAAGCAAGGTCTAAGGTTATATCCGCGCTGCAGCTAATTGAAGGGGGCAGCTGGCACTCAGACATCAGTGTCTGGAGCAGTTTGCCATAAAGCCCACCACAGAGCATTTCTACAGCTTCCCCATTTCTGCCCTGCCCCAGTGTGAGCACATCCCCATGGGCCTCTCTCCTGAAACCTGCTCAGATCCTTCCACCCATCGCTTGTGAAATAATTTCCTTTAAGAGAGCTATGAAAAAGCGTAGGAGGACTGTTCCTGCTTCCTCATTGCACAGTGATTGCATTCAAGCCTGAGGTAAAACAGGGCTTGATTTCTAACCCATACCCCTCCAGCCTGGGGTTAAAAACACCCTTACATTGATGGGCCTTATTGTAGTCTTAATTTTCTCTAAGAAGGAGCCTTAGTGCTCAGGTTATCTAAACCAGGTGGAAAGCTGGTTACAGTGGCAGCCCTCCAAAACAGCTACCAGGGCAAAGGAGTTCACGACGGAGAAAGTGAAAGAATCTGGGAGGACTGAAAGGTGGAAAAAGGCTGGCAGAGCAGGAGCTGCCCTGTGCCCCAGGGTTTAAACCTGGGTAAATTCTTCACTCAGAGGGTGGTGAGGCACTGGAGAAGGTTGCCCAGAGAGGCTGTGGATGCCCCATCCCTGAGGTGTTCAAGACCAGGTTAGATGAGGTCCTGATCTAGTGGGAGACATCCCTGCCCATGGCAGAGGGGTTGGAGTTAGATGATCTTTAAGGTCCCTTCCAACCTGAACCATAGTACGATTTTATGATTTCCCCTTATATGATGAATTTAATTCCACATTTGGCTTTTCTTATCCAGTCTCTGAGGCCTGCTCAGGACCTTTCTGACCTCCCTAGCCACAGGGTAAAAGCAGGTCAGGAAGGGGAACAGGACAAATTTCAGGGTCCAGCTCCCTTCTCGCTATCTCCGTGTGTGTCACAGAAGCTGCATGCCCCGTGACAAGCTAACAGCGGCTGCGGGTTTCACTTTCACGGGTTCATTTCCAGTAGGTTTCACTTCCCAGGTTGGAAATGAGGAGAAATTTCTCCTCAGAGAGGGCGGTCAGGCACTGAAACCAGGGAGGTGGTGGCGTCACCGTTCCTGGGGGTGTTTAAGGACAGTTGGACGTGGTGCTTGGGGACATGGTTTAGTGGGCGATAATGGCGGTAGGGGGATGGTTGGAAAAGGTGATTTTGGAGTTTTTCTCCAACATTAATGCTTTTATTCCGTGACTCAGCCTTGACCTCTCTTCAGCCTTTGAGCACAACGGGGGAACCTGCGGGCTCCCCGCGCTGTCGGCCGCCCTCTTTTGTCAGCCAGGGACCCCCGGAACCCCTTTGAAGCCCCCCGGGCCCCCATTTTGAGGTCTCCCCCCACACCCCCAAGGCGCCAGGGGTCGCTGTGAGGAGCTCGGCGGCCCGAGGCCGAGCCCCAGAAGTGACGGCGTTGTTTTGCTTCGCCACCTCCGGCGGAGGAGGAAGAGGAGGAGGAGGAGGAGGTGGAGGAAGGCCGCCATGGACATCCTGAAGCGGGAGATCAGCCGCAAGCGGCAGCAGCTGGAGGACAAGGAGCTGGTGGGGGTGAGGCTGGGGGGGCTTGGGGACACCGGGGGGGGTCCTTGGGGACAGCGGCCTTGGGGACAGCGGCCTTGGGGTCAGGGCCCCGCCGCATTCCTCTGCCTGAGGTGTTTTGGCTGGGGGTTAGGGAAAGGCAGCCCTGCTCTGGACACGCTCCAGGGCCTCGATGTCCTTGTAGTGAGGGGCCCAAAGCTGAACACAGCACTAAAGGGAGGTTGAGGGAAGCGGAGTGCTTTTGGGAACGGCTGAGTGTTAGGATTTGGGTGTTAGGGGGTTGCGGTTGGCGGCTGTTGTGGGTCAGGCAAGGTACAGAGAAAGGAGAAGTACTTCATGTTTGAGCCAAAGTTTATTGTCATGTTTTGGGGTTAAAACCATCGTTTGGTCTGCAGCAGAAGTGTAATTGTTAAACACACATTAGGGGGAAAATTTTCCCTCTGAGGGCGGTGAGGCCCTGGCCCAGGCTGCCCAGAGGAGCTGTGGCTGCCCCATCCCTGGCAGTGCCCAAGGCCAGGCTGGATGGGGCTTTGGGCAGCCTGGGCTGCTGGGAGGTGTCCCTGCCCATGGCAGGGGGTGGCACTGGGGGGGCTTTGGGGTCCCTTCCAACCCAAACCATTTTTTTTGGTGACATTGGGAGGCTTTCTGGTGACCTCAGTTCACATTTGTCAGTTTGATAGCAGTGGTTGCTCTTCTGGTCCAACCGCCCCCTTACTACCACTATCACCCCCTAAACCATGTCCCTAAAACTGCAGTTACCAGCCAGAGTCTGGATGGTCTCATCAGACACATTTCTTCACAGGTGCACCGATCTAGGTATACAGAATGCATTGCACAAAGATGAGTACTCCCATTCGGTTTATTTAGTGTGAAGTCACATTTTTAACGTGTTTTTTAAACATCTTTCCTGTACTGTACAGTCTGAGCCTTGTTGTGCACATCTGAAGTGGAGCTTTATGCTACCTGGGACCGTGATCTTGTGTGGCAAAGTTTTTTTTTTCTCAAGCGCTGGTGACCTCATTGGACTTTTCAGGCCTGCTTATAACTGTGCCGTGAAGTCACCCTGTATTGCTGATTTTCAGAGGTGCTCCCAATATGTGCTTTTTACATGGCACTGCAGCCAGCTCTGTGAAAGGAGGTAGCTGAATTCACCACATCAAGTAAGGAGGTTCGAGCTGTTTTCCCACAGGTTTCTGAAACTGTAAAATGTTAACGGCTTTCCTCTCTTTTAGGGAAATAAGAAATATTTCAAACGCAGTGAGTTAGCTAAAAAAGAAGAGGAAGCCTATTTCCAGAGATGCGGCTACAAGGTATTGTACTTACTCTTTCAGGAATTTGTGTGTTTTGCTTTGAAGTCTACATTTTATTCTCAACAGTATAAATGTTGTTAATGATAATTGTTGTTCTTTGTTCAATCTGTTAATGTTATACATTAGCCTGTAAATGAGAAGCCACCTGGAGAGGTATGAGTTTCCGAACCCATTTTCAATGCAGGAAAAGATATGCATGACGTACAGCTACTTAAGTTTGTGTTATGGTTTGGCTTTTCCTTTTCTTTCTTTTATTTTTTGTGGAAAGCATGAAGTGGCTTGGGATCAAAGCTTGTCTCCTTTCTTTTTAAACTGTGCTTTTAGGCATGATGAACACTGGATCTGATATAGCCACCTCCCCCTGTCGAAAAGAATGGATCCACTGTCCATTCAGCTCACTTTCAAAATCTTGTCAAAACGTCCAAAAGAAATCAGTATAGTGTGGGTGCCTATTAAAAAACCTGCCAACCCTTCCTACTGTACGGATTTGTTCCTTTGGCCATCAGCCATCCAGCACTGAAAGAGCGCGACACCGCCTTTGTTTTCTGGCTGGCAAAACAAGAGCAAACAATTGGTAACGTAGGGTGCACTTGGAAACAAATGAGTGATCTGGAAGGCTTTGCCTCATAAGGGTGTCAGGGAAGTAGTTCTCCTGTGATGGAAAGAATGCAGTTTTATTTTGTGTGCGTCTGCCTGCCTGCCTGATTATTCTATGTGGATGCGAGGGGGTCTGCATTCTCCTTAGAAAGACAGAGGCTCACCGTCTTGTTTACTGTTCCTGGGCACGGACAGGAACGTTGTTCTCAATTGGATGTGTCGCAGTCGGTGACTTATTCTGAAACCTTGATCCGTTTGTAGACTTATTTGAACACCCGCGCCAAAACGACTTCTGGAACGTGCAGCATATAGTCATGGGGAAGTGGTCTGTGAATGCAGCCGCTTTTCTGAGTGGAAGTGATGGCATGGTGCTTTGTGAACATTAGCCTGAATTCTTCAGAATCATGCACAACGGTTAAATGGGATCTCTGTGCTGCTACGAGATGGGTTTTGACTTGAAATGTAACCCTCAAAATGGTTTTAAAATAAGTTGCTTTGTTTAGTAACTCTTCCGAGCCTCCCAGATTTCTGCATTTGCTCTTTACTGCATTAATAAGATGTAGAATATGGACTGATTTCTTTTCCAATCGAGGTGCTTTTCTGCTTTGCTGAGATTTAATAAGTTAAATTCATCTGATTTGCTTGAAAAAGAAAGCGCTGAAACCAAAATAACTGTGGTAAAAATACCACTCGTAACTTGAAGTCCATCTGACAGAACGGACCAAATCTTTTTCCCCAATGCTGCTGTCTCTTTATGATTTCAGGAATGTTTGTAAGTTAAAGTTTGTACCTATCCTTCTGCCATGGGAGTGTATTTCTTTATATAGTTACACAGCTCTGTATTTTCTGTCCCCTGTCCACTCCCCCTCTCCTGCACTGATGGAAGTTTATTTTTCCCCCTCCCTTTCTGTGTGAAGCATTGATTTGATTGTCCTTCCCTTGCTCGCTCTGAACACCTGTGACTGTAGGATTGATATCTGTGTCGGGTAGCATAGCACTGAGTAGAGATTTGGGGCTGAACCTTGGATCTGGAGCCATCGGGGTGGATCCCTGCATGGCCATGGAGCTGCTCTGCCTTGGGAGAATATAAAAGCTACTTTAAAAATAATCTGGTACAGTCATCAGACTGCTCAGCCTGAGTACACACACTGGAAATGACAACGTGCTGTCCTGGCACAAAGAATGGTGTGGGATTAACTGGGATTATTCTCTATTATCAAAGACAGAAAGGAAATAAATTTTAATAAGTCTCAGAGAAAGCAAGTTATGAATGAGCACTGGAAATGTTTCCTATTATAGGAATATTACTGACAGCAATCTGCTCGTGCTATCAGCAGTGTCAAACTTGAGCTTACAGAGGGAACTGTAGTTACATGGCTGCTGTCTCCGAGTTACTTTGATCAAAGGGGGATCTTTTTGCATTATTAAAACATTGAGTAATGAAGAAGGAAAGCTCTGTTTGATTCGGGGACCTTCTTTTAGATGAAAAGAAGTCGTTAATGAGATGCTATCTTTATGAGGAGGTGTAGGTATCTTTTTTTAAACCCACAAGAAGCTGTGCTCATTTGGCAAGCTTGCTAGGAAGATTTCCTTAAACAAGCACCTCTCGAAGCCCAGCTGAACAGGTACCAAACATTTCAGGCTGACTGGAAGTAGCAGCCCCGTTCTCTGTCTGCTCTTTCTTGGGTTTTCATTTCTGCCTGTGTGCCCAGGCTTGTGTTTGTGCTACTGCCTGGTGAGCTGGATGAGGTTCAGTGGGCTGAGAGGAGTACCTTTCTGTTTGTTTGCCAGATTATTTTCTGTTTGAGTTGTTCCTCCCATCTGGGCCATCGCACAGCAGAGCGAATGCCTTCGTGTGGGGATAAGGCAGGGGCAGGAACCAACAGGCAGAGGGTGGGTTTGCTATTTTTGGCACTCATGCTGACACGTGATTGACAGACTGAAGCAGTTGTCCTTTCCGGTTGCAGGTTGCTTCCTGCAACCTGCAGAAGGCTTTGTTAAATACAGATACTTTTAAAAGCTTTTATTGTTCTGTGAAATTCAATTACAGTCAATAAAAACTGAAACTAGAAGCTCGTAGTTGTATTACAATCTATGTTGCAGAGTTCCTGTACTTTTACATTGTTATCTGTATGTAGGTTTATTTCCATCTGCTTATTAGTAACTGTCTGTTAAATGTAGGTGCAGCAACAGGAAGAGGAGGAGAAGCCACTGACTTCAACAAATCCAGTGCTGGAACTTGAACTGGCAGAAGAAAAATTACCAATGACTCTCTCCAGACAGGAGGTAAAATCCACAATCAAAAGCTGGATTTTTCAAAGTATTTTTTTCCCCGACTTCTCTTTGTAGCCCATAGTTTCTAAATCTTGTTTCAGATCAAATTGTAGGAAATTTATCTTGATTTCTAGAAGAAATCCCGAAGCTAGAGCAAATGGTGTGCCCTTTTTCCTTTCTAAGGATAAGACTACCTATGGGAATGTGAATTCATAAAACAGATCTATACCCCAAAGTAGAAGAGAAGCGGGAAGTTTAGAAATAATATTAAATATAGAATAAATTATCTGGGAAATACCAGAATTCACAGCTGAGATCATCCAAGATGTCATTTTATCCCCTTAATTTCACAAGACAGTTCAGGCACAGAACTTTTTGTGTGGGCTATTGGTTTCATGTTTCATTTGAGATTTGGCTTGAGATTTTGGCCTGCTTTGATCAAGGTGTGATCCACCCCCTAGTTCTGATGTTTTTGCAAGTTAAATGTTTGCTAGTGTAGGCGAGACACTTGGAGAACTGAGTGAATGAATGAATGTCTCCATGAATTTGGTTGCAATTGTCCAGCCACTCTGCTGGTGTAGTTTGGTCACCAGAATATTTCTTGGTGCATCACTAAGCCTATTGCTTGGTACACCGAATGAGTAATGTGTGTAAAGTCTAAACAGATTCATCAAGCAATGCATGTGGTAAAGATTTGGGAGAATGAAGTTCAGTTCTTGGCTTTGCCCATAACTTTGCAAACCAGCTGAGGGAGGCTGCTACACCTCAGTTATCCTTAAATCATATTAGATTGTGGGACTTAATATTCGCCAAATGCTTAAGGAAGAGAATTTTCACTGTGCTGGGACAGCGTGCAGCCTTGTTGGGGCATATTTTATTGCCCCTGACAAGTGAGAGTGAAGGAGACAATCATCAGCTTCCTTTGTGATCTTGGAAATAGTATTTATGCTCTGCCAGCGCGATGATTTTTGTGTATTTGTTTAAACAAGTCATAGCAGGAAGAAGTTAGATTATAGGAAACGGCTTGGGGTTTTATGCAAAATTTAGATTGGTAATATTTGGAGTGACCTTTCGCTGAAATACCGTGGGAATTCTAAATGTAGATTGTAAAGTGTCTGGAACATTTTTATACTGCTTAAAATATCGCCGTTTCCTCTCCAGTCCAGCACAGCTTGTTATTTTAAGCAAAGCAAATAAATCTAGCCTTCAGGATTTTATTTTGCTTCCTTTATGGGTTTGCATAAGGGGATGCTTTGATTCTTTCCAGGTTATCAGGAGGTTACGAGAGAGAGGCGAGCCGGTGAGACTGTTTGGAGAAACAGATTATGATGCGTTTCAGCGGCTGAGGAAGATAGAAATTCTTGCACCTGAAGTGAACAAGGTAACTCTTACTTACTTATTAATGGTGGGATAACCACTGAGGAGTGCTCTGATAGTTCTGTGCACAAGTAAAACGCCTTATGCTAGCCAGTTCCACCCTAGAAACCTTCTAGGCCTTTTCAGATGACAAAGGGGCCTCCAGGTGGCAGTAAAACCTGAGACCTTTATAAGCAGTAGAGAAGACAGTCACTTACTGTTCACACTAGCCTGTTTGTTCAGGTAAGAAAGAAAACACTCCTGTGTTCCTGGTATGTTAGTAAATTTGCAAATCCCTCGATTCCAGAGCTATAACTTGTTAAGGAAGCTTTGTTTTCTCCTCCTTCCACTTAAAGTGTCGTTTGGCTTCAGAAATGACTAATATATATATCAGAGTTTACTGATTTGTTCCTTTTGGCTTAGGAATCGATCAGGTAAGTGAAGAGATGTGACTGGAGTTTGTGTTGCATTTATTATCGACCAGATTTGCAAGGCAGCTGAGAGTGTGAAGCTATGGATTTTCTTCCATAATTTGGGATAAACTAAACAGTTTGAAAAAATTGTTGCTGGGGCTGCCTAGGAAAGGACAACTTTTACCTGTTCAAGCCCTTTAAAAAAGGCTAAACAGATCTGAAAGTTTTAAAACATAATTTTCCTGACAAAAGCTTCTCTCCCACCATTGTTATCTATGATAAAATTCTTGATGGCAGTAGTAGGAGTATTAGGAAGTAGAAAGGTCATAAGTAGAGATGTGTTGGAGAAGAGGATTTTAAACCATCTGTATAAAACATTCTGCTTAAATCATTGGTAGTAAGGGGAAGCTACCTAACTGTTTCATGTGCCAGCACTCAGGTAGTGCTACTTGCATTGTTTTCAGCTTTTTCAGGGTGAATGTGAAGACTTGTAGAGCTGATGGTGGTTATGCTTTTTGTTCTGTTTGTTTTGGGGTGGCTCATTGCCTTGCTAGGAGAAAATGTCTTGAAGGAAGCCCTAGAAGTTGATACAGTCCTCTGGACTCTTATCGTGAAGCTATGGTTAAAAAGTCTTGCTTCTAGGTGTGAACATTTTATGCACATGTTTTTTGTTAGGTACTGAAGCAATCCAGAAGCATTTGTTGAACTCAGTTAATATTCAGACAACAAAATTAAACCCGTGTGTATATTTTTACAGGAGTTGTATGCTCGCTGTGACTGTTCTGAACGGTTTTTAATTTGCTTGTTGTGTTGTTTTTATTATTTTTTAAAATAAACTAATTATTTCTTATCTTTTCCAGGGTCTGAGAAATGACCTGAAGGCTGCCTTGGATAAGATTGACCAGCAGTATCTGAATGAAATTGTAGGCGGCCAAGAAGCAGGAGATGACGACTCGCAGAATGACTTGAAAGTCCATGAAGAGAATACTACTATTGAGGAACTGGAGGTATGTGATGGATAGAATTTAATTTAGGGAGTTCAGATGTACATGTATTTATTGTTATAATGTGGTGAGAAAGCTTCAAGATTGTTTTCAACGTTGAATTTAAGCATTCTAAAAAGTCCTTAAATATGCTCTGTTAGGAAATTAAGGTTGCTAAGCCTTGAATTGCACCCTAGGGCTTACAGTAGACATGTGAAAACTCAAGGGATCATTGTTTACAACACCTCATCAAAAAAGGGGCAGAGCTTTCTGCAAGGCAAGTGGTGCAGTTAGGATTCTCCTGCAGAGTTTTAGAATTAAAGAATTAAATAAAAAAGTATTACCTGATCACAAATTCTACAGCTTTTCCAATGGGTATTTGAGACGGTGATGAGCTTAGAGCAGATGAATTTTCCTTGTACAAGAAAGATGGACTCTGAAAAACAGATGCACAAAAAGAATGTTTGATATAAAGGCAGTCAGGACAACGAAGTGAAAATTAGAAGCAGGCAGTTAAAGAAAATACAAGTGCAGTGAAGATGTGCCCCAGGAACTTCAGTGCAAATGACTACTGTGCTTTGAAAGAATACTGAAGTACTTGTGTACGTGAGTGCAGAACGAGTGCCATGAAATGCACTCAGCACCTGGTATTTCCGGGTGGCATTTGGAAAAGCACATTAACTTGAGCTAAAGACTTTTACCCTTAATCTTCAAACTCTTTGCAGAAGTTAATCTTCTTAATATCCCTCCAAATATGTGTTTAGAAATAATCTGATTTATAACCAAAAGCTGAAATGAATACGTTATTAGGAGATAGCTTCAACCTTTTTCTTAGGGTACCTACCAGGAATTCTGGGGTAAAATACCTGTAGTACCAGAAGGGATACCAGTTGTAATGGGACTGCTTTTAGCAATCTGTTAGTTCTCAAAATATTCCCTTTTTGATGTCATAGTACATCACCTCATGGTTTGAGCCATGAAAGCAGTCTTTATTATTATTTTATTTTTTACAAAGTTTGAAAACACTGCAGTCTGAATAGCGCACTGCTTTCACTGCATTCTCTTGAGCATAGAGGGTTACGCTGAAGGTAGTTCCAAATCTAGGAAATTTTAAAAATAAACTCACTTTGGAAACGTGAGGGCGATGGAAATAAATTATCCAGGTGTATCTACTGGAAAATATTTCTAGAAATCAACATTAGTATTAACATTTCCAAGGTTTTAACAGGAAGATGGAGTATTGGGATGACATGATAGTGTGTTGTTTATTTTTATTTTTATTTTTATTTTTATTTTTATTTTTATTTTTATTTTTATTTTTATTTTTTTAATTTATTTTATTTTTGGATTTATTCCCTCAATTTCATAGTTACAATTACATGAAACGGTAGAATGATAGAAAGCCCTGGTAAATCAGAGAAGTGAAATAACTTAGGGGAAAAAAAAAAACAGCAAAGAATTAAGAATTATTAAAAATATTAAAATGAATTATAAAATAATATTATTAAAGAATTATTAAAAATAATTACTGTGTTCAGCTCTGGGGCACCAGCATAAGAAGGGCATGGACCTGTTAGAGTGGGACTGGATGAAAGGCCATGATGATGGTCAGAGGGCTGGAGCACCTGATTTATGATGAAAGGCTGAGAAAGCTGGGATTATTTAACCTAGAAAAAAAGAAGGCCGTGGGGAGACTTTATAGTGGCCTTCTAGAACCTAAAGGGGGCTACAGGAATAATGGGGGGACTCTTTTCAGGGAGCATAGTGATGGGATGAGGAGTAATGCTTTTAAGTGAAAAGAGGGTTGATTTAGATTAGCTATTAGGAAGATCAGATAATATTTGACTTAAATTTTTATTAGATTACTGAGCAGTAAGTTGCATAGCTGTATCATTCCATTTCCTAGCTAGTGTTTGGGTTTACTGACGGGATATTTTACAGTTCATGCTGCGGTGAGTCACGCTCTGCTATGGTGGTGGAAAATATCTAGACAGCGTGGAAATCATTGCCTTTTTGTTTCCTGTTCTAGGCTTTGGGAGAGTCCTTAGGACGGGGTGATGATCACTATGACATGGACATCATAACAAAATTCTTGAAGGTAAGCCACTCGAATAGACTAATTATTCTGTAGCTGTGAGATACCTTTCACTATTATGCAGATACGTTTATTTGGTGAGGTTCTAGCTGCTTGGAGAGAGAAGTTTTCATTGTGCTTTTTTTTTTTTTTAATTATTATTTAATACTTCGCTTTCCACTGCCTTGGTTAGTCACAGTAGAGACTTCTGTGAGACCTGGGAAAGAGCTGCTGGGAGAGCAAAATCTGGTTCTACTTTCCCAGACAAAATAAATATGGTTTTGATTTCCGCATGATGATTGGGGCAGTTGGATGGAATTGCTTCTATGTGCCATGTTAAAAACTCACAGGGAGTCCCCACCTGCCTTCCCCAGGAGCAGTACAAATTAAAATGAAATGTCACCTGGTGCTGCTTTGTGAAATAAAAGAACTTAGTGGCAAGTCTGCTGGCTTTGCTGAGGAAGCAGGTTCAAGTGGGTTGTATGAAATTGTTTCCTTGTTTCCTGTCAAGAAGCCTGTATTGTCTCTCATCTGAGTCATTTGCTCTTTGTGTAACTAATGTGATTATCAGCAGCCACAGCAAGAGTTGAAGCTTTTATTTGTGTAAATAGGATAAGTTGGCTTTTTGGTAAAGTTCAGGCTGGGCAGGAAGACAAAGAAAGCTCAAAAATGGTTTTCTGGGTGGACAGAAGGTACATTTGGCAAGTTTGTTGTAGTGTGTTGAATTTTTACTGCATTCTTTACCATTCTTCAGGCTTCTTCTCACAAGTTGAGAACCCATTCCTCCGTGCCCATCCCTCTGAAAGAGGATTTTTGCCTCTTTAATTCATTTTTCTCCCCAAAATACTCATTTTGCTGTGTTGCCTTAAACCACGGTTCCCATCTGCTTTGGTGAGGTGGTCACTAGATGGCACTGTGACACAAATTTGCTCCTTGTGCAGTTTCTTCTCGGTGTCTGGGCCAAGGAGCTGAACGCCAGAGAGGACTACGTGAAGCGAGGAGTCCAGGGGAAGCTGAACAGTGCCACCCAAAAGCAAACAGAGTCCTACCTGAGGCCTCTCTTCAGGAAGCTTCGGAAAAGGGTGAGTCACTTGTCAGTGTCACCATCCTCTAAGACTTATTTAGCTGCTGCTTTCAAAGCTCACAGTATTTAGTGCCTTTTCCTGAGGTTCCTGTTCCTTCAGCTGAAGATGAGAGGAGGAGTGCGTTGGTCAGGGTTTTTGTGGCTGGAGCCCATGATCCCCAGTTCTGCCCTTCTTATCTTGACCAGTGAATTCTTCTGCCTACCCACTGCTCTTCCAGGTGTTCCTTTATGTACCACTTGTTGAATCCCAAAGAACTGGGATTGTGTTTTTGCAATTTGCCACTAGCTACTATATAGAACCACTTAACCTCTTGTGCTTCAGATCCACCAGCTAAACAAGGAAGATGTTTTCCTTCATTAAAGTCCTCAAGCTGGGGTGCTAAACTTTGTCTAAATGCTGAGTAGGATGATCTTCCTGAGTTGAATATTTGAAAGTAAAGCTCTTGTGTGTTTTTTTTTCCTTCTCCTGCAGACGCTTCCTGCAGACATCAAAGAATCAATAACAGATATTATTAAATTCATGTTGCAGAGGGAATACGTGAAGGTATGTTTGTACTCCCCCCGCGTGTTTAGGCTGGCTGGTCTTAATAGATTGGATTTGTACTTCAGCATCTCCCTTTTTGCATCTTGAAGATACATAGCTGGAAATACACACAGCACATGTTCAAATAAAATGAAAAATGGCTCTTAAAGGTTAGGCTGCAGATAGTGTTTGATCCACGGTCTGTCAGAAGGTCTTTTGATGGTGAAACTGCAGAGCTTGCAGGCACAAACACAGTTCTTCTCAGGTTATATTAAATTGCAGAGGAATACTGAGCTGCAAATCTGATACAGTAAGGTTAAATGAAGGCATTGAATTCACGGTAATGGGATGTTGATTAATTAATTAGCAATTAATTGAGGTGAATTGAGGTATTGAATCTGAGACACTGTCCCTTTCTTTGGCCATACTCACATTAGCTGTTCTGGTAAGATTGAGGCAAACTAATGAAACATTTCTGGACAAAGTCTGCTTTTAGGGAGGAGGCAAAAGTACTTCACACAAATTTAGAGGGAGCATCGGGCCTTCAGAAGAGGAACTCAGCTACTGATAGAGTTTGCTTAAGCATCCAGAGGAAATTTAGCTTTGTTTTACCTTTGGTTATCTCGTATTTCTTAGTAGACTTGTGAGGACTTGGGGAAATTTGTCTAGTAAGCAAGCAAACCTGCTTTGTTATTGAAAAAAAAATTGAGATGGCCTAAGGCAAGTTTAATCCAAATCGTTTTAAAGTAGAACCAGAAGTGTGGGATGTGTGATAGTGGGGTTTTGTTTTGGGGCATTTTTTTTTTCCGTTGGCTGTCATCATTATGCCGAAGTTGCTGAAATTGCCTTTCTGATGCCTCCCCAGTAAAGCAGCGAGTGTGCAGGAATGCAGTTTATCTCCTAGGTTCATCACCTGTGCTCCTCTGTCCCACAGGTGCCTGGCTGTATGTAAACTTCACAGACTCTGATTTAGGGGGAGGCTGAGTACATATTTGGAAGTGTTTTTCTTTAATGAGTGAGCCTAATGAGCCTCGTGCTTCTAAAGATCCTCATATTCTTTTCTGTTTTGTTTCCTCAGAGAGTTATTTCTCATCTCTGTCTGCCTCCTGTTATTGTGTATTTTAGTTTTTATTTTTTTTTGCTTTGTGCAGCCTGGCAAATGCTGTCAGCCCTGATTTCTTACGGTTTTGTTAGGTGACATGCTGCAAAGATTTAACTTTTGAAATCAACCTGCGATGGCAGGCAAATGGCAGAACGCAAGTTGCCCACTCAACCTTAATTAACCTTGTTGTGACAGTCCTGGAAGAATCTTTAATTGCATGCTCACGTACCATGTTTCATTACAAAGCCGTACAGCAGTCAGCAAGCAGGTGTTTGACTAAGGCTGTGCCTCTGAACAGTGCCAAATGTAAAGAAACTGCACGCACTGGTCATGCTTGCAACTTCTTACCATGTAGTCTCTGGGAGATGATAAATGAACTCCTTATCAGTGAGCCTTACAGCTCTTTGCTAATAGTGGAGGAATGTCCTGCTGAAGCTGTGTGTGTGTCTGTCCCCCTCGCTTCCTGGTTCTCAGATGCCATGCTGCTTTTTTGTCCATGCTCTGTGCCTTTCACCCTTTTCTTTTTGTGCTTTTCTCCCTTTCTTTCTGCTTATCTTCCCTTACGCTTTATTCTCTTTCTTCCCCAGGGCTGGTGCCTGCCTCAGCTTTATGTTAAGAAATGGGGGCTGCTATCTTCATGGGGAGACTGCAGAGTCATTCAGTGCTGCTGGGCCATTCATAAACAGGGTTACAAATGTGCTTGTTTGACCCAATTTTTTAGAGAACTGGTTCTCAGCCTCTTTGCAAGCTAACCATTCTGCCTGATAGCTGCTGCTTTAGTCTGTAACCAAAATAGGAGAGGTGGTAGGGTGATTGCAGCAGAAACAGGAACCTGAACAGGCTGAGTTGAAAATAATCCCAGGAATCTTTAGATGTTAGTAAGTAAATATTAATAAATAGCATTCAGTGCCTTCTGTTATCACCTATTAGGTAAAGTCTATAGTCCTTGCTTACCTGAGAGTTCAAGTGAATCATGTTAGGAAGGTGTCGTGTAAAAATTGCTTAATACCATGCAATGAAACCTGATTCAGAGAGGCTGGAATGTGTTTACAGCAATGCAAAGCCACGCAAAAAACCCTTCTGATGCCCTTTCTGGTTTTGCTAAGTGTGTGTGCGCTGTGTTTCTTCAGGCAAACGACGCCTACCTTCAGATGGCGATCGGGAACGCTCCCTGGCCTATCGGGGTAACCATGGTCGGCATCCACGCTCGAACGGGTCGGGAAAAGATTTTCTCCAAGCACGTAGCCCACGTTCTCAACGATGAAACTCAGAGGAAATATATTCAGGTAACGGTAGCTTTGGAAAGCCAACAAATTTGATTTTGAAGTTAGGGGATCCCTGAGAGGTTCACAGTTAAAAGTGATGGGGTAAAAACATCCCAGGACAGGCGTTGTGACATCTATTTAATAGGTAATTCACCCTGGACCTGCATCATCTTTGGTGCTGGCCGAGGAATGAATGCCTTAACGCTTAATGCTTTCATGTCTAATGCTTGTAATCCTGCATTAACACCAAAGTAACTGTGACCACATGCTTTATTCTCCTCCGTTCCCTCACTGCTTAACTTAAGGTTTTAAGGAGTTTGATGCTCCTGTTGTGCTGTCTTTAACCATGAAATACAGCCCTCCTGACTATTGCTGCAACTAGATAATTGCTTTCATTTCACAAACACCTCTCTTTAATGGTGTGGGCTCAGAATTCCAGGTTTAATTCCTTCTCTTCCTATTCATACTCATGTAAGGAGCTTCTGTTAGTTGTGGCATTAATCGTAGTGCTGTTTTTTCTCTGGCCTTTCAGTGCAGTGGGTCATCTCTCCTCAAACTGGTAAATGTATTTGCCTTTTGCCAGTTACAGTCTCAACAATCTAAAGTCTTTCTGGCTTAACTCTGTAGCCTAGGAGCAGCATCACAGAGCTCGGAGCCACTGACAGGAGAGGTTTACACAAACACCTTCCTGCTGCGGCAGAGGGACTCCCACTGCAACTTCTGCAGATGCCTGCTAGTTGATTGCTTGCAAAATACAACTTCCCCTTTTATCTCCACTCTCTTTTTGAGGCTACAAGTATAACCTTTTGATTTGTCTTCAGCTACAGTTTTTAATATGACAATCCGAGGAAATACCCTTGTGAAGTCAGGAGGAGCTTCAGACATTTACAGAGCCAACAAATCAAATTTGATCAATTCTTTTGCAAGGTAAAAACTGATGTGCAGGTTACACATCTTCAGAGACAGGCTCTGCTTAGTTTAATACTTGCTGGGAGTTATCTAATGGATGAAGTAGCTTGTATAGACTACATAGTTTTTTGTTAGGTTATGTTAAAAAAAAGAGATTTGGACTGTGAAAGAAGGTTGTTGTGGACCTCAGCATGGTTCTAATGGTTCTTCTCTAATTTTGGTGAATAATTAACTCTCTGTGTCCATTTACCACTCTTCTAGCAGTAAGATCTCAACTCTGTAGTGTTTTTTGATCTCTCTTAACATACCCTCTGGAAGATACAACATACATGAATTCCCCGATTTGTCCCTTCTGTCCTGAAAGTGCATCCATTGGTGAAGGAAATCTTCACGTTCATCTCCCCACTGTGAGTTCTCATCAATAGTCCTGAAGTACACAACTTAAAGAGCCAATACAAAGTTGGCTTTCAACATTTATGTTCTTCTCGTTGGTTTTAAATGCAAGGGCTTACTCAGCTGGTCTGCTTCAAACAGAGCACGTGGAGTATTCTCGGTGCTCCCAGCAGTGAAATCGGGATCAGGTTAGCTTGATGCACAACGAACCTGCAATCAACATCCCAAACAGCGAGTCTGTACGCTGCTGGGACAGGCTTTTGCCTTTTCAGTGCAGGCAGGAGTCTGGAAAACATCTTCTGCTTAATCGTTTTCTTTACAGCGAGGAGCTGTCTCACAGATGGAGGATATAACGACAGGCACGTGACTGCTGCTGTGGAGTTAGTGTCGTTGCTAAATTACACTGCTACCACAGCAGCTCTCCTTCTTTTTATTAGGCGTCTATGTATGACTTGAAAGAAAAAAGCCACAGGAGTTCTGTCAGGTTTTTTGGCAATCGATGCTTTAAAAGCATTAGAGAGAAAATTCCCCATTCTGCCTTTCTTCTTGATTACTTCTTCAGCTTGCCTGCACTGCGCAGGGCAGGGTGGGTGACGATACAGGGAGGGGTGACACCTCTGCTCGCAAGACATTCAGTTTCTAAAGGAACCTGGTTCTTCTCCATATTTGTGCAGCTTGTTTTGGTGTCAGGAGTGGCTTTTTGCTCTTTTAGAACTCATTTTAATATTGAGGGTTCTTTTAAGTATCATTTATTGCGGTAATGCTGTTTTCCACCTTGGTACTGAAGAGGGATTAAAGCATTTCTGTGATTCCTCACTACGTAAACATATCATGAGGGTTGAAATTTCCAATTGCTTCGGTTATAGAATCATAGAATCACAAACTCCTCCAATATTGGAAATCCTCGAATCAGCTAGGTAGGAACAGACCTTCAGCATCATCAAATCCAACCATCAACCTGACCTACCGAGTCCCATCACTAAACCGTGTCCCTCAGCGCCACGTCCACACCTCTCTCGAATACCTCCAGGGATGAGGACTGCACCACTTCCCTGGGCAGCCCATTCCAATGCTTGACCACCCTCTCTGTGAAGAAATTCTTCCTAATTTCCAATCTAAACGTATCCTGGTGCAACTTGAGACCGTTTCCTTGTGTCCTATCATTTGTCACCTGAGAAAAGAGACCAACACCTCCTCGCTGCCACCTTCTGTCAGGCAGCTGTAGGGAGTGATGAGGTCTCCCCTCAGCCTCCTCTTCTCCAGACTAAACAACCCCAATTCTCTCACTCGCTCCCCATAACTCGTTTTCCCATCCCTTCACCAGCTTTCTTGCTCTGCACACACTCCAGCAGCTCCATGTCCTTGCAGCGAGGGCCCCAAACCTGAACACAACATTTGAGGTGCACAAGGGGACAGTCATGTCCCTGCTCCTGTTGACCAGCGCCCCCAGGTCCTTTCCTGCCGGGCAGCTTTCCAGCCTCTCTTCCCCCCGGGTGTTGTGCCCCAAGCGCAGTACTTGGCATTTAGCCTTGTTGAGGATATTTGTAATATTTAGTACTTTGCAGGGAGAAAGGTTAATAAAAATGGAATACCAAGCGAATAAAAACCAGAACAGCAACCATTTGTTTTTAATTCTTCACGTTAAGCTGAGCAGTCACTGTAGACTGTTTGACAACGGCAGTTTTATTACAGAATTGTCCTTGTTTTGTTGATTCCCAGGGGCTGAAGAGGCTCATGACCATTTGCCAGAAGCACTTCCCAACAGACCCATCGAAGTGTGTGGAGTACAATGCTTTATAAGGCTCTCTGCAGGCCAGGCGTGACTCACATTTTGATCTCCAAGATCCAGGGAGAGCGGAAGAATCGGAGCAGTTTGTGCTTGAGCACCGACAGAAACTTCGTGCGGGCTCTGCAGAAAACCCATAAAGCAGCAGATTTCTCTACAGCTTCCTTTCAGTACGCCCCACTTCTGTAGATTCCTTTTTAGGTCTATTCTTTATGCTGAACAGATCCTAAACAGATCCTGTACACGGCAGAGGAGCTTCTGAAGGAGGGATGACCACGACTAGGGGTTGTTGACTGTGCCCCTTGCTTTTATTTCAATTTATTATTCGGGGAACTGTGTAGACCGAGCTGAGCCTCGCTGTTGTATCGTAGAGCTTTAGGTGAGACTCAGCCCCGCCAGGGCTGGATGCTGGAGGTTTTTGGCAGCTTTCCCACTGGAGGCTGATGTGGGTAGATGATTAGAGGGAAGCAGTCGAAGCTGAATCTCGGTTGTTTCTGTAAATATGAAGACTTTAATGGCTAATCTTTCATGTGGTATTTATCAGGGAAAAAAAAAAAAAGGTTTATATATTTCTCAGCTGAAAAATACAGCCACTTGCAGTGGAAAGAGTTTTTGATCTTGAATACATCTGATTTGGCTTTTTTTTTTTTTTTTGTAATGGCATTTTTAATATAAACCTTCTGGGCTTGGGGGAAGTAATCTTACGGCTCTTGAGGCTTTCAAATCCTGTTTTTATACATCTGGAGAAAATTTCGGTCCACGGGGCATCGCAGAGAAAACAATTAGGACCTCCCATGACCAGGTACAGTTGAGTAGCAGCCGCAGGACTTTGCCATCGTGCATCTTGTCTGGGAACAGGCAGGAGTCTTACAGCTTCTGAGCTCTAAATCTGTGTGAGCAGTGAAACACCGACAGTTTTCAGTGGTGCATCTTGAAAGTCTAATCTGAAATCCCGTGCTTTTTGTAATTACAAGAACAGCAGCACCTCCGCAGCGGTGTTAAGGTGGGTGTTCCTTCTCATAAAGAGGCCTTTTAGGATGTAAAGTGAGGCTCCAAACAAACTGCTGAGTAACTGGGGTTGGCATTTGGTAGCTTGTGGTGGCTTTTCTGAGTCATCTGGTGCTCCCCATGTCCCCTGGCACCATGAGACACGGTGCTGGGGACTGGGGGAGCGTCTGGGGGAGCTGCTGAGGTTCTTCTGGGGGCTCTCCGGGTTCTCGAGGGCCGTTTCAGACGTTGCAGTCTGGAGTGTCTGACCCCAAAGAAAATGTCAAGAGCTTAAACAGTTGAGAAGTAATAAAAACGAGGCTGACAAGATCTAACTGGAGCCTGGGGAGGGCTCTTTGGGGAGCAGACGGGGATTTGTGGGGAGAAGCTGGGCAGATGTCAAGAGCGTGGAAGGGTTTCATTAACATCTGCGTCTGGGGATTTTTCTGCAGCGAACAGAGGTCCTTCAGAGGCATTATTACAACAGGAAACGTTTACAACACCGCAACTTTATCCCTCTCCCCGCCCAGATGATTTCCTGAGCCGTTTCTAAATCTTTAACCTGACCTCGAGTCCTGAACTCTTTAAATAATTGCGAGACGATGCCGTCCCTTGTTGAGAAGAGCCATAATTTCCTCGGAAAGTGCAGCGAGGGAGTAGCCAGGGGATGGTTTAGGGAGCGTTGTAACATTTGCTTTAGTGGGATCTGGATTCCTCAGGGCCTCTATAATAGCATTAGGCTGACTTTTTTTCCCCCCTCCCACTCTTGAGCTAATTACTGAAGAGCAATTTAATGGCACCCCGAGCACCGGCTTGAACGGGGATGCGCCTCCTGTAGGGACGGGATTTCGGGTTTGGAACGTTTGGGGCTAATCAGGTTTGAGGAATGTGATTTGAGCAGCGTGTCTGCTCGCGGACAGTCCCTGAAATGCAGCCTCATGGCTCGCACAAGCCCCGTGGTCGCAGAGCTTCATCCCCTTGTAATTTGTGGAGTGGCTCTCTGCAGGGAACCGAGGCACACGAGCGCCTTCTCACGCCGCTCCCATCCCTGGGGGATGGCGGAGGGGAGCAGTGTCAGGGCTGCTGCTTCTCATCGGCGGTCTGAGGCTCTGTGCAGCGGGAATGCCCCAAATTGCAGCGACCAGACCCGGCCCTACTGGCTAATAGGGCCTCCTAACCAACCGGCCAGCCCAAACCCCAAAGACTTGTCCCTCTGGGCTTCTCCAGATGTTTGTTTCTGATAATTCTCGCCTTAGCCGGAAACAATTCTGCTGAATCCGATGACTCGTAGCCTGGGGCTGAAGTCATGCGTTCCCCATGGAAGTGTCAGGAGTGTTTTTAGGACTTTTTTTTTTTTTTTTTTTTTACTGCCCCCGGCTGTGCGTTACGGCTCCCCCACCCCTTCCCACAGCTGGAAGGGGCCGCCTGATCCCGTGCAGGCTCCCGCAGTGTGGGCTTTCTGCCTTGTGTCCCTGTTCCTGCGAGTCGTTACGCGCCTGTAGTGCCTTGTTTGCTGCTTGTACTGCCAGAAGGGGCTGGGAGGGCCCCTCCTGCAGCATTAATTTTGGTTATTCCCAGTTACCTGTCCATCCCTGGAGCCCAGCGCGCGAGAGAGCGCTTCGGGTGCAGCCAGCAGGGGTCTGCTGAGCCCCAAATCCCATGGGGTCTGTACAGGGCTGGGTTTTTGGGGGAATACTCAGCACTTTTTGCAGCAAAATTTGTGGTTCCCTGCCCAAAACCCTGCCCAGCCGTTTGAACGTCCGCACCCCACGGTGGCCGCGCGCAGGAAGGATCAGTGCCGAGGCTCATTTTGAAAATGCTTTAATAAGGAAGTGTTGACAACACCGTTCTGCAAAATGTAAAGGTAACTATACAAATTCTTAATACAAAAAGAATAAATTAAAAGCAGATCTCCTTTAATTCTGCAGCTTTTTCTACAACATACAGATTTTTGTCCTTGGTTACAATTGAACGGAATCCAGTAAAATCATTTTACATGCTCTAAAGTCAATTTCAGGAGAGACCTAATTTTTTTTTCTTTTTTTTCTTTTTTTTGTGTTGTTTTTCCTTTTTTTTAAACTAGAGAGTCCATTTTACACAACTCGTAATAAAACTATTGACATTAATATATATGTAAAACTTTACACCTAGTTAACTAAGCAGTAACTGGTCATCTGATAGCACCTGAATGGGGGTCGGCTATGCCCGGAACTAAAACTAAGACAGAGTGAAAACGAATGGGACTGCTTCAACATTTCCAACACGCGACTGCATATAAGAGCATTTAAAAATAAACCCTGCCTCGCAGCACAGCCAGGCGCACAGATGTGCCCCAGGCCGCTGGCTGAACAGGGGGAGCTTCGGACATGGAGACTAAGAAATTGTGGCTTTATGTCGGATGGAGCCTGGAAAAATAATTAAAAAAAAAAAAAAAAAAGGTAAAGGAGGGGTTAAGTTGGTAGTCAAGTGCTTGTATATAATAGCTATGTATATACCCCTCCGTGTTATACTTAAATATGTTAATCCCACATGATTAACATTTTATGTACATTTGTGTTTAATTGAATTGAGCTAAACAGTAAAACCTGTTTTACTTAATCTGTCTTTACTACCAGACTGGCTGCTCACGTGTGCCTTGATTGCAAAACAGAAAAGCAGAACACAAAGCTAAACTCAGTCCGTTTCTAGAAAGCTTCTTCTCTACTCGAGCCTGTTTGCAATTCAGGCTAACCATTTATTTCATTTTTTTGTTGTTTTTTTTTTTTCTTCCTAATTTCAGGGCTGCCACCTCTTAACCTTTGCTGCAAAACTGCAGATCTGGGCTTGGAGGAATGAGTGTGTCTTCCTGCAGTGCCCAGAGGCCTCGTAGTGCCGCTGTTGTTGAATTCTTTTTAATTAAAAGAAGGTACACGGAAAAAAAAAACAAAAACAAACAACAACAAAACCTGAAACCACTTAACCAGGGAAATTAAAAAGAAAACAGACAGTTGCTCAGAGCCCCTCAAAATCCGTGGGCTGAATTACCTGCTGCTGCTTAATTTGGTCCTCATTTAATCCTTTCATTTTACCTCCAGAATCTTACCAGCGCATGCCAGCGATCGGCACCAGCTCCTACCCAGCTCAAAATCCAGCTAGGAGCTCGCAATAATTCCCGTGCTAAAGACCCCAGAGTAGAGAGGGATGTTAAAATAAAACGGGATTTTGTTCCAACATCCAGGTAAGGGGTGCGATCTCACCGCCGCCTGCTGGATCTTTGTGCAGGTCTGGGAGCACGAGGCTTGCGTGGCTACCTTTAAAAACCTCTTGCCAGTTTTAAAAATTAATTATTATTATTTCAGAGGGATAAGTCATTTATGCTTCATGTGTGGACATTAAAGGGCTTCCTTCCTGGCTCTGGACAAATAGCTCAGGTGTTTCTGCCCAAGCAGCCCAGTGGGCGAGGGCCGGGGAGCGAAGCCCACATTTCTTACACCTATCGGGGAAAGGAATTAGCACGAGCAGCTCGCGGGAGTTTTTAGAAACCCCCTCCCCTTGCCAAATCTAATTAGGAAGGACCCATTCTCTTTCGAAAGCCTGGAATGCAGTTTTCCAGCAAGCTTCATACCAAAAGGTGTGGCAGCCCCCGAGTCGCGGGGTTTCGTTCTCAACTCCTCGCCCTCCTCGTGTCTGGTAGATGCTGTTACTCTTGGAACACGCGCACGCACACTCACACTTCTGTTTTGTTTTGTGTTTTTTTTTTTTTTTTAATTATTTTTAAACTAAAGCTAACTTCAGTTTCTGCTTTTCGCAAAGTAACCCCCCTCCAGCCGTTCCTGTAATGCCTTTCCCATAGGAAATCATCGTTTGCACGCGCCAACGGGGGGCAGGGACCTCCCCCCCGTCTAGTGGCAATAAAAACAGCATAGCACCGCAGTGAAGGCTAGACGTGCCAGCTTCGACATCCACCGAGAGAGAGAGAGAGAGAGAGATTGTGCACTGGTTCGTTACAAAAGTGTCTTTGAGGCCTTTTAAAGTTCCATGGCTTGACGTGTATAAAGCATTGCTCCAAAGTACGTGTAAACTTGCAGCTTCTTCCACGACTCTCGCGGCCGATTTCCTTCTGGTAGCAGGCGGCAGGTGCCCGGCACCTCCTGTCCTTCCTTCCCTTCCTCGGGGCTGCTTCTTGCCCCGAGGAAATCCGCAAGCCCCGCTGCTGCTCCCCGCCTGGTGCTGAGCCCTTTGCTACACCGCTCGATTTGCCGGTCACGCTTCCTTGCGGAGCTCCATCAGGATTTATTGGCTGTGTCTGCTTGGAGAATTTGGCAATTTGGATCTTCATCGGAGTATTGGGGAAAAAAAAAAAAAAAATCACCCCCACCCCAACCTCGCTAGGTGTTGGTAAGGAATCTGTGCCAGCCGCAGAGCTGCGCCGAGTCGCAGCACTCGCCTCTGCTGTAATTAATGCCTCTGTGAACCTCGTTTGCCCGCTGTAATTGCAGCTCGTAGATGGCTGTGCTACCAGCCCAGACCTCCAGCGGGTCTTCGGCACGTGGGGTTCGGTTGCTGCTGTGGAGATGGGCTCAAAGCAACGAAGGAGAAGCTGTTTGCCAGGAGGTGCTCGTGGCTGGTGTCGAGGTGAATGAGATGCTCCCGGAGCAGGGCCCTGCTGGACAAACTCACCCTGCTGACGTGGGTTCGGTGATTTTGGGCAGCGCAGATCTGATTGTGGGAGTCTGACACATCTCTGAAGCGTCAGGATTTCACTTTTTCCTTAAAAGAAGCGTTTTCAAGGAGTATTTCTTAGCCTCTGTCCCATTTTGTGTTGAACCCACCCCCCACCCCGTTGAAACCGATGCTGTGTTGGCTTCGGATCGCAGGTCATGGACGTCTTACTGCTGGTACGTGCCACAGAGCAGTAAGATTTGTGGAAACCTCGACAGGCTGCCATCGTTTAGAAGGAAAACCAGCTTTTAAATTGCCGACTGGCTGCTCCACGCATCCTCCCTGCGGGCTCCGGGAGGGACGAGCACCAGTCTGGCAAGGGGAGGCGCTGCCGCGGTCGTGGTGGATGTCTCGGGGCCAAATGTTACCGAAATGTCGAATCGCATCGTGAGAAAAGTGCTTAAAGAGTTGAAGCTGGTGCTGGGTGACAGTGCATCTGGGTAAGGCAAATGAGAGGCAGTGAGGTGAGCTCCGAATGGCGTCGATGGGATTCGCTTGAGGTCAGGGGTTCACACTAGAGTCCCAGGCTTGGCTTTTTCCTGTCCATACCACTGGACGTCTGCTAGTTCTGGATAGAGGGGAGGATCCAGGAAACAGCTATCGGTGTAGCTCCTGCGGGAGAAAGGGAACTGGGTTAGGGGCAGCCGGGGCTCGCGGAAAGCATCGGGCCGCGGGTGGGGAGGATCCCAGAGCCCGTCTTTGGGGTGGAGGCTCCGCATCGCCCGGCAGCCCCGGGGTTACAGGGCAGGAGCAGCAAAACCAGGTGGCAAGGGAGAGGCGTGCTGGGGGGTAGCCCACATTTTGCCTCAAGTAGCCCGGTTCTCGTCTCGCAGCACCTCTCGTGGCAAGCTACGGGGCCGTTTGCCGCGTGGCTTTTTGGTCGCTTGCACAGAGCCCGGGAGGGATTTCAGGGGAATTTGCTCTCCAGGCTCAGATCAAGGTCAGCTCCCGGCTTAGGCTGCGGAGCTCCTTGCCTGGAGAAAACCCTGAGGTCAAAATCTTGTTGAGATGGGGGGGGAACCTGAGCAAGGCCAACCCCTGCTGCCCCTTAAAGAGCTTTTTGTTTCCCGGCTCCGTGCCGGAGCTCTGTGGGTTAGCTCTAGAAAGCCGGGCTCGAAATACTCGCCAGATGCCAGCTGTGAATGGCTGCAGATTCAAATGAGAGTTGCCAGACAGTGGCTGCAGTTTAATTAAAACAGAATCACTGGGAGGGTTTTTTGTTCCCTCCACCCTTCCCCCTCTGTCTTCCCACAGGAAGCGGGCCAGGGCTGCTCCTCGCTCCGTGAAGCCTCGCAGCTCCCCTCTGCGGCAGGGACAGAGGAGAAAAGGGCACCCGGGGCCAGGCTGGAGCGCTGCTGGCAGCTCCGTCCTGGTCACCCGTGCTCATCACCCCACCACGGTGCTCCCAGAGCCTCCCCACGCTGCTCTGAAACACCCCCAGCCGTGAATTTATCCCTGCTGCCCGCTCCCTGTGCCTGCTCAGCCTCCGCTGCTGGCCCCCAGCCCATTTGGGGTGAGGAAGAAGCCCTCTTTCTCTGGGGAAAAAAAGCCCAGCAGCCACAAACTCGCTGAAGAGGCACAGGCAGGGCTCCGAGATGCTTTCAAGTTGTTCTTCCGAGAGCCGAAGGAAGCTTTGAGGCCAAACGAACAGGCACACGACTAAAAAAAGGCTGCTTCTGGGGGTTGGTTCTTTGCATTGTGGCCGTGGCCCACGGGCTGTAGGGCAGAGGGGTGAAAGAACAAAACATTCCCTTACTATACCTCTATTCATCAGTACTTTGGTGGGTTGGAGACTGAGACTCATCCATAGTGGGTGAGTTGTCTGTTGCTTCTCTGAACAAAGGAGAGCGGAGAAAAAAAAACAAGGAGGAAAGAGGAGAGAGGAAATGTTAAAGAAAAGAAGTGACACGGACATTGTTACGAGCTTATTAATCCAGCGGGGAAACGAGCTGGTGAATCATCTTCAGAGAAAGGGTTAGCGACACAAAAACACGTCGGGGAGAGCTGTAAATCTTTTAATTGGTGCTGGGAGGGAACAACCTGTTCCTGTGGGGTGGGGGAGGTTGTGTTGTGCTTCTCATGGCGAGCTCTATCTGCTCCTGCCATATTTATCCATGTGGCTGGGGAGTAAAGCTCTGGCGTGAAGCAGGCACTGATTTGCCTCCAGTTCCTTCTGCACTGGTTGTTGGGGCAGGGCCTGAGCTATAAATCCTGGTGACTTCACGTTCGCCAGCTAAGATTTTGGTGTTTTGCTGGAAGAGATGGGGAGCAGGAGGGCTCCTGAATGGGAAAATGGGAGAAGTTGGGGTTTTCTGAACAGGTTTCTCAGCTGGCTGCCAGCCAGGTTTACTCCTGGGTATTTACCATGGAGAAATTCAAAGGGTTTAGGATTGGGATGGAGATGGAGACTGAGCCTAGCTTCGAACCCTTAATAGGGGAAATGTCGGTGTGCAGGCACGGTCGCTGCCATTTCGCTGATCTTACCCTGGCTTTTCGTGAAATGGGACCTGGAAAATTCCCTGCTTCTAAAGCTGGGAGCAAACGCAGAGCCCACGTGAGGCTGGATGTCAGCGGGGTGAATTTAAAATTCAACGAGGGCCTGCAGGGCTCGTGGTTACAGCTCGCCTCATCTCCATTTTAAAAGTGCAGTCACGGGCAGTGCTGGAATAAGACCAGAGGGCAAACTTGGCCGCAGGTGGCCAAAGAAATTAAACAGGTGAGGGTTTTTTCAGTGGCTGCAGAGTGAAATGTTGGTAGAGTTCACTCCACGGGTCCCCAGCCACAACTCAGGGGATCCGACCTGTTTTCCTGTGCCAAGGTCTGTAGTGTTTTGAGGATTTTAGCCTGAAACTTTCTCACAAAGAGAAGTTTTCTCTGTAAATTCAACTGAGCTGCAAAAATCTGGGACATGCTGGGTTAGACAGGATCTGGAGATGAGCTGTATTTCACATGACAGGACAGAACTACAGGAGATTGCTAGAGAATACCCATGGGAGCTCACAACAGGCTTCTTGTTTGCTCCTCGAACTCCTCGCCTCTCACAGAGGTGCCAAAGAACCCAATTCCCAAACTGATGTGAGCAGTGGCTGCCTGCATGCAGGGACCCACTCATGCTTTGGTGCAGTGCATGAAGTTAGTGGTAGCTGAGAAAAAAGAGGAACTTCATGGTCATTTGGTCACGTTGCTGGGGAAAACCTAGCAGGAAAACGTGGCTGCTGCACGCACAAATAGGGCAGGCGCCTCGCCAGGCCTTCAGAGCAAAGGTTTTGGTCAGGAGGAGAGCACTGGGTGTAGGAAAAAGTGTGTCTGTGTGTTTGGGGAGGTTTTTTCCCGAAGCTCATGGGATTTTTGGCTTCCTGCAGTGAAGGAGATGAGTCCCAAAGCCAGCCCCGCGGACACTCACCCGGTCTGCCAGGCGAGAATGTGGTGGGGGCTGCCCGGCGGCGTGGCCGCTAGCTCGCTCGATGGCGTCGAACTCCTCTGGCTGTGAGGTAAGGCAGCTGGAAAACAACCACAGGGCGGAGAAAAAAGAAAGGGTGAGGTGAGGGGGCGAGGGTCAGGGCGCTTCAGCCCCGCAGGAATGCGTCCAGCTGGGAGAACCCAACTGGCAAAGTGTGACAGGAGCAGCTCTGCCCGGAGCTGCTGTGTGTGTGTGTCACGGGCTGGAAATCCACCCGGCCAATCTGCTCAAGCCTCCAACTTTAGTTCACCCTCCAACTTTATGAGTATAATCGTCATTTAAAGGACAGCATGAGGTCCAGCAGACCTCCCACCTAGAGCTAAACCAGCTACACGATGGGTGTCTCTACCTGGCCCCCCCTCCTGCACTGTTCATTTCCTTAGCTGCTGCCAAAGGGCGCTTTTAAACAAATTTTCATCTCCTCCCCGCAGCCAGCAGCCCCCGAGGTGAGCTCCTGGTCTGCTCCAAGGGGCTGGTGAGGCTGGGGCAGCGGTGCCAGGCACGGGGCAAGCATGGCACTGAATCTGCTCAACCAGCTCTCCCATCTGGGTTCAAGTTTTTGGCATGTCCTTGATCCATCCAGATGGGATTGTCTGCTGGTGAGTGATGGCCAGCAAATATTTAACCTTGGCCTGTTCCATAGCACCCAGTGGTGTCTGCAGGTTCAGGACGCAGACCATTTCCCTGGTTAATATTAACAGCAGAGCTCTGTGTGTGACAGGGAGGTAAATTCCTGCCCAAACTGGAGCACTCTGAATTTCACAACGCTCTCAGCGCAGCTACTGGAGTCCCACGGGAAAGCCAAACACCAGCAGAGCCCAGCGATGCCACCGGGCAAACATTTTCGGGGCGGGCAGAGGGCCCTGGGAGGCTCCCCCTGTAACTTTTCACCTTCCCCACGCCTCGTTTTTTCACGCCGCCCCCTCCCCGGGCTCTCACCTGACGTCGCTTTACACATCTGAGGCATTCTCGTGACCCTGCTGTGCGCCACAAAGGTGCTTTGCGAAGACGTGCTGTACTGGGAGCTGCTGTCCGAGGACGTGGAGCTGGTGTGCGAGAGGCGGCTGTGCTCCTTGTGGGAGGCCGTGGAGCGCTGGTACCAGAGCCGCAGCTCGTCCGACACGGCAGTCCTACCCGAGCCCTTCTCGTGGCCCTCCCTGCCCAGGGACGGAGTCCTTATGATCTGGGAGCGGGACGGGGTGAGCCGCACGGAGTCCGCTTCGTCCCCGTGCCAGTTCTCCTTAAACATCCCCCCCGCCGTGTAGGAGTTGGAGGTTTTGAATTGTGCTTTCACGCTGTAGTGGCCCTCCTGGTCGTTCTCCAGGCTGCGCACCACCACGGGGGTGGAGCTGCCCTCGATGTACAGGGGGTACTCCTTGATCCTGTACTGGGAAGAGGGTTGGCTCTGGCTGTGCAGGTAGACCCGGTGGTGCCCCGTGCCGTTCCTGGCGGCCAGGTTGGGCATGCTCCCCGAGTTGGAGGAGACCAGGTTGCCCGCCGATTTGTGCCTCTGCCTCTGGCGCTCTCTGGCTTTCGACGGGGAGTCCTCGGCCAGGGTGGAGTAGTTGGGGTTCATCTGAGCGGGGTAGTAGTGCTCGGAGCTGGAGTGGCTGGTGCAGGACGAGCAGTCGTCCATGGGGTCGGAGCCGTTACTGCTACGAGTCCTTGGGGTGTAGAAATCGGGGCTCCCCGTCTCGTTTTCTGAGCCGAGGAGCTTGCCTTGCGACTCCAAACTGGAGCTCCGGTGTCTAAAGTGCTGGGCGAGGCTGTGCAGCCTGGTCGGGCTGATGTCTACTGACCTGCGGGCACCAGGGAGACAGGCAAGCTGGTAAGGCACGAGGACAAAACGCTCCCTCTCCCCTTCCACGCACCAATCCGGCCTCGCTAGCAAGGCAACACCGAAAATTTGGACCTTTTCAGGGGCGGCAGGACAACTGCTTCCCTGCTGTGGGCTTGGGGCAGTGAGGTCCAGCTCCTGCTCCTGCCCAGTCTCCCTGGTGGTGGCATTCACTCTGCAGCACCACATGGGACACAAACCCTTCCCAAACCCAATTCCTCGGTGGCTGCTCCCATCTGAGGCCGTGGGGACCTCAAGCTTTGCGGGGGTGAACCAGCCCCATCCTGGTGTGTGAATCCCCCGGGTGTTTCTCCCATTAGTGGCAGGCAGACAGACAAACTGGCTGTATTTAGCCCCAAAACGCAGCAGTTGTGGCCTTGGAGAACGCCAGCTCTGGGAAGCAGCTGGGTTTTTGCTGGGTAAGGCTGTCAGAGGGTGACAGCCATCCAGGCACCCGTCCCGAATCGCAAATTTCCAGGGCTTGGATCTGTGGCCAGGCCTGGGTGGTCTCCATTCATCCCAGCCGCTCGGAGAGCTGCAGCCACCCGCTGCAGGAGCAGCAACGCCGCACTCAGACAAGTCACACCCCCCAAAAAAACGACAGGCGGCCAAGGCTGGGTTGTTCTGAGCACCCAGACAGCCCCCACCTGCTCCAGGCCCCTTCTCAAGCCCCGTGCCAGGCTGGTTTCTCACGCAGCTCAGCTCTGGTCTTAACAAACATTGTGCTCTTGACAGGTGCTTTCAGCCAAAAGCTCGTAATGAACACAACCCAGGGCCTCGGTTAGCAGCACCCCTCAGGGCAGGACAGCTTGCAGCACGCAGCTTTGGCTCAGCTCTGCTTCTCTGAGCGTTTGTGGGGTTTGCCACGGGAGCAAGAAACAACGAAGTTGAACAGTTCCTGTTAAAAAGCAGGCAAATTGGGCCACGCATATCAAATCACCTCCCTTACGCTGAGATTTTAAGCCTTTTTCTGTCAACCCTTGGCTTACACCACTGCCACCTGGATCCTCGAGTGTGCAGACCTTGGGATTGCTTTGTACAGCCTCTTTCCCCGGGAGATCACACCCGTGCAAACATTTTACATGCCACTGTGAGAGAGAATTAACACAACCCAACATTTCCGATGGGAAAGGAAGCAATGTGTTATCTCCAGCTGGATCCATGAAGGAATTCACTGCAGTTTAGCAGCAGCATCACATCCCTTCTGGAAGTTGGGCCGTGTGGGGTTTGTAGGGCAGCAACTGGGATGAAACATCCCATAAGAAGAAAAGCTCCATTACTGTGAGGGGGGGGATGAGGGGCAGGATCACGTTGATCTGAAGGGATTTCAGGATCTCAGCTCAGCAGATTTCCTGCTGGCAGCGCTACGTGAGCCTCTGGTGTGAAAAGGACTGGTTTGTGTCCTTTCCTGAACTGGGAATTACTGGATATCCTCAGGGAAGGATTATTTTGGGGCAAGCAAGGTGGCAGCGTTGCGGTGCTGGGAGGACTTACCGCGTGGAGTGGACGTAGTGCGGGCTGCGCACCCGTAGGTCCGGCGTCGAGGGCATGCTGGACTGGGAGTTCCAGTGGGGAAGGCTCCGGATGGGGCTGTTCTGCAGGGAGCTGCTCCCTCCTGCCTCAGCACAGCTCCCGGTGCTGGGGAACCGCTTGTGGCTGCTGCAAGGCAAGCACCCGGCTTCAGTTCCTGGGGTGGAATTTGGGGAAAAGGCTCCCTGCCTCACCTGGGGTCTCAGGCACGTGCCTGCGATCTCCTGGGGTGAGCAGGAACGGGGTCAGATGTTGCTCTGAGTCACATCCCACAGCCCTGAGACAATCCCCTGTCCTTCCTTCCTCATTACTGCGAGATACCAGGCAGCACTCATGTGACTGCAGCCTACTTTTTATGTCATGTTAACCAAAAAGCCCCGAATTCTCCTTTTGCCGAGGGACTGTTTTGTGAGGACCTCTCCAAAAGGAGACGCCTGCGTGGCGGGGCCGGGAGGCAGCCGGCTCACCTGGCATGGCCGTGGGAGGAGCGTTTCTTCACCTTCTCGTAGGGTTCGTCCAGGGACGACTCGCTCCACATCTTGGGCTTGATGGGGGACTTGTCGTAGTCGTTGCGGTGGTAATGCATCTGGCGCAGGCCCTCCAGCGACTGCGGAGGGGGCGGCCTGTTGTGCAAGGGCGGCCGGGGCGGCAGGCCTTTGTGCGGGGACTGGAGAGGGGAGATGGTGCTGGTGACCTGGGAGTCCTCTGTGGAGAGAAGAAGGGGAAGAGGTGGTGGTTGTGCGGCACGCTCGGTTCCAGCGGTGCTTTACGGGGCAGGGTGGGGTGGTTTTGGGACTGGGAAGTTTGGGTGGGCCATCACACAGATCAGTTGCTCCATTTGGAGCGTGAATCAGGAATTCACACAGCCCTCCCCGTTCCCTTCCTGCCCTTTCGAGCAGCCAACGTACCATCCTCCAGAACAAGGGCATCCGAGAGGGAGCTGTCCTCACTGGCGATGTTTCCTTCTGAGGAGAAGAAAACAAAGATGGTCAGGGGGTCGTGAGAATCGCAGGGTGAATGGCACCGTCACCTTCCACTGACTCACAGCCTCCTAAGGCAAGAAGCTTCCTAGAAATAACCGGCTCAGCCCACGCTCCGTCTCAGAGGGCAGAGCTGCAGGGCAGGGCTCTCAGCAGCAGGCTGCCGCTCGAGGAGCTGCTAACTCTTTTCAATTAACGGGGATTAAGAGTGAGTCACAACAGAGAGCTGAGATCCCCCAGAGGATGTGAAATGGCAACGGGGCATCAGCCAGATTGCTATCTGCTGAAGAGCTCGGCTTTAAGACTCTGGGTTTCATCTTGGCCTTTCTACAACGATCAAACTGAAGGCCCACGCTAGGCACCAGTTTTGTGTGATCTGGGGGAAACGCTTCCTGAGCATCCTCCGTAGCAGCAGATGGAGAAGCTCTGGTGTCCTTGGCACACATCTTTGGGCTGCCTCCCCCATCCGCATCCTGTCTGTTATCCCAGGCTGCGGTGCAGCTTGGTACCCAAGTCACAAATACAGCAGCTCTAATCTCAGTTCCCGCTACAAAGGCACAGGAAAAAAAAAAAAAAACAAAAAAAAACAACTCCGCAAGTCAAAGGGAAAGGGCAAAATCAGCAAGGGAGAAAGACCGACAGCAGCAAGTTAATGGATCTCATGAAAAACCCATCAACAACCCAGTAAACCATGAAGTGCCCTGAGAATTATATTGTAAAACAAAAAAGAAAAAGAAAAAGAAGAAAGTATTTGAGCACAGCGATGCCCCTGCTCCCACTCTGATTTTACAGATGCCTTTCAGTTAGAGAGCTCACCCCAATCTGCTCCCGTTAATTACATTTGTTCAGCACCGCTCTGGAGGAGACGTTAACAGAGCGAGTTTATAGGTGAACAAAGGCGTCACGGTCTGCTTTGGGGACGTGTGTGTAATCCACAGCGTGACACTGCCTCTTGTGCCGTGAACCAGCACATCTCCAACGCAGGTTTCATCTCTGGGCATCTGGAAACCCAAACATCTGACAGCACGAAGCTATGGGCAAGGACAACCTGACTGCCAGCACCCCTGGAGCCCTCCAGAACATTGGGGGGAAGAGGAGGGAAGGGAAATTCGTGCCCCAAACAGGAGATGGAGCCTTTGGTGGTGCTGCGGGTGCTGTGACTTACCGTCTATGATCAAGGAGGCTCTCTGGGTCGGCTTCTTGCCCGACTTGATGCGATACTCGTTGATGGCGTTCTCGATCTCCTGCAGCTTCTTCAGCGCGTTCAGGTAGGACGTCTTCCTCTGCTTCTTCAGCTTTTTGCTGACGTTGGGGTCGCTCGCCAGGCGCCGGGCGGCCTCCGTGATCTGGGACTGAATGGCAAACTCCCTCTCCAGGCGCTCCAGCTCTGCCTCCTGGGAAAATGGAAGCAGATTTTGGGGCTGCCACCAAAAAACCCACCTGACCTGGCTCTTGGGAAGCTCCCCCTGAACACGGCCAGGGAAATCATCCACTATCGTGCTGCTCGTCTCATCTCAGGGCCTCCCTAAGTGTACCCACCCACCTTCTGGGAGTTTCTGCCTCCGGCTCGCTCCTTCTCCCTTTCCTAGCTCCATATTGAAGCCTCGTTTGATAGCAGAGCTCTGCATAGCTGCTAAGCTACGATTTTAACCTTCTCGACAGGCTTGGCACTCACCGACCCGTCTGGGTTAAAGAAGAAGGTGAAGATGGGCTAATTCCTCCCTGGTGCACGGCTGCTAAATTCTGGGGAGGGCAGGAGCTGAGCTAATTACGGGCTGCCGTAACTGATTGCCCCAGAAAATTGCCTCCTCCAGTTACGAGCCAGGAGGGGGATTTCGGAGCAATCAGCGTCTAGCAGCAGGCTGCCTGCGTGCCAAAAAGGGTTTGTATATCCAATGCTAAGTTGATACAGTCCTAAATGTAAACAGGTGTCCCCTGGAAGCTACCTACTGCTCTGTAGTCACGCTCCAAAGCCCAAGGATCTGGGTCAATAAATGCCGAAGCTGCTTTGGCTTGGCCTGCACCGGGACCCCAAGCTGTGATCTTCAGAGGCACTCGCTATCTGTGCTGAATTTGGCTGCCTTGCCCAGCTCCACGGAGCTTTTGGCGTTGGTCTGCTCGAAAGGGGAACAGGATACATCACAAAACTGGGCAAAAAAAAAAAAGCCAAGTTCTTCTAGCGAGCTGTGGGTGTTCAGACACGTGTTTGTGGAGATCCTCGTTACGCAAATCCAAACCCTTTCTCTTAGCAGTAGCACACGCTGCAAGGACGGATGCTGTGGGAATGAATCAGGTGGAAATCATTCCCTCAAGTTTGTATTCGGGGCTCCTGGCTTGTAAAAAGCTCCTTGCTGTCGGGGTGAGCCAGCTTTGCCTCGAAACTACAATGAGTGTTTTGGAAAGACTGAGCCCACCCCCATCTTTTTAACAGAGCCCTTTGAAGCTCTACCAACACCGAGCTTATTAAAAGTGAATTTGAGGAAGGGGGTTTTAAGGCCTGCAGCCTGGTTCGCTGCCTTCCTGGGGCTGGGAATTGTGGACCTGGTAGAGGTGATCACCAAGAACTGCAGTAGAAGCCTCCTCTGCAGTCCACGCTCTGACAAAGCTCTCACTGAAGTCATTGGGAGTTTGGCGTGAGCTGTCATTTCAGCCCTTCACTGATTCACTGCTAAATCACTCAGAATATCTGAGAAAAAAAGGTCTTAATTTTCTTCCCAGCCATAATTGTCTCTTTTCATCCAGCAAAGCCCCTATAAATAAGGCCTTAGGAGATGAGGGCTATCATCTACCTTCGGATGGAAGTGCCTTGCTTCAGGTCCGTGTCACAGCTGGTAATTTCAGTCCTGGATTTATGGAACCGGGGAAGAATTTCACCCTGGTTTTAAATGGAGTTTCCAGTGTTTGCACTTGCTGAAAAGCCCACGAAAATCAACACTGGCCTCTCTCTAAACGTTCTCAAACCGGCAGCCAAATAAACACAGCCCAACATTATTCTTCGAGAACAGAAATTCAGGCTTTTCAACGCAGTCCTAAAGTTTGACAGATGAAAAAGGGGACGGAGGGAAGCTGAGTCAGCGTGTTTGGATTGCTGCTGCCAAAAGGCAGGGTGCCTGCAGCGGGGAGGAGCTGCTTTACCTTCGTGCTGTTCCTGCTGCTCAACCCAAGCCTCGCAGAGGAGTGAGGCGATTCCTCACCCAGCGGCCCCAAAAGCTGCCTCGTAGCAGGAGAGATGTGGGGAAGCTGGGGATCGGGTTATAGCAGAGCAGCCAACAGACTGCAGGGCTTTTAGGAGTAACTCGGCTACGCTGTGCCTCCCTTTGAAAAGCTTAATTAAATGTGCTCGTTCATGAATATTTGACTTGGGAGGAATTCCTCTCCCAGGCTCCATTGAGAACCAAACTAAGGAGCTCCAGCTGTTTATTTTTTTTTTCAGCCGGAGGAAAACGCCAACAAAACGCCAAACAGTTAATTCCCTGCCTGAGCCGAGCCTTAACCCACGCGGTCACACCAGCTTCAGCCTCTCCTCTTACAAAAATAAAAAGGAAACTCAAAACTGGAGTACACACAAGTGTCTTGAGACAAATGCCTCTCCGCAGACAATGGCTTTTCTGTGAATCCGGTCCCGCCTCCCAGCTGCTGCTGGCCTGTTTTCACAGCCACGGTTCAGGGCACTGACCCAGCACATTGTGGGAGCGAGGGAAAAGAACAAACACTCCCTGGCAAACTTAGCAAAACATCGTTCCAGCTCCCCATAGGTAGGGACGAAGGCTCTTTTGTTTGAGGAGCGGGGAGCAAAATGCTTTCCTTCTGCTGCTGTGGGGCTGCGATGGGGAACTGCAATGCTTTTCCCCTCTGTTAGGGGAGAGCTGAACTGGGATCAGACAGCAAGTTGCATTTTTGTGACAACGCCACGGGGCAGCAGCAGGGCTAGGAGGGCCCAGGGGGCTCCTGATGTACTCCTGGTTGATCACCCCGGCTGTTCCTGGTACCTCTGGCACAGCCAGGGCTGAGCCCGGAGGGTTTGAGCTTTATTCTGAGCCTGGCCTAAGGGAAACAATCCTCTCTCTGCTGCATTTTTTCTGATGGGAACTAAAAAAAGGCACCGTGACCAACTGCGGTCATTTACAACAACAACATTTTGGCTCTCTGTGATGCACAGCGGGTGTTGCAGAGACCCCGAGTGTTCTGGAAGGGCAGGACCAAGCCTCACCTCTCCCTTCGGCAGGATTTTCTGCTCGTCCAGCTTGAAGGCAGTTCCTATTCTTCTCCTTACAATAGGTGGCTCCTCCCCGGGATCCAGGGGGTATTCTCGTGGCAGCTTTCCCGTCAGCTCCTGCAAGCAGAAAACGCTGTTAGCCACCCGGGAGATGCTGCAGCAGAGTCCTGTCCCTGCAAAACACCCCACAGCCCTTCAACCCTGGCTGTAGAATGACAAATCCAGCCCAGCCGGCTGATAAACACCCAGCAGAGCACCCAACCCTGCGGTCCGGGACCTGATGCTGAGGGTGGGGAGGTGTTTTTCTTTAACCCATGCATGAATACGGATTTTGTGGCCTGCCCAGTGCAGGTTCGTAGGTGGTGCCCATCCCTAGGGTGTCGGGGCCCGAGGCTGAGCAGATCGCAGCACGCAGGCTTTCATCTCCGCTGCAGGGCTCGCAGGAAAGAAAAATAAAGAGGTGCTCGGTGCTGGACTGCTGCTGGAAGGGGGGAGAGCACACCTGAGAGCAGGATGCGCGCCTGCTGCACCAGAAAGCCCCGCTGGCACCAGCTGTGCAGGTTACGACCTGCAGAGGAAAGCCATTCCCAACCTGCTTCGTGATGTGCTCGGGAGGAACGCGGGGAAAAGAGGCGCTGGAAGTGGTGCCAGGTGATGGCAGGGGCAGCTTTGGAGGGGTATGAGGCGATGCTTTGTCAGCCTGCTGGGGTCGTTTGCAAAGGTTTGCTCAAAACCCAAAGCAAAGCCTGCTGAGGAATATCCGTGGAAGCAGCGAGCACCAATACTGATGTTAAATCTGCTTTTTAAAAAAATTTATACTTTTTTTTCCTGGGCTGCACAATACAGCCACACACATCGGAATTAAAGGCATTCAAATGCCTACAAAAAAAAAAAGGCAGGAGCCTCGTGAGGAGAACAGCCCGGCTCCTTGTCCTCCCCAGTCTCCCCATGAAGGACACAAAAGGCCTTTGTGTTCTTTGGCATCAGCCTTGAGAGGATCCAGCTGGCAGAGCAACTGAAATCATCCCAATCCCACAGAGCAGCGGCTGACCTTAGTGTGAGCGCCGAGCTCAGGCCCCTGCCCGCCCTGGCCTCTCCCCCCACTCCTTAATAGGGTTTTTCTTTCCTCGTGTGTCCCCTTTGGGGTTGTCTGCCCAGCCCCGTGGGGTTATTTCAGCTTTTCTTCTGCGTCCTGTTCCCTCTGGTGTGACGGGGCTCGAGGCACTGCGTGGAGGCACAGCTTCGTGTCTCCCTTGCTGAGGGAAGCAAGGATTATTTTCTTTGTAACCCCGAAGGTAATACCAAGCAGGGCAGCAGGGAAAGGGTTAACATCTCCCGTAAAAAGCTCAGGACTGGGGCAGAACAAAATGAATGCAGGCTACCAGGCTGCCTCCATAAGCTGCAAAGTATTCACAGGCACAGGCCTGAAATGTAATCCAAATTAATAAGTAACCGGAGTGCTGATGGCCTGGAGTAACCTGATGCCACTGCTAGGAATGGCTCTGGCCATGCTTATTTGATTATGCCCCCACTTTTAACCCTTTTTTCATCCCCTGGTTCTCTTTCCCCCTCTGTTTTGGCCATTCCCATGCCATAGGACTGCGGGCAGGAACCCTCCCAGCTGCAGGCTGCTGATGGATGAGGGCTGCAAGACTGGGTCAGGTCCCAAATGCCCATCAGCTGCCCCTCTGGGCTCATCCACGGAAAGCAGAAACATTTCCAACAGCTCTTCAGGTGCTGACAGATGGGCTCTGGCCAGCCCATCTGGCCTGGGATGTGGTTGAGTTGCTCAGCGTGGATGGGGCTGGGGTTAAAAGGCACGGGGCTGTGAGCTCCTGTCCCAGTCTTCCCCTCCATGCACGCTGCTGCATGGCATTAGCCCCAGGCAGCGTTACCTTGGGGTGGTAAATTGCTCCACACCTCGTCCTGCAGCCCCCAAAACATCTCACTGCTTCCTGCGGGTGATCTTAGCTCTGTGCTCGAGGGGTTTATGAGACTGCATCTCCTCCTCCTGACCTGGATCATCAGCACGAGTTGGCTGAAAGGATTGCTCGCGGTGAGTAAAGGAGAGGAATTTGGAGCTACAAAGATTCCTGCTGAATTTCTTTGTTGTGAGGTGTTGGTGGCACTAAAACTACCAACAAATTGAAGTACGAGAGCTGAATCAGTGACCTATTTCCCCCATTTTTGTCTGAGGCAAGGTACACATCAAATATTAATCAGCAGCTCAGAGATCTCGGTGCCGCTGTCTGCAGCCAGCTTCCTGTTGTGTTTGACATCACCGTTTGTTGTTGAATTCAGATTTGCAGGCCTGGTGAACACAGGAGGGCTGCTGAATGACCCTAGTGTATGCTGCTGCTGAATTGAGTCCCTACACGCAACTGCAGCAGGATTTTGATATCCCCAAATTGAAAACCAGTCCCCTGTGTACTCCCAGAACGAAGAGGCAGGTGAGTGGGATGGTTATGGGGATGAATTCCATCCCCAGGGTGACCACAGTGGTCCCTTTTTCTAGGATCTGCCTTTCCTCTCCAGAAGTGCTAGGGCTTACCTGAAGGATCTACATGGAGAAGGGAACTACACGGAGCAGAAAAGACCTTAAGTGCTGTATAACCGAGTATGCTGGGAGAAGAAAAGCACAGAAAGTCCAGCCTGCTCCATGAAGAGAGTGCAAGGGCAGGTATTTTTTTTTTGAAAATGTAATCAAAAGTATTTGAGGAGTGATTAGGAGTGCACAGAACAGCCTTCTTCTGACATTTAGGTAGCATATTCTCACCAAAGCCAGCAAGAAGCCTGTCTGAATGCATCTGAAACACATCTTCAAACAGCAGCCGGGGCTGCTCAGCACCCTCCAGCCCTAAACCAACCAGGTAGCCCTGGGGTTCCCCTTGGAGGGCAATGCCCCGTGACACTGCAATCCGGATTTGAAACAGCTGGACCTTGCTGAAGCTTTTGGACCACGGGTTTTGGAAGAGGAATTGCTGCTTCTGCCCCTGCAGCACCTCCAAACAAAATGCATGCAAGGAGCGAAGTGCAGGGAGCTATAAAACACACGTTGCCTACCGCTTCTCGGAGACACAGCTTCTTCAGCTCTTCCAAGCGCTGGCGCAGCGTCTCTTCCAAAGCCTCCTGCCTGGATTTCAGGGCGGCCAGCATGTCTTTCTTGGCGGACTGAGAGCTGTCTGACTCCTGGGAACCTGTCAATAAACAATGATTTCACTTAGGGCAGCTGACAGCAGCGCACACATCTGGAGCGCCTGTAATTTTACCAAAGCCTTGGATGCGCTCCTTCCAGAAAGAAATCGGGCTGGGACACGAAGCAGGTGTTACCGAGCCGTGTTTGTTTAGGACAGACTCTTAGTGCTTAAGTTCACAGAGACCGGACAGCGGGGCACACAAGGATGTTTGTAATCAGCACGCAGAAAAATAAAAACAACAAAATCATTCATGTAGAGATCCTAAAAGAAAAAAAAGACATGCCGTTCCCATGGAAGCTCCCAGTAACAGCACATTTTACAAAGCCCTGGAGATGAGTTATGGGGAAAGTGAGCCTAGGAGAAGCCATCTGACAATGCAGGCTGCTTCTTTAAGGGCTGCAATTATCCCAGCAGCAAACGCTGAATTCAATCCGCTGGAAGTGTCTGCTTCATAAAAAAAAAAAAAAAAGTAATGGGATGAAATTCTATAGCGAATTTCCTGTAAGATGCACGCTAAGCTGTGAAATGAAACCAAAACAGCAACAACCCGCCGGTGCTTCCAGGAGAGCAGCTGCCTCTCGTGAAGAGGTAGGTCAAGATATTTAGACGGGGGGTCCCGATGGCTTGACTTTTCAAGTGGCAATTACCCAGCGACTTCCAGCAAAGAAAGTCCTGGTACGGCTCCAGAATGAAGTCAAGACTCTGCTGCTCAGATGTCACGACAGCATTTGTAACTTCAGTTCTTCAGGGGAACTTATTAATGGGATTCCTGATTCCTTTTTGTTTTTGGGGTGGTGGCGATGCCTTGATTGCCATCCAAGTTCCTGCATCTCAACGAGGAAATTTTGGTTGCACAAATTTCTGAACCCTCGCCTTGGCAGACATGACACAAGACCCCTTGAGACCCATTGGGATTGCCCGTGGGACACTCTAACCCACCTACAATGCACAGGACACCAATGTTTAGACAGCTGGATGCCCATCTGAGAGCCCTGCAGGAACTTCTTGGGGTGGGATCTGTGCCTGCAGAGAAGCCTTTGACTCAATAACGCTTCAAGGGGCTTCCTCCTGGTGCTCAGTGGGTCCTCAGTGCCAGCACCCGGTGACTCTGGGGCTGTCCCCTGCCTTTCTGGAGCAATGGCACAGAAAAAGCAGGGGTTTATTTTCTGCAGGAGTCAGATACAAAAGGATGCTACATCGAGGTTTGGGTGTGCTTGTAGGGTGAGAGTCAGAGGGGACTTGTAGAGGTCCTTGCAGCTTGGTCTCACAGCGTAGGGTGAAGATGCTCAGCACAAGCTGGTTGAACATGCTGCTGCCGTTTCAGAGTGCTGGAAGGAAACTAGAAACAATCCTTTGCTTTGGCAGCAAACCAGGGTGAAAGATGTGCTTCCAGCTTCATCTTTCATTGCTACTGCTCTAAACCAACAGAGGAGGAAGGCAGCCAGTGCCACGAACCAGCTCTGCGTTGCCCCAGGGGGAGCAAAGGCTCTCACTGGTCTCCTTCACCACCATTTTCTGCAGCTTTCATGCAGGAAAACAGCTGGAACTTATTCTGCAAAATGCTGCCCGCCTTTGTTACCCCATTTCTTGGTCTGTCCTGGAGCGGGGGGAGGTGGAAGAAGGCTCTCCAAACGTCAGCCAGGTTGGAGATCACCAAGCAAAGAAGGACAAACTCACAGTAACGTGCCTGCTCATTGCCGTGGTCACCCCCGTTTCATTTGGGTTTGTTTGGCACTCACAGAGCGATAAAACCAAACCCTGCGAACACAGCTGCACCGCAGGAACATCGCAGGATCTCCTGGAGGAGCCGTGTATTTACCCTGGCAGGGGAAGCCCTCCCCAGCATTTAGTGCTTCTTCATGGTAACCCTGGTGCGCAGCTCCTAGCGAGAGCTGATCCGCTCCATTCCTTTACCTAATTGCCAGCAATCTGCTGAGCCCTGGCAAAAAAAAAAACAGCTGCTCGTGATTCCAGCAGATGTTTCGACCTTTTTCATTTATTTATTTTTTTCTTTCAGGACAACTTTAATGATCTACTCTTTCCTTTCAACCACTCTTCCTCTTTCCTTCCTCTCCCTGCTCCCCACCTCCACGCCGGCCTCTGATTTACTTTTAAAAGCTGTTCACATTTTCTGGTTGCCACAGCAGCTACGAAGATGCTGAGACGTTTAAAAACATGGGAACAGTCGAACCCCTCCCCAGACGTTCACTAAGTGAACATTTTGCCATTTTTGCCTCTGCTGCCTGAAAGGAAAGGACCTGGGGGAGATGTGGAAGAGCACTGCCATGTCCTGAGTTAAGTGGTGGGGTTGCTGCTGAAACCAGTCGACCTCTCCTTCTTGGCACTAACGAGGCACTTCAAATTAACCTATTTCAGGTTAATTCTTTGTATCACAAAGTCTTCTAGAGCAGTGAAGGTTTAAGGCACACTCAAAGATCATGCCCTGTGATTATGAACTTTGTGAGCTCGACTGTACCTGACTTGGGTGATGTCTCGGGCAAACTGCAGGACTTCGTTCTTCAGGATTCCTGAAGAGAAGGCTTGGGCCAGGGTTTCTGCTCAAGACAGCTGACCTGTTTTGGGGTGTATTGCTAGATTTTTATGGGTCGGATTCTCTGTTTGCTCTGACAGGTGAAAAGCAAACTTGATCAGTCAAGAGAATCACACCAGAGTGAGAGGCTTGTGAAAACCACAGAGAACAGGGCTTTCTACTGCTGGGGTGCCTGCAGCTTCCATTAGAAGCTCTTTATTTATAAAAATGTATTAATCCAGCCTCGAGCAAGGCTGTGACCACAGACCCACTTCTAAATCCCGTGCTAACTGACCCCAAAATGTCAGAACAAATCAGAAGACCACAAAAAAACAACTGAAGACATGATTGGAGACCAGCACAAAGCAAGCCAAGCGAGCAGCTACGACCTTAAATCAGCCCTATTAAATCCGATGCTCACTGAGTCACAGCTGCCCTGCACCTCCCAAAGGGGAACATGGGCTGAGAAAAACCCGTTGTGAAGGATGAGCCCTGATGTGAGGAGCTCCTGCTGCAACAGAAAGGGTTGATTGGGAGGCTTGCTCAGGTATTTTAGCTGCCACCGTTAGGGCTAGCTCCTAATGGAGTAATCCAGAGAAATCCAGAGAAACTTTTCTGTGAATATTATTATTCAGCCTCATTTCCACTGGCTGTGTAAAGATTTATCAAATCCTGCATTTCCACATGCTTCTGCAGGACCATTTGATGTCCCTAAAAGAGAAAGGGCTGTGCAAGCACACCAGGTAGGGCGCACTGGTCCCTCTCAATCCAAAGCCAAGGAAATTGTACGTGCTCTTCCTGCCTCAGCACACAGGTCTTGGTGTCCCGAGCACCCACACAATTCCCTATTTCTTTGTGGATGAGCTATGCATCTTCTGATACCCTCTTGGCCCTTCTGGGCGGCTTCTTCCACCAATGTTCAGGAGAACAGGAGCTGTGAAGCGGGGAGAACGTGGTCCTCCCTGCTCAACTCACAGCTCACAGCTGAGCTCCTCCACCAGTGCCACGGGGCTGGTTTCAGACCCCTCCGATGCTGGTGATGTTGGGAGGGTCTTGACCAACACTGCTGATGTCTTGGTGACATCAATGGGGTCACGAAGCGAGTCCATACACTTATAAATCTCACCAAGGCGATGTCCTGTGCTTGGCCAGGTCTACAAGGGTTCCTGGTTAAGAAGTGCCTGCTCCAAGACAAGCTTTGCTGTAAAGGTTGTCGAAGGGAAGGAGCCCAGCAACATGAGCCACAGGTTTGTGGAGCAGAGCCCTGCCGGTGGCTCACTGTTTGTCCCCATTTTCTCCACCTCCTGCAGCCCGGTGGAAGAAAATTATGTGTCATTTGTAATTATTTGTAAGTGAGAATGATGAACGGGGAGGACAGATGGGATGCTGAAGAGCAGAAATTGCTGAGGCTTGGTGCTGGTACCTGCGAGAGGAGACAAGATGCAACAAGGTGGCCGAGCAGCAGTGAAGGAGGAGCATCCAGCTCTTCTCTTTCTTACTTTGTGTCTCCTGCTCCAGTAAAAACACCTCTAGGTATGACAAACCCTTCACTCTACATCCTGCTGTTGGCTCCAGTGTGCTGGCACTGCATCCAGGTCCCCGCAGAAGGCTGTCCCTGGAGCAGGGAGTGGAGTTTCCCCGTTTTTGTTCCGTGCCAGAGCCGGGGCTGACTCACGGCCCCAGGATGTCAGCACGTAGCAGCCTCAGCTGGCCGCTGGCTCCGGGCTCTGCCAGACAAATAGGAAATCCTCCTCCGTGGCGCGTGGGGAGCCCGGCTGGCCCTGCTCCGCACAGGATGCGCTCAGACATCCTGCGGGCAGCTCGGTTTGGGGTTCAGGTCAACAATAACAGGACTCCTTGCTGGCTAGGATCACTGCAAAGCTCTTACGGCACAGACTGCTCTGAAGAAAATAAATCCGCCTGAGACCTCATCTGATTTCACCCCGATGATTATCTGCTGGGTTTGATCGTGGTTCATGCCCGCAGAGCTTTTATTTGGAGGCAAATCTTGCCCCGTACACCCAGAAAAGGTCCAGAAGATCCTAAAGATACATCCCGGCAGCCCGCTGTTTTGGGCAGCCTCTTAAGCCTTGAAATGAGGACGGAAATGAAAAGGTGAGCTTGTAAGAAAGGAGCTTGGGGGCATCAGGGATCCAACTTACAGCTGCAGTGGACACTGGTTGAGATTGAGGGCCTGGAAAATGTGGAGGAGCTCGGGCTTTGGTCCCGAATCGCTGTGCCCACACGAAGTCACTGCTCCAGGAGCAGGCTCCGCTTCCCCTCTGCTGTGTCCTGAGACTGTAAGTGACGTGGGGCAGTGGCTGCAAAGCCCTGCACAGTGGGATTGTGGCCAGCAAACGTGCTGGCTGTAAGCAACACCCATGATTTCCTTGCAGCCTTGCTGCAAACCCAGGGGAGGCACGGCAGCTTCGGTGCGTGGCAGCGACGCTGAGGAGGAGCAAGACGAAGGGAGGAAACGGCTCCGGGAGAAAAGGACAGGGAACAGCAGGGAAGTGGGGGCAGGAGCGACAGATTCAGCTCTGCCCTTGTGATTTCAAGTCACTCGGGGTATTTATAGCCTGGAAATCCACTGCGGCCACTTCATCATTTGCAGTTCTTCTCTCTGGCACACGGGCTGTGCCGTGATAACCCCTCATTGTTGTGGCTGGGCGCCGGTAATGTGGGCACAATGGGAGGAAACACCAGTGCTGGGATGGAGCTGTGATGGTGCCCACTGGGGGAAGCACTGAGTGCCCCTTCCCACCCACGGGGACGGGGCTGGGTCACCTCTGCCAGCCAGGCTCGAGGGAAGGAGCTCCTGGGTGACCATACAGAAGACATCCACGGTCTCCTATTCCCTGGTATCTGCCCTACAAATGTCTCCTCTCTGCATTTCCCTACCCCCAGGAGCGTGCTTCTAGCTCCAGAAGGCACAGAGAGCTGCAGGCGCTGCGGTGCTCCTTAACGTTTTTGGGAAAGTCCTGCCCCAGAGCTGGTAGGAGCTAAAAGGCAGCTCTGAATGCAGGAACGCAGAGGGAGCCATGCTCTCCCGGCCTGCTGGCAGCACCTCAACCCAAACAGAGGTTCACAAAGTCCTCAGTAGGCATCGGTGTAGGGTCATCCACCTACGCAGGCCAGAAGAAATGACTCCTCTGCTCAGTGACCTCTGCATGGGTCTGGTCACTACTGCAATCCTGCTGAGTCCACAGACCCCGTTCCCAGCCAGAATGGGTTTGAGCAGGGAGCAGAAATAAATACAGAAATAAAAGCACGTGCAGGTGGCCGTTTGGGACTTCTGTCCGCACAGGTGTTGGCCCTACAAGAGCTTTTCTGGGCTTGCTGCTGGCTTTCACCTGGCTGCTGCTCTCTGCCAGTGTGAGAGCAGAAAGCAGGCCGCCACGTGCTTTGTAGGGAGGCTACAAGTTAGTGTGTGAACATGGAAACAGGATTACTACCGAGCAGCTTTCACAAACTTGGGAATGGTGCCCAGGAGGCCGAGATCTTGGAAAGACCTTTCGAACTTCCTCGGGGTACTTAGCGTTATTTACTTTCCTGCAGGAGAGCTGGAAAAAATGCCAAACGCAGAGCTCCAACAACCCGCCGCCGGGCCAGGAGCTGCTCGGCTACCGCATCGCTCCCGGAGCCATGGGAGGTACAGGCGGGGGGTTGTGTGCCATGTCGGGGGGACCTAAGGAGCAGAAAGGCAGCTCTGTCTGCAGGCAGGGCAAGGAATCGCACAGCAGGCTGAGCTCAGGAAGCACTGCACGTTTTTTAACCCCTTACTGGATATTTTCCAGGTAGGAGAGGGTGGATTTTAAGAGCCACGGAGGGTACGGTGATGCAGAGCTGATCTGTGGGTTCAGTTTTAAAGCACGTGCATTCTTACACAGACCTTGTCCTTGGCAAGCACGAGGAGGTTATCCTCTGCTGCTACAGATCTCATTGCAGTCAGTTCCGATAACTCGATGTAACACTTAGCAGAGGGCATTTAATTGACTGGAACTACTAATTAGACTGATACCTGCAACTTTGCCCTCCTGAAGAGCTCACCACGGAGCAGCTCTGAGCTCTCTGCAAATTACCAGTCCTTACTTTTGCTCCTGGAGTGTTTTAGCACTTGTTCAGACTGACAGAAAAGTCTCAAAGAAATAGACAAGTTCCAGACTCCCCTTCCCTGTTCCTTCTCTCCTGATGCTCTAGCTCTGTCCCTTCTCCGTTCCTCTTGAGTTTCTTTCACAGCCTCAGTTTCCCCTGTCAGCTGCACTGGCTGACTGCTTCCCCACTGCTCTTTGGGGACTGCATCACAGACACGTCTGCCTAGGGCAGCAACCAGCCTGGGATGAGCTGGGTGAGCACAGCAGGGACTGTGAAGAGAGACCAGGACACAGGGAGGAAGCGAGAGGCTGGTGATGGCATCCTGGGGCCAAAGAGGAAAGGAGCAGCTGTAACGAGACAGGGGGGAGGCTGTGGCCTGTGCTGGTCGGGGGGCAACACGCTGAGAGACAAACTGACACCTGGACAGGCAGAAAGGCTGAAGGGAAGTGGCTTTCATTCCTGCAGTGCAGCTTCTGGCAGCTCCCCATGACATTATAGCCATGGCCCTTCCCACCGCGTTCTCTCGTTACAGGATGAAGGACCTACCTGATGACAGAAGGCTCCCGCTGCTGCCGCTGATGATTTTGCCTTTACTCCCCATGTTGGCCAGCTTTGAGGTCTTGAGCGTTCCAGTTTCCGTCAGGTCAATCGCAATCTCACTCAGGCTCCTTGCAGCATGGATCTTGGACTGGACAGGGACACGAGAGTTAGCAATTACCTAGCACGTCTTTAAAGCTCACAGAAGCAAAGAGTCATTTCCCTGTGGCAGGAAACGGGCCTCCACGGCAAACTCGGATTATTTTACTAGAATAGAAGCAATCTGGCACTGCGTCCACTGCTGCACTTTTCACATTCTTAAGTGGGTGCAATTCTGGCATGGCTTGCTGTTGTTTGTGACTTTCTCTGCTTTGCCACAGACATTTTTCCCTCTTAAAGAAACTGTTTATGGACTCACTGTGCTAGAACACACAATAAGAAACCTCCAGAAATGCTAACGTAATCAACTGCAAAGCCTGAAGGCTAAAGACCACCTCTAGCAACTGAAGGAAGCCAGGAGGGGTCTTTCCAAATCCGCTATGAGCTCTGGACCAGCACAACGTGAGGATGTGGCTTAAATGGGCTGTCATGAGGAGCTGGAAGAAAACATTGGCAGGAAAACATGTTCTGGTTCTGGTCCAGACTAACGAGCAGCATGCAACGCACCTACCTGGGGGACTTTTCCAGAGGGATAACATTACTCCAGTAAGAAAACAGCCAGCCCCAGCTCAGGAACTGGCCGTGCTGGGACAAGGAGTCACCCACTGTACACCACCAGTCAACAATTTAGGCGCCTCCAGGGGAAAGAAAACCCATCTCAGGAGAAAAAAGATTTCATCTTGGTGGCACCAAGCGCAGAGGCTGGGTGCAGGCTCACCCAGTCCTAGCGGCTGCCTTGCCTCTGCCATCCAAACCCCACGGTCAGTGGATTGCCATCTATTTCTGCTTCGTATCTATTTGCATCTATTTCTGCTTTGTGTCGCTGGCAGCATCTTGGGAGTGCTGAACATAGACAGGAGGATGAAGCACATCGATCACAGCTGATGGGGATGGCCCTTCAGTGACAGCCCTAGAAGTACTGCGAGGATGAACTCTGCATGTGATGGTGACTTGGGTGGCCATAAGAATTTTCCAGCCCTTTTTCTAACCAGTACAGCCTTTGGATCACCCTAAAATAGCAGCTGCTACATCAGAACAACCCCCAGAGCTCTCTAGTCCCGCATCCCATTTCCGACTGAGGTCATCTGCAAGCGCTTCAGAGAGAAATGTGAGGAAATTTTCACTAAGCCATTGTGGAATCATCTGTCCACATGAAAAAAATCCCTCCTGCCTCTTCTGAATTAAGGACTGGCTTATGTTCTGAGCTCTGTTTTATGTGCTGGTTGCTGAATTCACCTCGGCTAACAAACCACGATAACAAGGAGGAAGATGAGTCAGGAGGAAGCTCGCTGTCCGTAACATGCTGTGCGTTGCACGCAGAGATGACTGCCGTTCCATCTCCCATCTGGAAACTGGCTTCTGAATCACCGAACCTCCTGGGAGAGAGCTTGGAGTTCAGCCCGCTGCCCAAATCTTGCAAGCCTCGAGCTGCTCAGCTCCAATTAGCTTTGGCTTCCCTGGCCACCGACCTGGGATCTCCATTTCCCAGAACCTAGCAAGCTGTGGGCACGCCGTGCTAAGGCTGCACGGAAACTTTTGTTTGGGAGGGTGGTGAAGACCCAGTGACCACCAGAGATCACCAGAGCCTCTCCGTAGGATCACCATTCACCTCTGCAAAGCCAGAAGAGATTCTCATCTCTGGTTGTATGTGATGTGTTACAGCACCAACAAATCAGGAGCAGATGGACACCCACATATCAGGACATGACCCATTCCCACTGGAGCTAACACAGGATGGGAGCACAGGGAAAGCTGGCCGTGATGGGATTTTCAGCACTCTTTCACATCCTCAGAAAGCAGAGATCATTCTAACAAGAACTAAGGATGGACCAAAGGCTGAATGCTCACCATGTCGAGCTTCACTCGTGGCTCTGTTACTGATTTGCTGTGGGGCTTTGGGTAGGGCACTTAAGGTTAAGATGCTAGCCATCCTCTGCCTCTGTTTGCACATCAAGGAGATAATGAGGGAAGGAAAATGTCTCCCTGTTGCACGCTGTATTTCTAAGATTAATTTAAGACTGCAAATGAAGACAGCACAGGGAGAGCCTCATACTGAGAGCACCCACAGAAGTACCATTATAATGTAATATTCCTGGGTATTTATAGGCTCTGCCATTACCGCTCACAGGTACCCGAATGCCTCGCAAGCTTATTTCCACAACAGCCCTAAGAACAAGGGGTGTGCAGTCACTCATTTGAGAGAAAGGCAGAGCTACCTGCCAAGATCTCGGAGCAGATCAGACAACCAGGACTGAGCATCCTAAACTAATGCTACAGCCAGACAAAAACCTCTCATTTCCAGCAACTCCTCCCCAGGCTCAGCCCAGAGAGAAAGATAACATTATTTTTGCTTCTGGATCTGAGGTTTCTGGTCAGAAATAAGATGCCACAAGGTTTGTGAAAAATGTTCTTCAAGCAGCTCAGGAAGGTTAGGTTTAGGTGAAGAGGAAGGCCACTGCCTTTATCTAACAAGATTTCCTCCAGCTTGAGTTTCGATAAGGAGCCTGAGCGTGAACTGCTGTTTTGTTGCAGTGCCAGACCTTTGGAGGCAACAAAGCTGCTGCCACCCTGGTGACTTATCACCCACAGATGTATAAATGCTGTATAACCCTACAGTTATATAGGGTTATACCCCAGGAATACCCATACTGGTCAAACCTAGCTCAACAGTCTGACTCTTTGCAGTGGCTGTCTAGGACAGGCTACAAACCCCACGTCTGCACAGACAGGTCCCGTCCTCCCACTCCGTGAGGCCGTGGTTTTCCTGTACTTGTAGGGCAGTTACGGTGGGAAGCCCTGTAGTTTATTTTCACTCATCCAGACTACAAATTGGAGCACGCTCTGGCCCTACCTGTTTGACTAGGCACTGAGGAAAACACTGAGTGAAGGCAGGGCGGCTGGGTGCTGTGGTCCTGGCCAGCACGGCAAGCCAGCAGCGGCTGTAAGAGTGCAGTGGGGAAATGAAATTGTAGGGTAAAGCCAAAGCCTGGCACCCCTGCAGCCCGCACGGGGGAAAAGCAAACCAAAAGAGAGCACACGGAGGATCAGCAGGGAGGAGCGAGGTTCCTCCATGGAGGGAGCAATGTGGATCTGCTGGTGGGGAAGGTGTTGGATCCCACTGCAGTTGTGCTAATACAATCACAGAACTGTAGGGGCTGGAAGGGACCTCCAGAGACCATCAGGTCCAACCCCCCTGCCAAAGCAGGTTCCCTACAGCAGGCTGCCCAGGTAGGCGTCCAGACGGGCCTTGAATATCTCCAGAGAAGGAGACCCCACAACCTCCCTGGGCAGCCTGTCCCAGTGCTCCGTCACCCTCCCCGTGAAGAAGTTCTTTCGTGTGTTGGTGCCGAACTGCCTGGGCTCCATTTTGTGGCCATTGCCCCTTGTCCTGTCCCCACAGAGCACTGAAAAGAGGTTGGCCAAATCCCTCTGTCTCCCACACCTCAGGTATTTGTACACATTGAGGAGATCCCCTCTCAGTCTTCTCTTCTCCAGGCTGAACAGACCCAGGTCTCTCAGCCTTTCCTCACGGGGGAGATGCTCCAGGCCCCGTATCATCTTTGTGGCCCTCCGCTGGACTCTTTCCAGGAGCTCCCTGTCTTTTTTGTGCCAGGGAGCCCAGATCTGGACACATTACTCCAGGTGAGGCCAGACCAGGGCAGAGTAGAGGGGGAGGATCACCTCCCTCAACCTGCTGGCCACGCTCCTTTTAATGCACACCAGGCTCCCGTTGGCCTTGTACGGTGCCCTGTACGAACCAGAGGGGATGGGGCATCTCCTGATGGGAACGGGGTGGACTTTCCATGCTGCTCTGTCCCTGTCTGCTGACTCCAGATCACTGTTGGGTGGCCTTGCACTTGGAAAGCCACTCGGCAGCAGCAGGAATCAGAGCCGCAGCTCATTTCATACAGGCCACCGAGCAGCAGCTAGAGCAAGGCCTGGGCTAGACTTTGTAGGGCAGCACAATGGTGGAAAGCAAGATTACAGCCCATTAGCCCTCCCTCGGGCCCTGCAGTCCCTCTAGGCAGAAGCACAACGTGAAGCACTTAGTGCAGAGCTGCCAAGTCTCATTTAGGCAGAGGAGACGAGCTCATTCATGAGTCACTGCAAAGCACGGGGCCAAACGGATCCCCAGTGCTGTTCTGGCGGGGTCACGGGGTGAGGGAAAACCCATCAGTGAGATGCAGGAGAGGATGGACATCGGGGACGAATTTATCCCTCCTGCTTGCAGCGATGGGGTCTGGCTGCAGGTGTTTGAGCTTTTCTGAAAGCCCAGACCTATTTTCTGCCTATTTTCAGCCAGAGAGCCCTGCACTCGGAGGAACGTGCTGCTGGGAATTTCCACAAAAGGAAACTTTTCAGGGCTTTTAGGGCAAGCGTTTGATCGACTTGGTGCAGCCAGCAGAGCAAAGGCACGGCTTAAAGTCCTGCTGCATTTGTCACGTGCAGAAAGGAGAGCTGACAGGAGTTCTGCACGCTGGCATGTTCACTCAGAGGGCCGGGGATGTTTTCAGAGCTTTCGTTGCACTTTGCACGGAGACGCAGACAGAAATCAGCAGGGAGCGAGCCGCTGGGAACGGGGCGAGCTGGCAGGAGTTCAACGTGGAGTGAGACCGCAGGGAAGGCTGGGACCTCGCTTCCTTGCAAAAGGAGCAAAAGGCATGTGAGCTGATTTGGTCTCATTTTAAAATCGCATAAATAGGCTTCACCAGCGGGGCTGTGCAGCAGGTCCAGATCCGACTGGTGCACGGTGCTGTGAGGAGCATGGAGTTCGAGCTTGCTTCATCGCTGTCTTATCTCCTGCCATCTAATCGCTGGGGTGAAGGCTCAGCTGCAATGAGTTCCAGCAGGCTTTTTCTTCTCAGTTTATTTTTATTCTTCCTTCTTTTGTCAAAACCACGTGAAATGCCAAGTTTGGACATAAAAGCAGGGGGTGTCTAAGTTTTGCTTTGAAGCTGGGGACTCATCTGAAGTGGGGGCTCTGATTTAAGGGGATGGGGAGCCACGTGACTTGAAACTCAAATGTTTGCCTGAGCTCTTGAGAGCTGAAACAAAGACATTTCACATCAGCCCCCTCTAGAGCATGCTTTACTGGTTTTCAAAAGCGAAGTGCACACGGATACAGCGTCCTGAAGTGACCAGAGGGGATGAATTGAACGGATCATTTAAAATGGATGGATCTATCAATCCTGACGGTGTCACGTCAGAGATGAGGACGACAGGCCGAAACAGCAGCTCCCTTAAGGAAAAGGCACCAAAATGTTTGTGTACCTTAACTTCAAAGGCTCAGCGTGACCGCTGGGGTTATTGTGACAAAGCGCTCTGACACGGCGGCAGACGTGACAGATTGACCAAGGAGGGCTGCTGGGTGGTGCTGGCTGTAGGGGTGTGGGAGAGGGGAGCTGGGATTGAAACACAATCTGCCAGCAACAAAAGAAGTCACTGAAGGGAAGTCCCGGGCATTTAAAAGACCCAGTATCCTACCAAAGAAATGGGAGGAGCGGGAATCTCCTTTTGTTTGTTGCTTGCTAGTGACCTAAATACCTTGCAGCTAGATCAGCGAATCCATCTGGCTAAAAGTAAAAAAAAAAAAAAAATAAATCTAAACTCTTATTTGACTGCGGGCTTGTTTTATGGAGAGCAAGAGCTGGGCAAAACGGGGAGGGTGGTGGCATTGCCCTGGTGGTGCTGAGTAGAAGTGGGGGACTGGAAACCCTTTCTTGCCATCAGGTGAGTTTGCAATTTTGTCCGTGTTCACAAGCAGGCACCCACTCGATACAGCTTTTATCTGATCTGTAAAGTTTTGCACCAGCAGGCTCGTACGAAGAGGGACGTCTGCATGAGAAGCCTCTCTTCTGTCTCTAAAGGATCTTAAAGCAATCAAAGCCATCTCCTGCTGCTCTGGGTATGCCTAAAATTACTGTTGGTGAAAAGAATTAGAGGGAATACACACGCTCCCCTGGCTTCAAGGTGGTTTCTTTTGTGTGTTGAGCAGCCCTTTGTGTGGCACCACCTCAGGACAGCTCCTTGTAAGACCAGGCTGTCAGCAGCCTGCCCCCGGCTGCTGTGATGGAGAGACAGAAATCATGCCCCTCCCCTCATTTCTGGGAAAAAAAAAATGACAGTAAAAGGCAAAGGACAGCAAGAAGAACTCAGAGGCAGGTGTGTAGCCTGAAGCTGCTTTGCACTCACTTCTAGGAAGCTGCCCTAACTTTATGACAGAATTCAAGAACCAGAAGATGTGTGGAAACCAGACATGGACACGACCCTATCTGCCTGCAAACTTTGGCTTCCCCACGTTGGCCACAGTTCAGTCCAACTTTCCCTTCAAACCTCACTCCTGCAGACACGAATTCATCACAAATTCCCTCAACCTGGCCAAAGTCAGCAGGCATTTTGAGCTATTTTGCCCTTCTTTGACCTCACGTGGAAAGGGACGGCAGCAAAGGAGCCACCTGGACCTTGCTGGGTGCTTGGGTGGTGAGAACGAGTCACACAACGCATAAACTTCCTCACCTCCAACGTGCTTACCTTGCTTTGCTTCCTGTCCAGGTAGAACTGATGTTGACTAATGGCCATAGCCCAGATAGATTTTATCAGCGCCGGGCAGGCGTACCACGTATGGACAGCGATGCCACTATGCCCAAAGGTCCTCCTGGTCACAGATGCCCTAGGGAGAAAGAAAGAATGAGCTGGGGTTACGCCACGGTTTCCTCAGATACGTCCTGCCTCAGAAAACAACCACAGACCTCAGAGGAAAAGCAGAGAAAAATGCTTAGAGAGCAGAGGGAAATTGCTGCTCAAATCAAGACAGCCTCTACTCTAGATGACTCTAGTTAGAAAGCACCGGAGGTCTACCAGGAAAGATCTTCCAGTTTGTCCAGTATGAACTGGACTCCTGGCTTCAGCTGAGCTGACGCTGGCCGTGGGAGTCACTGATGCCAAAGTTTGGGTGAATCCTGCGTGCCTCATCCCATGCTGAGCCACCCGAGGCCAAATCCTCACACCCTCCACTGCCTCTGGATGGTGGATCTCAAATATCAGGGTCCTGGTGACAACCAAAGAGCCCCAGGATCGACGGCTGCTTTAGAGGATGTGGGAGAAGCTCTTCAGGTACCTCGCTTTCCCCACTGGTAGGCGGATGCAGCAGGGCCTGCCGTGTGGGTTGGGAAGTTGTGAGGCTCGCAGAGGGCTGCCTGGTGCCCTGGAGAGAAGAGTGCTACTCAGAGATTAGCTGAGTGAATATAAAAACAGGAAAAATGAGAGCCGTTTCCTCTCTGGGACTCACAATTGTCCTCAAAGATTAGCAAAAAAATACAGGTTAGGTTTTCCCCTGCTTTCACAGCTGTACACAACTGCCTGCTTGTCCCATCCTTCAACTCTAACCCCACCAGCAAAGCCCTGAATGAGAGCGCAGGCTAGGTCAGAAATGGGATGCTTTTGTTATGGGCTTTGATATAGGGACACGGATTGGGAAGGGGAAGGGGGAAAGGGAGCAGGGGATGCTATGGAGGGGCTCCGCAGCCCCTTTGTGCAGTGCAGACGTGGAGGTGACACTGCAGGAGCTCTACTGGGAAGTGCAGGGGTTGGTTGATTCTCTGCCCAGTGCTCTGAAGTCCTCAAATCTGCTCAAACGCTGGTTCCCCTCCTGCCACCTCTCCGGCATGCCCGGGAGCTGTTTGAAACCAGAGGTGAAGGTGGAGCGCACGGCAGGCACGTGGGGAAAGGGAGCGGTGACAGAGCCAAGAATGAAAGAAAAGCAAAACCCTGCTGAGAAATGGGAGCTGCTGGCCAGGATCCGCTTGGGAAACGGGGGACACAGCTCTCGTGTCAGGGACTTTTCAGCGCTGCAAAACATGTTCCTGCATCCCCATCGCTGGATGGGGAATGAGGGCCGTGCAGGGAGGTGCTCCTGGATCCAGGCTGGAGAGGGGATTCAGCTCTGGATGCTTTGTGGTGATTTAAGGGACACCAACCTCTGCAGCATAGCGGCGTACGAGGTTCTGAAGCTTTAAGGTGCTTAAAAACTAACTTGAGCCTTAATTCTGGTGCCATCCTATACTCCTTCACGGGATAAGTAACCAAGACGAAGAGAGGTTAAAGGGTTTGCTCGGGACAGGAAGCCACGGGTAGGGGCAGGGCTGAGAAACATGCGTTGTGCTGCCCAGCCCTGGCCACAAGCACGGAGCCGTGCTGGCCCTCCCGTGCCTGCGAGCGTGGCTTTGCTGACTCAGGCTCTGGTTTGGCTACAGGGAGAGGAATGCAGAGGGAGCACTGCGCTGGCCAGTCCTCCGCCTTGCAGGGTCCTTCCCCCTCGGCCAGGAGGCTGCGACAACCTGAGCCGTGCTCCCACCACATTGCCAGGCTGCTTTAGAGAGAGAAAAAGCCACTGAGAACGTGCCAGAGTGCCCGTTTGAGCCCAGCGGTGGTGCTCTCAGGCTGCAAAATTCAACCCCGCTGATTGCAGAGAGGAAGCACCAGGCTGAGAACAACCCACGCTGGACAGGGTTTTGTCTTCCCGGTGTTGATTCAGAGGAACAGCACCGGTGGAATAAAAACCAGCAGCTCTCCAGCGTCAGGAATTCCTACCCTCTGAACATGAACGGCACAGGGTTGGAAAGAGAAGCCCCTCCGGGTGGTCACGTTTCACGCGTGACCCCGAGTGGCAAATATCATCACGCCTCGAGCGTCCCGGAGCTATTTTTTTTCTCCTCCTTGCAATTTCTGCTTCCAGCAAGCTGCCAGCCTGGGTGTTTGGGGGCTTCTTGCAGCTGGCTGCTCCCAGCCCACATTTCTGAGACCTCACCCGCCGCCGAAGGTTTGGTGGGGGAAATGAACGCCCCCTGCCCCAGCTCCTGCTGCTGGAAGAGCTCCCGGAGCCTTCCCAACGTTGGGAATTGGCTCTGCTGGATTTCATGCGACTATTTCCATGCTTAATATCAAGCAGATGCTCCGAGGCTCTGCTGACCCGGAGCTGCAGCCTGGTATCAGCTGCTCCGCTCGTTTTTTGCTTTGATAAAACCTACCTGGGGACACAGGCACCGCTGTGTCGGCGTGACCCTGCTCTGAGCAGGGCAAACGCAGGGAGAAGCTGCATGCAAAATTTCCCCCTGAAAAGCCCAGGGATTAGTACACAGATCGGCACGGGAAACAGGTGAAACAGGCTCACAGCTGACTGATCAGCAAAACACGCTGCTGCCAGCAGCCCATCAAATCGGCCCGGGGAAGGGAGCGGGTTTCTATCAGCTGCGTTCACGTTTACTGTGCAAGGAGGAGATGGATTTGAGTGGGAAGAGCTTAGGGAGCAGTGCACACGCTGGGCAGTGCCCGCAGTAACGCAGATGAGCAAGGGGGTGCAGGCTTTAGATGCAGCACGGTCCCTTCAGCTCGCTCTCTCCCACGTTAGGTCTCTAAAATATGAAAAAAAAAAACCAAAACACAAAACTCCTTGTTGAATAGGCTGATGGGCTTTCATCCAGCCTGCCCCTGGTCTGGTGCCATTCCTGTCCGTCAAACTGCTGAATATTTCCATCCAAAGCGGCGTGGGCACGAAACGGGGCGCACAGCTCCCAGCGGGATGGGGGGGACGGGGGCAAGACGCAGCCCAGGGACTCGCTCGGAGGGTAGGAAAAAAATCCCGCTAGGAGGGGAAAGCAGGAAGGCACACAAGGGCGAGAGCAGCTCCAAAGCCCGAGAAAAGAAGGAGCAGCCCTCTGCTGGAAGCGAGCCCCCCTCCCCAAAAAAAAAAACACATCACGGAGAGCCCGGCACGGCTCGGCACGGCTCGGCTCTCACCTGCGCGGATCGTGCACCTCCACCGAGAACTTCTTCTCGCGGAAATAGAGGTTCTCCAGCTGCCTCCATTGGAAGATCTGCGGGGGAGAAGCAGGGGGTGAGGCTCCTCCTCGCAAGCCCTGCCCGCGTCCCTGCCCTCCGCTCCCTCCCGGAGCCGCGCCGGGGGCTGCCCCGCTCCGCCCCGCTCCGCCCGGCCCGGCCCCTTTCCCTTTCCCCTTCCCCTTCCCCTTTCCCGATCCCTTTTTTTCCTTTTCCCTTTCCCCGAGCCCCTTCCCCGATCCCTTTTCCCCTTCCCCATCCCCGTTCCCCGCCGGGAGGCGGGGATGGAGCCGGCTCCGGCTCGCCCCGCGCTCTTTCCACCCGCAAAATAAAGGACGGAAAGCCGGGATCCGGTGCCTTTTGCTTTTAATATTGCATTTCTATTTCAGTTTTGATTTTTTCCCTTCGAGGGTGGGCAGCTGGGCCGACCCCACAGGGCAGAGAAGAGCTCGGAGGGGCGACGGCAGCCTCGCTTTGTAGGGCAGCTGCTTGGGGTGCGGGTCGGTGTCGGGGTGCGGCTCAATATTGGGGTGCTGGGTCCCCAGCCCGGCTTTGACCCCAGCTGCTGGCACCTCAAAATAAGATACAGACAAAACCAACGCTGCCCCGAGCAAGGAGGGAGGCTCGGGGCTGGTTCCCTCGGCCAGGAGCCGAGGCAGCAGAGCTCTCCCTGATTTATGCTCCCTCTGCCACTCCAGGCAGCTCCTGTGCAGTTCCTGCCCGACCCCCAAGGAAGGAGCTGGCTCCTGCCACGCCAAGATAAGCCGCTTGCCAGTGTCAGCGCTCCCGAGATAAGTAAACAGGAGGCGTGATTTGGTTTTGCACCGATGAAGCTCCTAGGGGAGGCGAGAACTCGAAAATAAAGCAAGCCACAGCGGGGACCCGGGCGTTTTCTCTTCACTAGGGGCACGAGCGTTGAAAATAGTTGTGTTTGTGGGAGCTTCCAAGGGTTGTCTTTCTGTATTTTGCTTTTTTTTTTCTTCCTTTCTACGAGTGGACAGCCCCACTGTGCTAAATTTCGGTGTTCCCCCCAGGGCACGCAGTTGCTCGGTGTCCACGGGGTTGTTCCCGTGGTGGGAGGGCAAAGAAAGGAAGGGAGCCAAGGGGGACGGGGAGCTTGAAGGGCTGGGCTTTATGCCCTTGGAGGGCTGATTGATTCCTCCCGTGGAGAAATGAGTCCCTGCGTAAAAGCCACGAGGCCCGGACGGAGCACAGAAATACCTATTATATTCCCTGCCGAGATAGGACGGGCTTGGGGTGAAAGGGTTAAGCCGGGAACTTGCGAGCTGAATGTGAAGCCTGTCTCCCCTCCGAGCCCTCAGCGAGCTTCAGCCGAGCTTCAAAGGCTCCCAAAGGAAGTTTGGGGCCCAAACTCCCGCTGACAACAACAGGGGTCAAGCAGGAGACCGCCACGTGGGCCTCCGAAACATCCCTCTGCACTTCCAGATGCCCGTGCAGACCGCAGAGGGGGGAACGGGGCTGCACAGCACGCGGAGGGGACGCGTTTGGGAGGCTCTCGGACACGTGGAACCCATAAGCGGCTCAAAACCCGGCGGTTCACACCCTGCAGAAATTCTCCCCCCTGTCCCTGCGTCCCCTGCTGTCATTCTGGTGTGGCGCAATGGGAACTGGAAACCCCTTTTTCCAGTTCCTGGGATGCGCTGTGCAGGGAGACGCAGGGATTTGGGGATTTCCTACCCTCAGCCTCCTCCGTGTGGCTCTCGTGCCCTCACCCTGTCCTGTTTTGTCCTCTCAAACCTCCCGGTGCTCGGCTCGTTAGCTGCAGCTCCGTTTCCCTTCGCTGATTAACTCCAACTGTCCAAACACGTGCAGCTCCGGGGGAGCTGTCAGATGGCCAAGCGCAGGCGCCCAGGGACATTTCTTGTGCCCTGGGGTGCCCCAAAAGGCCCCCGCCGCTATCCCAGGGGGGAGCAGGACCCCTGTAGGGCCAGTGCCGTGTGTGCCAGCCCCACACGGATGGCTTGGACACCCAGCAGTGCCCCAAATGGCATTCAACACCTACACCTAACGGTGCTCTCCCTTTGCTGCCCAAATATCATCCAGCCTCCCCCTCCTTTTTGCCCGGGTTGATCCGAGAGGTCTCACCCTTCCTCCTGTCCTGGTTTCCAGGAGGAATCCCACCTGCACGAAGGCGACTGCCCCCAAGAAAACACAACCCCGCAGGAGGAAAACGCCTGATTCCTCCCTCCAGCCAGACCCCCTCATGGAAACGAGCTGTTCCCTTCACTGGTGGCTCGGCTTCCGTGCAGTTTCTAGCAGATGCCATTAATTGGGTGCCAGCTGCACGAGCTGCCGTGAGTGGGTCTTAAATGGAAGTGTAATTTTTACCCATCACGATCCTTTTACCACGCTGCTGCTCGCAGCCTTCACAGGGGAATAAGAGCCGCAGCAGGGAGCTGGTCATAATTTCAGCAGTCTCATGGAAATGCGGCGACAACGGAGGCATGCAGGTTTTGGAAAGCCCGTTTTGGGCTTAGTTTGAGCCAAAGCATCCAAATTCATGGCAGGTTTGCCTCTTCCCACAGAGAAGGGGTCTGGTTTTGTGACATTTGGCTGTCTTTTTTGGTAGATTTTGCCCCCGTGGGTGGGAAGATCTCTATTGGCTTTCCTGGGGTTGTGTCAGGGGCGGAGGGACCCGAAAGTCGAGATGGAAAACCACAGGTCTGGGCTTCCTCAGCCCAAAGGCTCAACCTCACAGCAGGGACAGGGACAGCATGTCCCCAACCACGCTGGGAATGAGGCTTAAGGAGAAAGCCCCTTGGTAACACAGCATGTCCCTGAGAGCACAGCTCCACGGGCCTTTAGAGGCTGCTCTCACTCGGAGCCTGCAGGCAAGGGGGCAATTAGTGGGGCTTGCGGCGGGGCGAGCCGCTGTGATGTGGTATTTCTCCCCCTGGGATCTCTTCTGAGGTCAGCAGCCCGCTTTGGATGGAGCAGCAGCGGGCAGCTTTCAGATGGGAACAATTTCTGGTAGTTGCCATCATTACAGGCTGCGCATGAGCTCATTCGGTCCTCGCTGGATGCTTAAGGAAGCCTCCCTGAGACAGGCTTTTGAGCACAGCTGCACACAAGAGAATGGGAAAGAGGCTGCTAGAAGAGAAGAGAAGAGAAGAGAAGAGAAGAGAAGAGAAGAGAAGAGAAGAGAAGAGAAGAGAAGAGAAGAGAAGAGAAAAGAGAAGAGAAGAGAAGAGAAGAGAAGAGAAGAGAAGAGAAGAGAAGAGAAGAGAAGAGAAGAGAAGAGAAGAGAAGAGAAGAGAAGAGAAGAGAAGAGAAGAGAAGAGAAAAGAGAAGAGAAGAGAAGAGAAGAGAAGAGAAGAGAAGAGAAGAGAAGAGAAGAGAAGAGAAGAGAAGAGAAGAGAAGAGAAGAGAAGAGAAGAGAAGAGAAGAGAAGAGAAGAGAAGAGGAGAATTGCCCTTTTTCCCTCCTCCTCTGAGTCAGAGATTGCGCAGAGGGCTCTGATTCATCCCGACAATATGACTGGAACCAGAGCTATTGCTTGATTTTGCAAGACTGCTTCTCAACCTGCAAACATCCGAGGGGCAGCCCGGGGAATAAATGTTCCCTATCGGACCACGCGTGCCGTTTCTGATGCTTTGGGGCGGCTATGGTGGGGAAAGCAGTACCAGAAATAGCTTTTTTTTTCTTTTTTCTTTTTTTTTTTTTTCAAAGCTGGCAGCTTAGAGAAGGAGCCAGGGGAGGGACCTGAGCCCTCCAGGGTGCGTTGTGGGGAATTCAGGTGCAAGCTACAGGCATATTCTGGTTGCAAAACCCTTCCAAGAGGCCAGCAGGCTCGCCAGGCACCAGATGCTTGCGACTGGTTGCAAAGAGCTGCAGTCAAAGCCCTTCAGACGCAAGCTCCTTTTGTGGTTTGCTAGCTGCTCCCTAATTAAGCTGAGCCTGGAGGAGAGGAGGCCCGGGGATCTGCATCCACTCCAGCCTCGTGAGCCTGAAGAGGGTTTTTTTACCGCTTTTATTGACCGGGGGGATGACGCGGTGGAGTTTGCACCCAGCAGGAGGTAGGGGCAGTGCGAGAGCACGTGAAGAATGCCAGAGGCTCCTGAGGAAGGAGGGAAGGTGTTTGCTGAGTGAGCAGAGGGGAGCGTTTCTGGCTGGGTCCTCATGCCCTGGTGTGGGGAGCAGAGATCGTCGGTAGCTGGTGGAAGGGATGGGACAGAGAGGGTTGTCGAAGGGCAGCCAAGGTGGTTGGTGCCCAGTGCCCTCTGGATTCTGCTTCCTAAAGAAAAATGCCCAAATAATAACACCTGGAGCAATGCTCAGGCTTCTCTGCCTCACGGTGAGGCAGGTTTCCTGATGCTGTCTTCTGCCTGCTGTGCCCAGAGAGCTGGATTTGGCGCTGGGCTGGGCACTGTGCACTGCTGGGGACACGGTGGGAACCAGCAGTCAAACACTAGGGCCGTGAGTAACCTGATTTATCTGGGAAGCTGGCCCAAATTTGAGCAGGAGGCTGGGCTAGAGACCTCCAATGGCCTCCTTGACCTGAATTTCTCTTTGTAAGCATCGAATGAATGACCTGCTGTGACTGCTGCTGGACTCACCGACCTACACAGCATCTCCTGGTCCTTCAAGTCTTTCGGCTTCGTAGATGATTAATGCCTCGTTAAGTCACCCTATGCAGAAGGAACAATTGTCCCTCTAAATCACCACCGTAGCACCTAGACTGAGTGCTCTGAAACCCTTCTAGGAAAGGCAGGGAAACAACGTGGCACGTTTCTAACAGCTCAAATGCAACCCTTTGCTCTCCTACGCTACGGGCAAGAGCCAACCCTGGAGGATTTCCTGGTCCTAAAACTGGTCCTAAACAATGAAACTAAACAATGGCAGCCTCTTCGCAGAACTTGCTTGAGTAAAGCTCCAAACTCCCAAGTCTTTTTTTTTTTTTTTTTTCTTCTCCAGTTTAAAGACAAAGCAAACAGCAACACAAAAAATTCCTCCTCGGGAATGTAATTCCCTCCTCCGAACAAAGCAGCAAGCACAATTCTAGGGTCTGAGTTATGCAGGAGGTCAGGGTGGAGGCTCTGAACGGTCCCTCTCTGGCTTGAAGTTCTGTGGAAATCACAGCTCCAGCCAAGTCAATGGCAGTTTTTGTCCCAGCGATTTCAGCGGGGCCACGGTTTCCGGCCATGGATTTGTGTTCTGCCTCGAGCCAGTCCTGCTGCCATCAATCATACCTCTGTCAAACGAGCCGGAGTGAACGAGGAAGGGTTTGATCCACCACCTCGGCTCAAACAAACGGGATCTTGTTTCGCTGGCAGATTTACCAGCAGATTTCCACGGGCTGTCACCTCTGAATTAGCGTGACCCGGCGCTCGGGGTGCCCCCCGGGTCAGGAGATGAGGATGCTGCTGCACCATAACCCAGCCCTCCCTCCTGCCATACTTCCCTTCATTCCCGTACTTCTATTAGTTTGGGGCATTTCTTTCCTTTTTCTCTTTTCTGGAACAAAAAAATAAAAGGTTTCCTGTGTGGTTTGATGTGGGGAAGCAACCCCACCAATGATCTTCCCAGAGGCTCGCTGTCCTCCCTTCCCCCAAGGAAGGAGGGAGCGGTTTGGCTAAGCAGGACTTTTGGTGGTCTGTCAGCAATCCCAGCTCACTATCTAATTACTTCTTCCCCTCAGGCTTTGGGACTCTTTTTTTTTTTTTTTTTTTTTTTTGGCCAAACCATTTCTGGTCCAACTCGAGATCCTTTTTGCTGCGTGCTGTTCTCATGGGACCACCCCACCAAACAATTCTGGCCTGAGCAAGCAGAAATGGCATCTTGGTCTATATAATCACCACTCCGCCTTCATTTCCATTCTGGAGAGATGATTCCCTATTAAATTTCAGAGTGGGTCATTGGCTCCGAGTGACAGCAAAGCATCAGATCTCAGAGCGAAGAGCCGTTATTTGGACAAAACATTATTTGCCTACATCAAGTCACTTGATATTGGTGTCTATAGCTGTATACACCCCGGGAGATCAGACTTTGATCTTATAGCTGACCAAACCCACCTACAATGCACAGACATTTGGCAGATGCTGTTAGATGTTGCGCTGCTGTCACCACGCTGAGTGCATCTTGATCAATACATCTATAGAGAACTTTTCTTACTGATTCTTATATTTTTTTTCCTCCCTTTTTTCTCCTCTATGTGCACATCCAAGTGACTTTCTGACACACTGTTCTATGTCTCGCATAAAGGATGCCCAAGCTATTGCCCAGGAGCCAGCTATGGCTCACTCCAATGATTTATGCCACTCTCTTACCTGAAGATCCCCGTGCTTTCTCCAGCTAAAGGGGATTGGGCTAGATGATTGAGGACTAAGGGATTGGGCTAGATGATCTTTCAAGGTCCCTTCCAATCCCTAACATTTTGTAAAGCACATCCACCTTGGAACCCCAACACAGGAACACCCATCCCCACCCCCTGCCCAGTCATGGGATGATGATGCACAAACCGATTGGATTGTGTGCCTGAAAATACACCTGCCATGCAGGGTTTCTGCTTATAGGGTCCTACAACAGCAGGAATCCCATACACATGGCAAGGGGCTGCCATGCGTGACCTTCTGAGCCTCCTGCCCAGGCCACTCACTTCAAGATGCTTCAGATTTGCAGCCACTGAACTCCTGCCTGGCTTCAAGAGATGTCCAGACCTTTGGAGCAGCAAGTCCTGGTGAGCTGAGACAGCATTTGGGAAGGGTGAGGAGCCTGCTGCCACTTCAGAGCCAAGCACGAGTGCTTGAGGAAGCCCTGGTCTCGCTCCAGATCTCTTCCCTAACTCCAGGGTGCTGAGCTCCAATTTGTTTCACCTCGTGCTGTCAGAGTGATTTGTCTTCACATCTTGTTGAAGCTCCTGCTGTGAGCTGCAGAATCATTTAAGACTTGACGGCTGCTTTAGTAGGGAAATACCCTTTAAGACGTGAATATGACACTTAGAGCAAGTGGATTTTACTTTGATGGGTACTCCTGTATTTTGTGAATGCGGATTCTTGCAGCAAACCCTGGGATTTTATGCCTGACAGTATCACCACATACACCAAACCCCAAAATAGTGCCGGCTTGCTTATAAGACAGCAGTGCCCCAGGCTATGTGTTAGTGCTTACAAGCATTATAGGTGATGGAGGAATCCATCTACATCGATAAAGGAAACTGAGCATGACTGTTGTATGACTGGCTAGCACATTTTTAGAAGTCACTTTATCTAATCAGTCTCCTTAGCCACAACCTCCTTAGCTGTCTGAGATCAGCCCTGTTTGGGAGAGACACTGAACCAAAATTTTACTAGCTTATGTATGAGAAGAAGTGGTGCTTATGTACCTTATAGTTAATTCATCCTGATTCAGCCACGGCAAATTCCATGGAGCCAACTCTTTCTGTCTTGTCCTGAGCTGTGAAGTCCTCGTCTCACTCCACAAAGTCGTTGTGTAGGTGAATGATAGTTTCTTTCTCTGGTCACTGTGATTTATACCCAGCTCCTACAGCTGTGCTGGTGGTGCTGACTGTGGGCTGGATGGTGAATGGGACTGGGAACTGCTCAAGGTTAAAAGTGGCTGCTCTTTTTTGGCTGGGTTACGCTGAGCCCTGATCACTTTGCTGGAGCAGTTTCCTTCTCTGGGCTGGGATGGGATAGGAGAGTGGTGAAGGCCACTGAAGCTGGTACTGCTGCCAGAAGTATTCACTAAATCACAGCCTAGTGCCACGTCCAGCCAAACCCTGTGGAAATTCTCCATCTTGGGGACAAAATCCTGCTTCCCAGCTCAATGCACTTTGATCCGATTTATTCATCTCCCAACCATCTTGGCAATTTTTTGGCCCAGTGGGGTGCAGTGGCAAGGCTGAGTGGGGTGCTGAGGACAAGTAGAGGAAGAAAGCAAAAAGGAGAAAAGCCTGGTGCTGGGTGGAGGGCACTCCAAACTGAAGCAAGCAGCCTCCAAATAGGTGCTACTGAGGACACGTTTCAGCAGGGAAAGGCCTTAAACTATGGGTGCTCTTCGGTGGCCACAGGTCTGGGTCTTAGATGTTGATACAAAAGGAAATGGGGTGAGCAACCTCCCCCACAAGAAGGACCAGCAGGGTGAGGAACCTCACTTTGTGTCTGTCTCCCTCCTCCAGTGCACCGCATTTCCAAGCACTAAACCAAGACTGAATTACTGCACTATAAAACGAGCTGAACCTGCCGTGACCTGAAGACTGGTTCAGTTTACAGCCGAGTCCATAATCCAAAAAGCATGAAGGATCAGCCAAGGGAAGAGAAATAAAACCGTTGAGCAGAAGGAGTCAGCAGGTAGTCCTTAACAGCCAGCTAATCACGGTGAATAATTTATTACAGCGATGCCACTGAGACTCCACTAGCTTTTAAGCCAGCATTTCCTGGAAGTGTTTTCTGCTCCTCTTGCATCACTTGTAAATTTTAAATATTTTATCCCTGTCTGCTGTGCAAAGATGATTGCAAATGTCTTAGGAAATAATGCTGTTCTAAGAAAGGCCCAATTAGCCACGAGGACGATACGCTGTGTCCGACCCCAGCTGGTTGTGGGTGTGCTAGAGAAAGGCCATTCTTTTCTCCATACACCCCGTGGCATGCCAGTGAGAGGAGTGCTACACGTGCTCCATGCCTCTGACAACAGAAAGCAACTCGCTGCCAAATCAAACACCCTCCGTGAGTGTGAGGGTTGATGGCACCTCTCAAAATCCTGCCTGAATATTACCAATTCAGCGTTGTAACTCCGGATAGAGGGGTCGCCCACACCCACCCCCAGTCTTACCTTTAACCCTTCTATGCTCTTTATCTTTAATGCTTCACGTGGCAAGGATTTAGGCAAGTGAATTGGGCTCCCTTTAACTTATTTGAAACGTTTCTTTCACCTTTTTGGCTGTTCTGATGGTCTTCTCCGATCAGCCGGGATAGGGACCAATTTGTCAGCTTCCTCCTCCCCAGCATTCATTAGTTTCTCTAAATTTCACATCAAGCCCTACTTTGTGTTTTTTTTTTTTAAGTTACTGGCCTGTCATTCCTTCACCACAGGAAGCACAAGTTTAACCACTCCATCAATGAAATTACTGACTTGACAGTGCTTCATTATGCCCTAAAGCGGAGAGGATCGCTATTTGTTCTGCAATAAAAAGGCTCTTAATTAGGCTGTTGCTCCTCCTGTGTAAATATCTCATTTTGCCTCTGGAACTGGGAAAGTTCACTCTGTCTCTTGCTGTTTGCAAAAGGCCAAGTGACATCACGCAGCAATCTTTCACTTGCTGGACAAAATTAACGTGCTGATTATTTTGTTCCTGCTGGTGACGAGCAGGTGATTTGTCTTCAATCAGACCCATCGAGTACTGATTTTGCCCGTGCTTTGTGTTGCTTGGCAGGATGGCTCCAGCTCAGCTCTTCTTTTCACATGTGTAAATCAAGCTCTCACTGTTGTTTTGGATTTCCAACAAACACTGCATATTAAATTCTTCTACAATGAGAGTCCATCGTTTTGTGGTGACATTGCGGCAAGGGATAAAGTATTTTCACAGCATGCTTAGTTTGATCTCAGAGAAAGGATAATGCGGGGAAGAAATGGCAGAAATGGATGTCTGGCTGTCACAGGGGAAATTTTTGTCAAGCTATATCTGAATTTTGGGATGCCCCACATTTTATCTCATTTCCAAAACTATTCTTTTTGGATTCTCTTCAGTCCACCAGAGAATGAGAACACTGATAATGTTTATGAGCCTGAAAAAAAAAGGCTCACCCTAAGTTTCTTAGCCACTAGCTTCTGGTGAAAGAAAATCAGATAACACCACAGAGTGGTATATCTTTCAGGGCAACCAAACCGTACCAGGCTCTCTTTAAGGTCATTTTATTTTTGGTGGTAAGTTAAACAATTTATCTGTCCGTTTGTTGGAAGTCCTTTGGCTGACTTTGTTCATCATTCATTCTTCAGCTTTGAGTTAATTGTTTACTAACTGCTAAGCTTGTGTGACTGAAAGATGCCTTTGGGCTCTTATGGCAGTGCCAATATCCCCCTAGAACAACAGAGACGTGCCTGGTGCTACTGCAGCTGCTGGAACATGCAGATCTCACAGCTACAGGCTACAGCACTGCTGCTTCATGCACGGGTCTCTCGGGATGGAGTGGAGTTATGTTCCTACCTGCTGATTAAAATGAACCAACGCACCTGGACAATATAGCCGCAGAGAGGCTTATTCTTGCTGAAAACCTGGCTCCAAAGAATTTGCTTTGGTTTATCATGAATTTTGGAAGGTGCTGGCCCAAGATGGTGGGTCTTGAGCCCAACAGGACAGTGACTCCTTTGTGATGTGCTTTTCCAAGGCACACCAGGATTGAAGGGCCCTTTCCCTTCACAGGGAAGAGTTTGTAGAAGCTACGTCCTCACCAATATAGAAGGAGATGGATTCTATCCATCCCAGAAGCTGTGCACTGCTGCTACAAAAATGACCCAAGTTCTGCAAGCCACTGGTGAACTTCTAGCATGCCTCGACATCCTGGAGGATGTGCAGGACAACATCTAGCAGGACATTCTCTAGCAGGACAGAAGCCATCTTTCCATATTCTCTTTTTCAGCTGCAGTGATGGATTTTGTTACGTGTACTCACATGAGACTGAAACTTTTGTGTTTATTTAGCACCTAAGAACGAACTGCTGTCTGATCGTAACTGCTATGGACCAAACCTGTGTTTAAACAGTGAGCATTTCAGAGGCAGCCTTTGGCAGGGCTTACTGAGTCTGGGAGCTAGCCCCTGGATGTACAGGGAGAACGATATGCCTCGAAGTGATGGCTTTGGTTAGCTTTGGGGCTTCCACAGATCGAGGCAGGAGGGAACATAAAAATAGAAGCTCAGAGTCCCATTAGGCTCTGCAGCCCAGCACAAGCTGCATTCCAGTTTAATGGCCCTGCATTCCTGCCTGAACCACCTCCAACTAGGTGCCAGATACCCATCTCAGCTGCACCCCCAGTAATGCTGGAGGACTTCTGCCTCTGCTGCCAGCAAGATCAGGTTCTGGCCCCACGTCAGCCCCAATTCTCCTCTCCAGACTCATGCAACTCGCTGACAAACCCAGTTAGCTTTCTGGAGACACGTGGCTGGTTTACTTCAGCAATTTAATAAAAACATGGTTTTGACTGCCTGCTAATGGGATCTCCCGAGCTAGGCTCAGCTGCTTAGTGTGGGTTACAGTTTTACTTGCAAACACAGTAAGCATGGAAATCTATCTTGGATGACATCATAGGAAAACATTACCAGCTCCCTTAGAAGACAAGCAAGGTTTTTGCATGCATTTTATATAAATGCCTTGATTTCAGCTGGTTTCTCGCTACAATTTTCTGCTTGTGTTTCTTCCAAGGCAGATTTATTTTTCCGTTGCATTTTTTTTTCAGTTTGTTTCTGGTGTTGGCAATGTGAGGGGATGAAACGATAAATATCAGAAAAGACACAATCTACTCCCTCCTCCCCTCTAATTTTACCTTGCAGAAAAGTTCATCAAAGCTCGCCCCTCCCTTTTGCACAGCGGAGACTGGAACCAGCCCATTCTGGTGCAGTGAAATGAACCAGATCCTGTGGTAGGCTCCCAGATACCAGGGTTATCAAGTGCAATTTTACAATTTAATTACCAGGGAATTAAACACTGCGCTTCACTGAGGCTGTTGGGTTGCTCTCGCCAGAGGGTTTTACCACCTGTGTGGGGTAAGAAGTCTTTTATACTTGGTCTTCTGAGGGTAACAGCACACAACAGTGAAATTTTGAAGCCTTAGCTACTCTGTATATGTCCAGTCCCTGCTTTAGTCTGTGCATTTGGGAATACCCCGACCAACAGATGGGGTTTGAGAGCATCATCATCATCGTCATCTAGGCTGCCTCTTCACTGCTGTTGTCTCTGGATTGTGGCAATGAACAAACTTGAGCCTGGAAATTCCTACTCTCCCCTCCCACCCAACCTTCCCTCTCTCACTTATGACCACTTCTGCTAAGCTGCAGAAATTCTCAGTGGTTTACACGTCAGGCGGCGTTAATGTTTGTAGTTTCCTGGATTTCAAACATAATTTGCTGAGAAAAAAAAAAAAAAATCTGAATAAAGAGAAACCCCCTAGCTTTTAGGATTATGCTTGGAGAAAAAGGGTGGGAGATGCCCATGGTCTTTCTGATTCTAGAGGCAATGGGAGAGCTAGAGGCAGGTTACGGGGGACACAGAGAGCACAACGAAGATGCTTTCAAGCTCTAAAACTGGTGCTACAGATCAGATCACCATGTGCAGCTGAGAAAAAAGTAGAGAAGCCAAGAAAGGAGACTTGACTCTTAGGTGGAAATGGATGTCTTATCTCTTGAAGTTGGAGTACCGAGCCTCATTTCTTCTTTCTTCTGATGCTCTCCCCTAACGCTCTCATCCCATCAGGGCTGAAAAAAAAAAGGCTATAGCTTCTGGATGGTTGAGTCCTACCATGGCAAGGCACTGTTTTCCTCCAAAGTAATGTTTCTGCCACTAAGACTGACCTCTGAAGGTGTGTCTTAAGGACATATCTTCCCCAGGGGGTTGGCACTGTTGGAGATGTGTGGGTGCAAACACCTCGTCTAGGCACGTTTTAAATTATCACGTGTGAGTACAACTTGCCCTGCAGGTAATGATTGATCCCAAACAGATATGTCTTTTAGAGCACAGGTGCTCTGTAAAGATCCCCTTCCTCCCCTCATCCTCATTCACTCCTTCAGTGAGTAAAAAGCCCCATGAACAGCCTTCAGTGAACAAAAGGCCAGTCAAAGAGCCTACCACCTCCTGCTGCCTCCTTAGCAGTTATTTTTTCTACTAAAACCTTGCTTTTAGTTTATTTTAACAGAAGGTGCTATCCTTGAGGACCAGGCAATGTATGACTTGAATGTGATCAGAGGAGGGAAAAGAAAGGGAAGGGGACACCTTGGCACAGAGACGACACAAAGAGAAATGCAGTGTGTTAATTCAGCATTTTGATCTCCAGAAGAGCTGCCTGGGTGCTCCGAACCTTCCAGTTCTGAGACCTTGCCTCCTGACATCCCCACGGGTTTGCAATACAACAAATACTGTTGCTGATAGACTGTCCATACCAGCCTGCAGAGATGAGCTTTTTTTGTACTGGACTGCATCCTACGTAGCAATATCAGAGCACACGGGTCTGCCTGGCTGGATGAGCTCAGGAGACCAAAACCATTCTCCTCCCTAATGAACAGGATATTTGGCAGCTGGATTTCTCAAAAGATGCCTTGAAAGTCTCACTAAAAATAGCAACAAGGAGACCGGAACAGCCAGTCATCAATGACTAAGCACTAGTTTTATGATCAGATCTTCATGCGCTCTGCCTTGATTTGTGAACTGTCTCAAAGTAAAGTTCCTAAACAAATTGGATACTGGACAGAAACCTTTTAATGCATTTTCTTTAGGCACGTGATGAAAGTCTTCTTACCCTATTAGCTTGACATTAACTCTTCAGCTGGTAAAAGCATTGCTTGTCAAATGTAATGCTACTCTGGGGAGAACCAGATCTTTTCTTGTTGTAATACATGGAAGAAGCTTTCCTGTCTCAACTCCCCTCTCCCTCTCTCAGACTATTTATGGCTTGACAACAGGCTATTAGAAGGTGCTTAGGTCAGCTGAGCACCTTCAGTCCCACCACAGTTAGTGGGCTGAAAGGTCTGCAGAACCCTAGAGCACCAGTCCTACTGTTCCCATTTCTGTCTTACGAACCACACTAGAAAGAAGCATAAGGCACAGGATTCGATGTCACTTATTGTCCCCCCATACCACAGCATTTAATGAGTGAAGAGCTCCTTTTATCCGTTGATTCTCTGCAGATATTCAAAGTTTGGGAGAAACTTCACATCCTTCAAAATCACACGAATCAATGCCAGCACTTGCCATACATCACACCCTCAATTCAAGCTATAACATGAGAGGCAAGCCCAGACCTTAACAGAAAAGTAAACACTTACCTTTCTTGGTTTCACTTTGTCGTGGTAGTCGTATTGAAAAATTCCTTTGTAGCTAAGTCCTAACCACCAAGGAATTCCCTGCTTGTCCTGAAAGAAAAAAAAATAGAGCTAAACTGAATGGGAAGAGGAAATGCTGGAGATTTCCTGGGTTGTATTTCAAGGTAAATATTTGTTTCTAAGCAATGTCCTTGAATGTCATGGGTGCCATTAAATGGCCCTGGCTGAATTACCTCAAGTCGCAAAGCTCCTCAGTGTTAAAGAGAGATCTTTTTCATTTTTAGCTATGACATCGAAAACCATTTAGAATGCATCACCTGCGATCGAGTTACTCAAAATGTTGCCAGGGGAGGTTTGGCATTAGTCCCTCGTGCAGTGGTACATCCTCTTTCTCTACCATGTAAATTATTCAGTCTGAACACTCAGAGATCGGAGAGGAAGGAAAGAGAATCAGCCAGCTGACTTGAATTATGTGGAGGGATTTTAGCATTAATCTTGAAAATGAAGCAGTAATGGGATCTGAGAGCTACCAAGTGATAAGGTCTGACAGGCTTGGACCCAACTGCTTTGTGTCTGAGTGCGCAATAAAATGGCCTTGTGGAGTAATGGCTGATATCTGATACTAGCCCCTTAGCAATTTACTGAACTGGAGTCCTCAATGAAATTACATCTGTTCTGTTAATGCGATAAAGAAAGGCAGGGTAAAACCCAGCTAAACCAAACCCCCCACATCAAGCAGAAGCAAAACCTATTATGTGCAATATTTGTTGCCTCACTGATGCTCACTGGCATTTACTGATCATGGAGAGTTCACTGGAACAGCTCTCAAGAGCTTGCAGGCTTGGACATGCAGCCCGATCCATCCGATCTTGCTTGGTCTGGAGTAGTCCAAGAGATGCAGAGGGTATTGGAGTGATCCTAGCCTCTGGTAAAAGATGAGGCTAACGTGTTTCACAAAATTCCTTGCACATTAGCAGGAACAGACCAGGAAAGCACATCTCCCTGAGACAGGTACTGTCAGATCGTTGTGTTTTTATGGTAGCCCACGTGTGGGAGATGTATGCAAAGCCCCTATGATCCGTGCAGAGAGATAATGATGAAGCACAGCAAAACTTCAGGGGTGATAAATGGGGGAATACGCTGTGGAGGGTGTGGATCTAGCTTTCTCTATATTCTTATTGATTTCTCTACTTAAGAAAAATAATAACTCTTCACAGCTGGTCAGACAGGGAAGCAGTGATAGTAGTATGAGACTGGAAAATTTGGTGATAAATCACTAAACAAAAGAAATAAGGAATTTCAGGAATAGCTGCACGAAATTCACACAGTTAGAAGCAGAGAATGATTTTGTGTGTGGAGGGGTACAACACACCATCCCTAGAATACGCTCTAGTGTTTTGGCATTAAAAGGGTGTACTCCATCTGTATCCATCTTCTATCTCAAGTGAAGGGAGCTGGCGTCTGCAGATTATGGCTGGCCCTAGTTAGTTGCTCTTGGATGTGCGGGTTAGGAAAAATCTGACCTTGTGGAACTACGAAAAGGAGTGGAACACTGAGCCTGCCAGCAGAGTGGCTGCTGGTCCCTTTGGTGCTGGTTCACTGGCATCACCAGAGCTTGCTGCTGCCTGTGAGCTGAACATCTCTAGCACAACAGAAAGACTGCGAGAGTTTTATCTTGAAGAACAGGATTTTCCTCTGGGGAGCTATATTTACCAAACATTCACTACTCACTTGAAATAAGTTTATCCTACTACAGGAAGCGAAACAAGACTTTAGCAATAGGCATTGTACTCTGAAAGCAGGATGGTTATTTGCACCTCTCCCCCTTCCTCTCCACAGTCAGTTTAATTCAATAAATAAACCTCATTTGTAGCACGTACCTTTACTGCGTAATAATGCACTCCATATGTTGGGAGGGATTCTACAATGCTCATGTAACTGCAAAACAACACATAAGAGAAGAACGTGTCTGAGAAGCTGAGAGAATGATCTGAAGTGCTTAAATAAGAAGTAAGTAACTACTTAAAAAATAAAGCATTAGATGAGATTTGAGGCATAGTTACATATTGGTTTTACAGGCCAGTATATACATTTCCTGATAAAACAAAGGTCACCAGAAGTTGCTTTTATTTCACTTACTTTACAATTGCTTGACCTCTTGTCTGACCGTTTAGTTTCTTGTAATGTTCAATGACTCGGTCCTCACTGGAAAGGAAGAAATGAGATGTTACATTTAAAGGCAGTATCATGACTTACTCACAAACACGCTATCTATTTGTAGATACTTTTCCCTCTCCACGTTACTCTCCTTATCTACAAATGGTGCCTACAGTGTTGTAGAGCATGGCAAAGAGATGTTTGCTGCTCAAGCTTTACCCTAGCTGGTGCAACTTCTTTCCAAGCCCACCGAGTTCTCTTAGTGAGCAAAGCTTTCTGAAATTGGTGGCCACTAATAGCCCTAAACTCCACAGATTAGTCCTCACTGCAGCTACACAAAACCATCTCCAGGAGAGCTAGTGGCAGTACTGTGAGACATCTCCCTCAGCAAGGAGTTAAATTCCCAATGTACACGGAGGCAACGTCTGCGGCAGGGAATGTGTCCAAGCCACTCAAAGTTGGGTCCCTTTACTGTTAAAGTATCGATGTGCCTTTGCATATTTCTTGGTTATATTAACTTGCTTTCCCTCAGGCAACGCTTGGCCATGTCCTGGCAGTTAGCATGGGTCAGGACCCATTCCCAGTGCTGCTTTGGAGACTAAGAGAGTTTCATGGCACAGAAGGAGGGCTTTCTGTGCCAGCAGAGAACAGTTCTACGTGTGTTTGATAAATGCAGACATTCACCTCTACACAGTAGAGATGCAAGACCCAAGAGCAGGTCAGCATGCCCCAGATGACAGAGACATCTCTACGCTCACCTTTAAGGAATCTCATTCCTGTTCTCTGGTGAATGAGCCCAGAACCGGAGCGATTGGATGCTTTCAATCATGTGTCAGCAAGGTGACAGCATGGCAAAGCATAAGCCAACGTCCTCCTTTCAAAGGCTCTCTCTTTTGATTTTAATAGCATTCTGCTTCATCTACAGCCATGCAACTCATGACAGCCTACAGGTTTGGTACTTTCAGGCTAGTCTGACTTTGGATCTTTAATTTCCAGCAGTGTGATGCCCACAGGACCAGCTCTGCTCCATCGGCATGGCAGAATGCCCAAGTCCTCATTCCTAAACCCGATCTCTCGCTCCTCATCTTGTCACTTCAAGAACAAGGAGTCTGTTGAGCCTCCCGGAGGTACATTACAGAACTTGCTAGGGCAAGAGGAAGGAAACCTGAACTGCCTACATGTCACCTTTCTGCCCTCCCCACCTTGCAGGGCACAAGCTTCCAGTGGCATTGGGTGGCCAGCTAATGCCATCATGCTGCGTGTAGTTTAGGTCAATGAGAATGAGCATTGCTCCTTCCCTGCATTTCCTAGGTCTTGCTGGACCTTTAAGGGCAACCACACGGTTCTCCACGATGTGGTGATCCTTCCCCAGGCAGAACTGAAGCTGTTTTTGCTGAGTAGACCCTCAGAATAATTTTAATGCTTAGAAAATACCCGTAAGGAAATTCAGCAGCTATGAAACCATATCCAGCCCGCTGATCCGAGCAAGTTCCACAGATGTTCTGGGCGTGCACATGAAGGCAGAGCCCAGCTCTCCTGCTACGATTATCATAAACAGGATTACTTTTGGAGAAGTAACTGAATTACATGAGTGTTCAGGACTGGAAGATCTCCAAACCCCATCATTTTTAATAAAAAAGATGGACAGAGAGGGCTTACAGCCCTTCGAAATTACCTCGTAAACCCACAATTACATGGGGATGCAATTCCTCTCTGTCTCAGACAGGAACAAACCAGGAGTGACTTCTCAGAAACCAGTGGAGTTTCTCCAGCAGAAAATGCTCTTAGCTTTGGTTTCTGCTCTGGGAATTTATCAGAGAGGTCGAGCTCTGATATCGGTGCTGCTCAAGGAAAGGAGAGGGGCACCCACCTGCTGTTACCTCATGTGATTCTGGGTGGGCTCTGCTTTCTCACAGAGGATTATTCTAAGGTTCTGGATATGTTCCTAAACCATACTCCTCTGGAAGTTGTCGTGGTTTAACCCGGCTGGCAGCTAAACACCACGCAGCCGTTCGCTCACCCTCCCCCCTCCCTCTCTGGGACGGGGGAGAGAAATGGAAAGTGAAGCCCGTGAGTTGAGATAAAGACAGTTTAATAAGACAGGAAAATAATAATAATAATAATAATAATGATGATACAATGGTGATAATACGAAAGTAATAATAGTATGTACAAACAAGTGATGCACAATGCAATTGCTCACCACCCGCTGACCGATGCCCAGCCTAACCCCGAGCAGTCCGGCCCCCTCCCCCCGGCTAGCCACCCCTATATATTGTTTAGCATGACGTCAGATGGTATGGAATACCCCTTTGGCTAGTTTGGGTCACCTGTCCTGGGTCTGTCCCCTCCCAGCTCTTACTGCACCCCCCAGCCTGCCCGTTGGCAGGACAGAGCAAAGGCTGAGATGTCCTTGGCTTAGTATAAGCACTGCTCTGCAACAATTAAAGCATCGGGGTGTTATCAGCACTCTTCTCATTCTAAGCCAAAACACAGCATTCCACCAGCTACTAGGAAGAAAATTAATTCTGTGCTAACTGAAACCAGGACATCTATCCACCCCTTATTCCATACCATTTATGTCATGCTCAGGTTACACTCTTTTCCATACATTCTAATTAGTCACCTATAGTAATCATGGTAGTGATAATATACAGTATAATATACTATTTAACATGGTGCAATTCAGTTCATGGGCTATTCTCACCCAGTATTAAATCTCCTTGAGGTACACACCGGACCTCTCCGTTCTTTTGCATTACCCACCAAGTATATCCAGGTCCCTGAGCGAAAACAATTCCACGAATAGGTTTGCCTTTTCCTGAGGCAGGAGTAGCCCAGACTGTTTTACCCAGCATATTTTTTACATGCACTACAGGAACTTTATCCCCATCTACAGTACGTAACAGGTTTGATTGGGCAGGTCCAGCTCGGTTGGTAGATCCCCTAGTATTGACTAACCAGGTGGCCTTTGCCAAATGCGTATCCCAGTTTTTGAACGTCCCAGCGCCCATTGCTTTCAAGGTAGTCTTTAACAGGCCATTGTATCGTTCAACTTTCCCGGAGGCTGGTGCATGATAGGGGATGTGATACACCCATTCAATACCATGTTCTTTGGCCCAAGTGTCTATAAGGTTGTTTCGGAAGTGAGTCCCATTGTCTGATTCTATTCTTTCTGGGGTGCCATGTCGCCATAGGACTTGCTTTTCAAGGCCCAGGATGGTGTTCCGGGCGGTAGCATGAGGCACAGGATATGTTTCCAGCCATCCGGTGGTTGCTTCCACCATTGTAAGTACGTGGCGCTTGCCATTGCGAGTTTGAGGGAGTGTGATGTAATCAATCTGCCAGGCCTCTCCATATTTATATTTCAGCCATCGTCCTCCATACCAAAGAGGCTTTGACCGTTTGGCTTGCTTGATTGCAGCACATGTTTCACAGTCATGAATAACCTGTGCTATAGCGTCCATGGTCAAGTCCACCCCTCGATCACGAGCCCATCTGTATGTTGCATCTCTACCTTGATGGCCTGAGGTGTCATGGGCCCATCGGGCTATAAATAATTCACCTTTATGCTGCCAATCCAGGTCCACCTGAGCTACTTCAATCTTAGCAGCCTGATCCACCTGCTGGTTGTTTTGATGTTCTTCAGTAGCCCGATTCTTGGGCACATGAGCATCTACGTGGCGTACTTTCACAGCCAAGTTCTCTACCCGAGCAGCAATATCTTGCCACAATGCAGCAGCCCAGATAGGTTTGCCCCTACGCTGCCAGTTGTTTTGCTTCCATTGCTGTAACCATCCCCACAGGGCATTTGCTACCATCCATGAATCGGTGTAGAGATAGAGAACTGGCCATTTTTCTCGTTCAGCAATGTCTAAAGCCAGCTGAATGGCTTTCACTTCTGCAAACTGACTCGATTCACCTTCTCCCTCAGCAGCTTCTGCAACTCGTCGCGTAGGACTCCATACAGCAGCCTTCCATCTCCGATGCTTCCCCACAATACGACAGGACCCATCAGTGAACAGGGCATATTTCTTTTCATTCTCTGGCAACTGGTTGTACAGTGGGGCTTCTTCAGCACGACCCACCTCCTCCTCTGATGATATCCCAAAGTATTTGCCTTCTGGCCAGTCCATGATCACTTCCAATATTCCTGGGCGACTGGGGTTTCCTATTCGAGCCCGCTGAGTAATCAGTGCAACCCACTTGCTCCATGTAGCATCAGTTGCATGATGCGTAGAGGGGACCCTTCCCTTGAACATCCAGCCTAGTACCGGTAATCGGGGTGCTAGGAGGAGCTGCGCTTCAGTACCGACCACCTCCGAAGCAGATCGAACTCCTTCATATGCTGCCAATATCTCCTTTTCAGTTGGAGTATAGCGGGCCTCAGATCCTCTGTATCCCCGACTCCAAAACCCCAGAGGCCGACCTCGAGTTTCCCCAGGTTCTTTCTGCCAGAGGCTCCAGGTGGGGCCGTTCTCCCCGGCTGCAGTGTAGAGCACATTCTTTACATCTGGTCCTGTTCGAACTGGCCCAAGGGCTACTGCATGGACTATTTCCTGCTTGATTTGTTCAAAGGCTTGTCGTTGTTCAGGGCCCCATTCAAACTCATTCTTCTTACGAGTTACTTGGTAGAGTGGGTTTACAATCAGACTGTAATTTGGGATGTGCATTCTCCAAAACCCCACAACACCTAGGAAAGTCTGTGTTTCTTTTTTGTTAGTTGGTGGAGACATAGCTGTTATTTTGTTGATCACATCCATTGGGATTTGACGACGTCCATCTTGCCATTTTATTCCTAAAAACTGGATCTCCCGTGCAGGTCCTTTGACTTTATTTTGTTTTATGGCAAAACCGGCTTTCAGAAGGATTTGGACTATTTTCTTCCCTTTCTCGAAAACTTCCTCTGCTGTGTCACCCCACACAATAATGTCATCGATGTACTGCAGGTGTTCAGGAGCTTCCCCCTGCTCTAGTGCAGACTGGATCAGCCCATGGCAAATGGTAGGGCTGTGTTTCCACCCCTGGGGCAGCCTATTCCAGGTATATTGGACTCCCCTCCAAGTGAAGGCAAATTGTGGCCTGCACTCTGCTGCTAGAGGGATGGAGAAAAATGCATTAGCGATATCAATTGTGGCGTACCACTTGGCTGCCTTCGATTCAAGTTCATACTGAAGTTCCAGCATGTCCGGCACTGCAGCACTCAGTGGTGGCGTGACTTCGTTCAGGCCGCGATAGTCCACTGTTAGTCTCCACTCGCCATTAGACTTTCGCACTGGCCATATGGGACTATTGAAAGGTGAATGAGTCTTGCTGATCACTCCTTGGCTCTCCAATTGACGAATTAGCTTATGGATGGGAATCAGGGAGTCTCGGTTGGTGCGATATTGCCGCCGGTGCACAGTTGTGGTAGCAATTGGCACTTGCTGTTCTTCGACCCTCAGCAACCCCACAACAGAAGGGTCCTCTGAGAGACCAGGCAAGGTAGATAATTGTTTAATGCCCTCTGTCTCTAAGGCAGCAATACCAAAAGCCCACCGGAACCCTTTTGGGTCCTTGCAGTATCCTCTTCTAAGATAGTCTATGCCAAGGATACATGGAGCATCCGGACCAGTCACAATGCGGTGCTTTTCCCACTCATTCCCAGTCAGACTCACTTCAGCCTCCAATACAGTCAACTGCTGAGATCCCCCTGTCACTCCACAAATATAGATGGGCTCTGGTCCTTTATAGCTCGATGGCATTATAGTACATTGTGCACCGGTGTCTACTAAAGCCTTATACTTCTGTGCGCGTGATGTGCCAGGCCATCGAATCCACACAGTCCAATAAACTCGATTGTCCCTTTCCTCCCCCTGGCTGGAGGCAGGGCCCCCCTAATCCTGGTCAGAATCTTCCTCGTTTCTGTGTTTGAAGGACTGTCTGCTGGAAGTTGGAGCAGCAAACTTTTCGGAGAATCCCTTTTTCCTGATTGTTTTCTTTTGCAACTCACGTACCCGTGCCTCTAGGGTCGCGGTAGATTTTCCATCCCACTTTCTCATGTCCTCTCCATGGTCTCGTAAGTAAAACCACAGGGTGGCACGGGGTGAGTACCCACCATATCGTCTTCCTTGTGTGGGTGAACGCCTACCCCTGACAGCTGAGACACTGCTTTGTACAGGTGCGAAGGAGAATAATCTCTCTTCAAGTTGGTGAACCTTTTCAGAAAGTTTCTCCCAAGTGTTCTCCTTTGGTCGGTGGGCACTGGTTGGTTCAGGTGGGGAGGACAATAGATTCTCTTCAAGTTGGTGAACCTTTTCAGAAAGTTTCTCCACAGCTGAGACGCAGGCCTGTAAGGAAGAGGAGAGACTTTCTTCGTACTGCCGGAGTTGTTTAGCCGCTTCACCCACTGTGGGTTCCTCATCCTCTTTCCAGGCCATTATTGCCAATGAGCTGGCATATGATGATGGTGCACTCCGTACAAACTTCCGCCACATGGGTCGTGTACACTTGACTTCATCTGGATCTGTGGATGTTTGTTTGAGGTCTGGATCCTCATAAATCACTTCCCGTACGGCTAATTCCCTCAGGTACTGGATTCCCTTCTCCATAGTGGTCCACTTGCCTGGTAGACATAAAATATCTTCCTTGAAGGGATACCTTTCCCTCACAGCTGAGAGGAGACGCCTCCAGAGGCTGGTGGGTCGTGCTCCATCTGCAATTGCTTTGTCAATGCCGGCGTCTCGAGCAAGGGATCCCAGCCGCTTGGCTTCCCTGCCGTCTAATTCCACACAATTGGCTCCAGAGTCCCAGCACCGGAGCAGCCAGGTGACAAGCTGCTCACCTATACAGCGACCAAAATCTTTTCGCACATCTCGTAGCTCGCGCTCGTTTAGGCTTCGGGTAGTTACTGTTGCTCTTTCGGCATCCTCATCTTCCTCCTCCTGAATCCTTGACGGCCCAGCGTCGTCATCATCTTCGTCATCTCTATACTTAGTTTTGGCAGAAGCCTTACCTGGATTGGCAGAAGACTCTCTGCGTTCTAAACGACTTGAATTTCTATACCATATTTTCACCTTCTCTACAGGGGCAGCTTGCACTGCTACTGCTCGTTTCTCTGACTTTGTTACAGGGTCTGCCACAGGGGTTGGAATGCCCTCTGCAGGGTCAACTTGCACTGCTACAGCTCGTTTCTCTGACACGGCCACAGGAGCTGGAGCGGCTACAGGAGCTGGAGCAGTTGCAGGAACCGGAGCTGTAGCGGCTACAGGAGCTGGAGTTGGAGCTGGAGCAGTTGCAGGAGCTGGGACTGGAGCAGCAGTAGGAGCTGGAGCTGGAGCGGCTTCAGGAGCTGGAGCTGGAGCGACTTCAGGAGCTGGGACTGGAGCAGTTGCAGGAACTGGGACTGGAGTAGCGGCCGGAGCTGGAACTGGAGCGACTGCAGGAACTGGGACTGGAGCAGCTGCAGGAGCTGGAGCTGGAGCGGCTTCAGGAGCTGGAGCTGGAGCAGCTTCAGGAGCTGGGACTGGAGCAGTTGCAGGAGCTGGGACTGGAGCGGCTGCAGGAGCTGGGACTGGAGTGGCTGCAGGAGCTGGGACTGGAGTGGCTGCAGGAGCTGGGACTGGAGTGGCTGCAGGAGCTGGGACTGGAGCATCTGCAGAAGCTGGGACTGGAGCATCTGCAGAAGCTGGGACTGGAGCGGCTGCAGAGTCCACCGTAGGGGTCACAGTGGCCGTTGGATCTGTCACGGGACTTGGAGTGGCCGCAGGGTCTGTCACTAAGTTGATAGCAGTATCCATGGCAGCTCGATAGGCGTAAGCCAGGCCCCAGCATGTTACAATGATTTGTGTTACTTTGGAACTTCCCGAATCGCGACACCTTTTATTCAAGCATTCTGCCAGTTTTTGAGGATTTTGCACTTGTTCAGGGGTGAATTTCCAAAACACTGGGGGTGCCAACTGGTCTAGATGCCTGCCCATATCCTCCCATACTCCCTGCCACCCACAACTATACTGCCTCCGGGCAGATCTCCGGATGAGCTTCCTAAGTAGTTGTTTAACTTTAAGCAGAACCTGAAGTGCATTCAGGAGGCAGAACAACAGGACTATGCTGGTCTGAGTATCCCAAGGATATTCAATATCTTGGAGAGCTATTGTAATAAACTCGGAGGATAAGAGGGTGGTGAAGGAGGAAGGGAGAGTGATCAAGGAGGGTACAGGGGTGGTGAAGGAGAAAGGGAGAGTGATCAAGTAAGAAAAATTATCTTCCCCTTTCCCCTCCACAGATTGACTCCCTAATGAAAAAAGGCAACAGATACAATTGCTAATAGTTTCCAAAATACAGTTTCCAAAGTATAGAATCGAAGATGTTACTGAGTACAAATACCAGGTTAGAGTCATGGCCAGATATTTCATCATCTCATAAGCCACTGATACAACACACAGTACCATAATGGTCTGAAACCAGGGCCCGGAGAGGATAAACAACATGACAGAGAGCACATACGGAAAATAACGTGCTATAATACTCAATTTGGAAAACAGGCGCAGCACAGTTGAGATTAAAGCAATCATCATTATGACAAGTGACTATTAAGCAGGTCTAATACTTATACCAATTTTAGTTTAACACACTCTGGTCAGATCTGCCGTTATCTCAACCTTTCGAGCCCCACGTTGGGCGCCAAAAAGACTGTCGTGGTTTAACCCGGCTGGCAGCTAAACACCACGCAGCCGTTCGCTCACCCTCCCCCCTCCCTCTCTGGGACGGGGGAGAGAAATGGAAAGTGAAGCCCGTGAGTTGAGATAAAGACAGTTTAATAAGACAGGAAAATAATAATAATAATAATAATAATGATGATACAATGGTGATAATACGAAAGTAATAATAGTATGTACAAACAAGTGATGCACAATGCAATTGCTCACCACCCGCTGACCGATGCCCAGCCTAACCCCGAGCAGTCCGGCCCCCTCCCCCCGGCTAGCCACCCCTATATATTGTTTAGCATGACGTCAGATGGTATGGAATACCCCTTTGGCTAGTTTGGGTCACCTGTCCTGGGTCTGTCCCCTCCCAGCTCTTACTGCACCCCCCAGCCTGCCCGTTGGCAGGACAGAGCAAAGGCTGAGATGTCCTTGGCTTAGTATAAGCACTGCTCTGCAACAATTAAAGCATCGGGGTGTTATCAGCACTCTTCTCATTCTAAGCCAAAACACAGCATTCCACCAGCTACTAGGAAGAAAATTAATTCTGTGCTAACTGAAACCAGGACAGAAGTATAGGGACGTCAATTAATGGCCCATTTCCTTCAAAAGGATAGACTGGATGTCAGGGAGCCCTCCTGAGCAGCTCCCTGAGCAGAATTATGTTCTCAAACCATACCAAAAGACGTGGGATAGTCCAGACTCTTCTGTTTCCCTACAGAAATACAGGCAACACTCCCTGTGCCTCCACTGCCCTGTTGGGATACTGATGATGTTCCTTTCTGCTGCATAATGTTTTGAGGTCTACAGGTGCTAAATGCCAGATGAGCATTATTCTCATTTCTACTTTCTTCTGGACAATAAATGAATAAATAAATAAAATAAAGCCTGAACTATCAACTGGGGCATGAATATGGGGATATACTGCCTCTCACCTTTCTATAGCACTGAGTTAGTCCCATTGGGAAGAAAGAATGGGGTGCTCCAGAGCACAATTCACACAGTCTGTTTGGATGGGAGGGGGTTATTATTATCATCACTTCTCCCCACTGACAGTAAAGGGCCCATTGTTGAGCTGGAGACGTCTGCACCGAAGAAATGTTCGTGCTCAGATGAATCCCACCCTAGCTGCCCGCCAGACGCTCCTCAGATAGTTCCTTGGGCTCCTTTTTCATCCCCGCAGCCCTGTGCAAGGACGATCGTGCAGTCCGGAGGTCACTTTCTGCCTCCAGCTCTGGGGTGGAGGGGCAAACCCAGCATGTGCCAGGGAAAACAAGCAAAGTCATTCACGGGTCAGAACAGAGCATTAACAGAGCTTATAAGACCTTCTCCTCTATCGTTTCAGCTGCTCATCTCCAAGCAGCTGCCGTGCTGCTATTGACAGCTGGGAGAGAGCTGGGAGGCTGCCTGGACCACCAGCTGATATCTCCTCCTGCCCAGCTCTGGCTGGTTGCTGTGCCAGAGACACAGAAACTCATTCAGAGCTCATGTGGAGGCATGGGGGAGGCGGGAGCACTACTGTCTGCTTGTCAGCTCATAAAACGTTCCCCCCCGAGCTCCGAAAATTAATACTTGGATGATATCCTGCAGCAGATAACTCTGATAAAGATATTTAGAACTACCAACAAATCCCTTCTGTCCCAGCAGCCTACAGAACTGGGCAGCAGGAAATCTGCAAGCAAATGCAGGGCCAGAGTTTCTTATCACCAGATCCAGTTTTTCAAAGGTATTCGCTTCTCCCCTCTCTCCTCAGCACATTGAGCTGTTTATTTTAAACATTGCTGTACCTTACTGTTACTCTGTCTGCAACCTGATTTGTCCATTTTGATGATATTCTCAAACTTACTTACAATATCTCTGTTTGCAATGATTTGTGCAGTCAGATACGGCCCCACTGAACCCAGCAGAGCATTTCTTGGGCCAGTGGGACCAAGAGGATGATCAGAGCCTGGGGTCTGTATTGTACAAGAGGAACTCATGATTTCCAGTTGATATTTTCAGTGTTAGATTTTTTGGGAATGCTGATGGTTGCTAAAAACAAGTTTGCACTCAGTCTGTTGGGAGCCAGAAGTCTGGCTTCCCCCTGCTTAGTTGAAAATCCACTTCTAGCATCCACTTTTGTGCCATCATCTCTGCTCTTGTGTTCTTACTGGCAGTTTGGTACTGAGCTGGCTTGCTGGGGAGGATCTGGATTGAGATAAAATGCAATGAAAATGGCTGCAAAGGAGCACTGGGAGCTAACACACTTTCTAAACATTCTCTCCAGTCTCACCGTGACTAGTTTTGCATCTAAAATAATAAATCCTGTGAGCTCTTTCCACGCATGGGCAAGAGAAATCAAAACTCAGGGCCTCAGTTCCTGGACTGTGTGGGAGGACCAGAAGCTCAGCTTTCATTTAAAAGTAAAACAACAACAAAAAAAAAGAAACCACCCTTCTTGCTTCAATCAGCGATGCTATGGAGACGCTTGAGAACAAGCTGTGGAACTGATTCGTCTTAATCTACAGAGAGCTGGAAACAGCAACTCCGTGCCACACAAATTACAGCCTTCATCTTTGTTGTGATGTCTGCAAATCCCCAAGGAGAGGTTACAGTGGTGAGGCCTGCAGCAAGGGTGTGTAACCTGCAGACTCCAGGAGGGAGGAGCTGGGGGCCACAGGCTGTCTTCCTCCAGACCTCACTGCAGTGAAGAGTCCAGGACTCATCCTGCTGCTCTTATTACACTCGATAGGAGCAACAGGTGATGCTTTTTCATGGTGTGACAGAAATGACATTATTTCTTGCAGTTCTAGGCCAGTAACTTGCTGAAAGTATTGCAGTATCTACCTGAACATCTGTATTATCACTTCTTGGTCCATTTCAGACAATTTTTTGATGCAGTTGTAAATACAGTACAGGGTTCTTTGGTAGGTTTGTTTTAAACTAGAACAATCAGTTGTCCAACCCTTGACATTTTAAATGCTCCTTTCTGGAGCTGGAAATTCACTTGCTATTGCTTTGTCCTAATACTGAAGAACTGGAGCATAAAACTGCATATAGAAAGGGACAGGATAAAATCTGTATCTGGTATGCAATCTGTGTGAGATGCAAAAGAGAAGGGATAGGGTAACTACGTTTTTTAAAACGTTGTCCTCTTAGATCACTGAAGTTTGAGCTTTTTGTCTGGTTCACCAGCAGTCTCTTCTTGAGAGCATTCAGCATTTCAGGAGGGTGTTTATGAAAAAGCCCCCATTAAAAAATAATGAGCTACTGGCACATAACAGCTCCCTGCGACCTGGCCACTGAAGTGAAATCACAAGGGAGTCACAGGACTGTAGCCACTGGTTTTATTACCCCCTTGGAGACAGCCAGCTTCCCAACCTGCGACCTGCTCTGAGTCACAGGGGAACTCCCCCAGAATTAAGCTGCTAGAAGTGCTGTAGCCCGTGTATAACCACGAATACTCACATGCTGAGCATGAGGCTTTCACATGGCTCTTCTTGCTCCAGGTTGCCCAAACCGAAGGAGGGGATGGAGGCAGTCCCAGACCTCGCTGGGATTTCCCAGCAGAAGCCTCTAACGTAAATGTTCTGACTAACTCCTGCTGACAGCGGGGGCAGACACGTCCTGATGGGCAGACGGAGCCTCACAGGCTGCCTGGGTTTTTGCTGCTTTCCTGTATACAGATGTTATCACAGGCAGCCTAAATAAAGCCTCTGTGGGCACTTTATTAAGACCTCACTCTGTGTCAGTGCTGGAGAGTCTGATTTGCCTTCTTCCCTGTCCATGGCTCCTCTGGTGGTGGCTTTTAGCTTGAGCTACCTGCCTGTCAGTCAGACCAGGCCACAGATGTGGCTGGAAATGGACTGGTTTTTAATTTGTTTGTGATTCAGGAAGTATTATTAGTGAAAAAATGAAGGAGATGCTCGAAAGAGGGAGATCATTCTGCCTCCAGACTGTGGTGATCCACATCTTTTGTATAAATGTCCCTAACCTCAGCCTGGGACTCTGGCTGTCTCCTGATGTGCTCAGAAGATGATTGGGACCTCACAGACTGGTTTGTCTGTGGCCTGACACTAGGTACAGCTGTCTGCTGTTGTAGCCATGCTATGAAAAGTGAACGGACTTCCTGGCAAAGTAAGAACTGAACTCTTCCCCTGCCATCCTCAGATTACCAAGATGCAGGAATTAAAAGAGGAGCTGATAAAGAAGTTCACTCCCACCCTCAGGCTCAGAGCCTAATGCTTTAAAGACAAACATGAAAGGGGAACAAACAGAAAAATCAAGTGAAAGCATCTCCCTCTTAATGAAGAGTGTTTCCCCAAATTCTTTCCTATTTGCACAGATAAAAGGGCTGGGCGGGGTGGTACAGAAGCTATCTGTGGGGCACACCAAACTTAATTATGGCCTTTCTCCTACCCTGCATTCTATTCTCAGTGCAATAAAAACTAAAGTTACAAGGCTCTACCTCTGACCATCACCTAGGTCACTAAGAGGAGGAATAATTTCCTTTTCGTTCAGCTGTGCCACACAGAAAGGGCTTGCAAGATGAAGCTCAGTCACTCAAAACCAATAAAGAGCAGAGCAAAACATTGACATGACAAGCTATGGTCACGCTTTCTTTGGACAGATATAAAGTGCAGGAAAAGGGAACGGCACATTAGGTCCCCTGCTTTCCTTTTGCATGCTTACGGTGAATCTTCTGGCCAGGCATTAGGGCAGACATTTGGCACATGGGGAAACCGAGGCTCAGGGTGATAGATTGACGTGGGCTGAATCACACGGTGAGTTGGTGGCAGAGCCAGAGCTAGGAGATGGGAATCCCTGCATCCCTGCTTCACCCTCAGATCACTAATTGCTGTAGCCAGGCCCTGGATGAGACACTCCAAAGCAGTGATATGTTAAACAAAACAGAGTGATACGTTACCAGTAAGCAAGGGAAGGATGCTCCTTCAGCGCCGGTGTTGGAAGGGCTGGCAGCTTCTTTAATTCATTCCTTACAACTTCATTGCTGAAAGAGAGTTCAAAAGGAGGATCAGGCTACAAGAAAACAACCACAATATTTGATATGACCTGACCTAGCTGGCAGGCTGCTGCAGCTCTACATCTGTTCCTCCTTAACAAAAAGCAATGGGGTTTCCTTTCTCTTCTCTCTTTATTTGTTTTATGGCAGACCAGTTAACTTTTCCCTCTATTATCAGAATTGGAGAGAAGCTGTCCCAGATGGTTAAGCTGAAGCTCTGGGCTCACTAGTCACCATGTCACAATGCGTTGAGCAGGGTTCAACACGTTCACATAGAGAAAAGAATAAGGGGAAGAGAAAAAAAAAAAAAAAAAAGAGATGCTTTCAGCTGCAGAAAAGCACCTTTCTTTAATGCCTACAACCTGCTGCAAAAAGTAATGATTTGCTTTATTAGCATCAAAGGTTGCTCTTAGCCTCTTGCCCCAGGGAACTGGCCTTTGCACAATGTCTTCACTGATGAGGTTCCAGCTTGAATTTATGTCCTGCTCCGCAAAACCCTTCGTTCTTCTCCGTGCAATCTCCAGTGATGGCTCCAGCCAGCTGGAGCAGCATAACTGCATGAAATAACTCCATGAGCTGGGAAAGCTCACGGTGTGGCGAGGCAGATTTCATGGTGGGCAGATCCCCACAGATGAAATTAAACCATGGGGTTTTCTCCTAGAGGTCCAAGATGCCTCCCTTCCCACTTACAAACACACACGGTATTGTGAACACACGACAAAAAGTCCCTCAAAGTCCTGGGAAGGAAAGCAGTGCTGTTGCTGCTTTTAAAATCTTAGAAATGGAAACCAAGAGGGACAGGCAGGACACTGAGGATTGCCCAAGAACTAATATTTATTGGCTAACTTCTCAATAGCAGGTTTTTTTTTTTTTTTCTACCTTCTTGCATCCTGCCCCATTAGAGACTCCAAGAGTCCCGGGACATCGTCCTGAGCTTTGTTCTGGTCCCTGGGCCAGGCTGTGATGGCTCGCAGAGCTACGGCGCTGCCTCGGCTGTAAATTCCTTCCCGCAGCATTTCTCCATTGGCACAGCCCAGCAGCAGGCTCTGCCTGAGACCTCGGTGGGGCTGCCTTAACCGGAGTTTGCAGGTTAATTGCTAGGTTGAGCCATAGGGTAAAGCACTAACATAAATCCCGGATTCGCTATTTTGGGGATGCCTACAAGCATTGGTTATCATGGGAGCTCCCTGACAAGCAATTCAGTGGTTTTAAAGCAGGACCAGACCTTCCAGTCCAAGACAAATCTACGACAGAGATGCCCAAGTATCAATCAGACTCGAATTTTGCAGTGTCTGAAGACCCACTCCTGCCTAAATCTCACGGTCAGTTGATCATCAGATCCTCCTTTGTACGTGCAAACGCTCAAAAACCACTCCGATGTTTCCTTCCACGGCAGGTAAATATCTGCACAAGTCTGAACACGAAGCTGCTCTGCTCCACGTTATCTGCTGATCTGGCCACTCTGCTCCGTGGTTGACAGCCCAGAAAACAAGCTGCTGCTGTTTACAGAGTTCGCAGGATCTGCTCAGAGACATCCCCATGGCGTGTACATACTCAGCTCCTATCGATTTTTTTTTTGATGTTATGAAAGAAACTGGAAGAAAAAAAAAATACAGAAAAAAAAAAAAAAGCCAGAACAACTGGAGCACAAGCAGCGGTCCCCACCCTCAAGTGAAGACTTTCTGAGGCTGGTTTCTCACAGAAGGAAGTTGAGAAACTTCCAAGACTTTTCTGGGAAGACAGGGAGGAATTTCCAAACAGGGGCTTTCTGAGCCCAGACAACTGTCAAGTAGGACGATTAGCGGTGACGAACTATCTCGGAGAGGCTGGGAAAAAGCCTGAACCAGCGCAGGCTCCTGTGAAAGCAAGGGCTAACACCACTCAGCTCCCTCTTCTCTGCCAGGGAGGAGCAAAGCTTGCACAGCAATAAAAATAAGTCTTCAAAAAATCAGATGAAAAGACACACTTAGTGATGCTGTCAGATGGGATCGGTATTTCTGATAGAAAACGCCATAAAGGTGCCTCACCACTTCAAAGGGTCAAACGCGTTTCAGGTAATCACTTCCGGGAACAAAAAGGCATTTCGTGCCCTGCTCCATATATTCACCGAGGCTTCTGGCAAGAGTTGTCTCCAGCCAAAAGAATTTAGGCTCCCCAAAGGATGGCAAATCAAACCGAAGGAAAAAACTAAGGACTAATGTTGTGTTTAACCGGTGGCCAGGGGGTCACTTTCCCTTTGGCTCCTTTGAAAACACCAAAGTCCTTCATTTCTAAAGTGTTCCCGGTGGAATTACAAATGGTTTCCTACTTACTGCCTTTCCCACTCTTCCAGTGAAATATCTCAGTGTGTTTATTTTATGACTGTCTTTAGAAAGTGTTTAACCCTGTCACTTGTGTTGCATTTGTTTTCTGAGGTGTCCACCCCCAGGGCTGGTATATATGGAAGGGTGCTTTTAATGCAGATTTGTTAATGTAAAGGGTAAAAAGCTCCAACCACGCTTTCTCCGTGTCCTCCAGACCACTTCAATCCTGCACGATGGTGGAAATTATTAAAAAGACTGAATAGCAATATGAAAAGTGAACCGGGAAAGCCATCTGCGTGTGATCCTGAATGCTAGTTAGCCATCCAGAAATCGGGCTGGCTGGCTGGAGAGTGGGCCTCGAAAACAGGTCCTTTCTGCCCTCGTTATTTCCTAGTTTGCTGGGAGATGACTTGGAGCTGAATTGAAATGTTGAACATTATTTAACTGGAGGAAATGCAGCAATGAGGGCCTGCCTGAAGAGCTAGCTGCAATATTTCAGGATTTTCTTTGATTTAGATCCCCAGCTTTTCTAAGCTAGATCCTCAACTTTTAAGACCAATGTTGGCATGGGTTTCCCAAAGGTTTTGGTCAACATCAGACTGGCTTCTGAAGCCGGTAGGATTAATCACGGGGGGAAATCTCAACAGCAATATGCCATGCCCCATTCCCAAATAAGCCAGAGCACCAGTTTCCTTCCTCTTTGTAGGCCTGAAGAGGGTCACACCTTTAGGATTTACATTCCTCTAAAGAAATGAAACTTGAAACTGCCTTTTGTCCACCAACCAAGTGTGACTCGGCCTCCCAATGACAGACAATAGTAGCTTGGGTTAACAGCCTCTATATCAGTTTGCAGGATACCAATTCAGGAGCTTTACACAGGTGATCCCGTGGCCTTGAAGTCCAAGTTTTTATAACTAATAACAAAAAGCACAGAGCAAATCTTACAGGTATTGTTTGAGCTGAGAATCAGCCGAAGGGGGATACCTGATAGTCCTAAACGAAGTGATATGTACCCGATTAAATGTAAAAATGCTTCAGTCTTGTTAGCTGAAGCATTTGGGGAGTCTTAAATAAAGTGAAAACCTTTCTCTGTCACTGCAGAGGACTGGAAACTTCTCAAGGAGAATAACTTTTTACTTTAAAACCTTGCTCAGCTCAAGTTCTGCCTCAATCTTTATCAACTCAGAGATGCTCCCTCTGCACAAACCTGCTGAAACCCGGAGCTAGGCCAGGCCACTTACACCCAGCACTGCGAACTGCTCGGCTGAGGTCACCTAAAAACGTTCAGGATCTCAGGGTTTCTGATGGATTCAGTTCTGAAATGAAACACATGTACGAGATGGAAAAATACTTAGTCAAACTGTGCACTGTAGAGGCCAAACTGATCTGTCAGGGCTGCTGTGGTATCTTAATTCAAGATAGATCAGGGTGGTGCAGGCTGTGTGCTCTCCAGGTCTCCCAAACAGCCACTGGGGCTTTTCAGCAGTTCTTTTCTAGATCCAGGCCAAAGAGAAACTCGCAGTTGCACAGGTCATAAATCGGGTGGTGGCAGCAGACAGCACAGGTGTGGAAATCTGCAGTCTGCATTCCAAGCATGTAACTCTGCTGAATGAACTTTTTTTTTTTTTTTTCTCCAAAAAGCGGGAGTTCAGGAGTTCAGCCTTCGCGCAACACGCGCTGCCACGAACGAGCTGCTGTCTCTGAATCTCAGCAGCGAGGCATTCCCAGCTGCAGTGCTCCCCTGTCTCAAGGAGCAGCCAGTTCCATCCCCAACAACATTTCAGCAGCAGCTAACTGCAGGCGTTGAAGCCAGCGTCAGTCCTGCGAGCAGCCAGCCCATATGTCTCCAGCTGCAGTTCCTCTTGCTGGCCCCAGGTTCCTCTCAGATTTTGTACTCCTGATATGAACGAGCACAAGTCTCAGTGGGCAAGTCTTGACCGCAGTGACCTCACGGTGACTCCGGTAGCTCCTGGATCTCACCCAGCACGTAAAGCTCTGTCAGTACATGTTACAGGGGAGGCACTGGACAGACATCCCTGGAGATGCTAAGTCTGCTCCTACAATGTGGTCGTGGAACAGAATTATAGAACATCTGGAGTTGGAAGGGATCCACAAGGATCGTCCAGTCCCACTCCTGGCTCTACACAGGACCGCCCAAAAATCAGCCCATGTGTCTGGGAGCAGTGTCCAAATGCTCCTTGAACTCCAGCAGGCTCAGTGCCACGACCACTGCCCTGGGGAGCCTGTCCCAGTCCCTGACACCCTCTCAGTGATGAAATGTCTCCTGATATCTGATCTGAACCTCAGGAGAGGATTCTTCATCCTTCCTCCAAGAAGAGGCTTTAAACCCCATTAATGTGGCAGATTGCTTCGCCTCCAGACCCTGTTTATAAGTTAAGATCCCTGGCATTGTCAGCAAGTTGTTATTACAACAGCACTTCTCTGCTTGCCTTGGCCATAAGAATTCCCCTTTTCACTAAAAACCTTTGAGATGCACAGGTGAAAAGCAATAAAAGCTAACTTTTAATGGTGGTGGTGATGGCTAACACACCAGCATGGAGGAAGCAGTTAATAGCATGTGTTGTGGTATCTTCTGTGCTCTCAGGGCAATGCACTTTGATAAACTAAACCATTCCTTTTACAAGGGGCAACAAAGATGGATGCTTTCCACTGGCTATTTCTACTTCAGGTCTGGAAAGAGATAAATGAAAATAAAAAGTCCTCTCAGTCCTTTTACCTCAGCCATCCAACTGATTCCTTTCTGTAGTGAGGTTGGTAGTCTGACCATACACATTGTGGGTGTGTTTTTATCACATCCAAGTTATTCTGAGAAGCTTAAAACATTTTTCCTCCTAGCAAAAGCAACGGAAGCTGTGGTTTATCATAGATCTGAGCAGCACAGATTCGGTCCAGCTCTTCTGGGCTGAGCGTGTGCATAGAAAACCACACAGAAAAGGAAAAGAACCACGTGTACTGCAGTGCTCCCCACCTGCTGATAACTGAGTTATTTAAAATTGGATGGAACTGAAAGACGAAGCAAGATTGTGCTTGCGCTTCTGTGGTCAGACGCATGTCAGGATTTTGTGAGTTCATTAAGGTTCTGGGAAAAGATAAGGCGGGATTTTAAACTTCCTCTTTAGCAAGGGTTGTGTTATGTCATCTCAGATTCCACGATGCACAGGCAATATTTGCAATCCCTTTTCACTGATTTGTCCTCATTTCAGTGGGCTGTAAGTCCCAGTTCACTGCAAGATGGGACCTTATGTTTATCCCACCAGTGTGTTATTCACAGTCTTCAGTGTGACCAAAAAAGATTCCTCTTCAGGATCATCTGGCAATCAGACTCACATTTTTTTTCTTCCTATTCACAATATTTTTTGGGGTTTTGTTTTGTTTTGTTTTTCCTCTGAAACCAACTTCAGTGATATTGTGGTCTCCCAGCTGCACTCAGTTTTAGGTCAGCAAAATTAATATATGGAATAATGATATATGTGAAGTGCTTAGCACAGACGGTTGTCCCAGGCTTCGGACGAGGAACTTTCATATTTCTCACATGTGGCATCAAACAGCCATCTGACCTTTGGGTGCTACTAATGCAGAGCTGACAAACATTGTCAACTTGAATGAAAATTCTTGGGCATTTCATTAATAGTCCCCCGAAACACCAACCACACTCACCTCTTTGAATATCTTACAGCACTTCTAAAGATTTGGATGAAGGGATGGCAGAAGTTATTTAAATTTAAATTTAGAAGTCATTTAAATTCTGATTTTGAGGACCGAGTCCAAATTCAAGCTGAAATATCAATTAGTGATGGAATTTTAATGTTACCCCTGGCTAGATCTGTGATATACCAGTGATTGCAGAGTCATTTCCTTAGTAATTTCCTTCTGAAGACTAGTCTATTTCCTGAACTTCGTAGGCATATAAAGAGACTTGTCAACAAAGACGCAAACAATGCTGTTTGCAAGGCCATGGTCTGGTCAAAGGCTGTGTTTTGTGAAGAAATGGTTTAAGGAAACCCAATGTCTATGCTGGCGATGCATTCCTGTTGCTACACACCTACAGCTCAGTCACATCACTCACACGGTGATTTCATCAGATTCATTCCCACAACACACAACGACAGAAAAACTTTTAAGGTCACCTACCTTGAAAAATCTCCCTTTGCCTCCTGCAAAATGAGGGATACAAATAAGTTAAGTCATCAAAAATAAGAAAAAAAAAAAAAAAGAAGGAAAAAAGAAAACTACTGTTCAAGTTTTTCCATTTGCAAAATTCATTTAGCAGCAATTTCCTGTTGTAACTGACTCCTTATGTATTTTCTGGAACCAGTCTCTGCTGTCAAGTGCCATGCCACATGTGGTGAGCTGGTTAGATTAACAAGCAAAGGGTTTGCCTAATACAGTGGACAAATGAGTCCTCATCCTGCTGGTGGATACCCAAGAAGCCACAGGAAATAATGCTAGTAAATAAGTAATTATTTTGGTCAACACGGATGATGTATTACTAGAAGATCTCTGAAGTCTCGGTGGTTTTGAGAACTGAGAACCCCCTGACTCTTTTTAAAAGTAGTCTTGGCATTTCCTATTAAGCAGATTTTCAGAAAGCTCCCTCTCAATTTTCAAGGGGATGCAAGACTCAAGATTCCCTAACTCCTTGCTGGGTGTTTGGGGGAGTATTTAGCTCCTTTATCTAGATATTTTTTATTAGAATTACAGCCTGATGCTAAAGGGTTGGGTCATGTTCCACTTCAATAGTTAGATCAGTATCTGTCTTATTGGCTATCTGGCACACCCTCAAAACCTAGTGAGCTCCCTCTTCAATAAATGTAATACACCTTTTGCATTTTCCATGGACCTTATACATTTCATATGAAATATGTTAAGCATCTAATTTGCTGACAGCTACACACAAAGCGTAGTGCAGTAATGTACTTGGGGACTAGTCAGTGATGGAATTTCTGCAGTGAGGGAGTTTCCGCTGCCAAGAGGACCGAGTTTTGCATTCAGGTTTTGTACATCCACCCGCAAAACCTGTCAGCCCATGTCCAGTGGTGCTGCAGTCCTGAGGCTGGGGTAAAGTTCAGAGCTTTGGTGGTACTTTAATTTGTTCTGGTACCACAACAATTTGAAATAAGGCTGCACTTGAGTTCTGACGGTCCTTTAGTATCTTCCCATCTCCCTCTAAGCAAACTGAAGGGCAGACAAGCTCTCCTGTGGTTCATAGGAAGGAATCCTTGAACGTATCATGATTATAGTACAACACTGAGTAAAAACCAAAGGATATGCCCTGGCCCGCACAGGGATGGGCATACTGAATTCAGAAAACAATTTTGGAGGGTAGATTCTCCATACTTCAGCCCTTTGACCTAAATGCTGCAGTGAGGAGTAAGACCAAACACTGTGTGATCCACCTTGTTTTGCAGGGATCCCGTCACAAACACGGGCTGTAGTAATTTCTGGTTACAGCCAGCAGAGGTGTGGCTTGTTTTGGACTGTTTTCATGAAGTTACACATCAAACTACTACAGGAATACACGCAACATCCTGTGTTTGTGAGGAGAAACAATGGCAGCAGCAAGGGTTACAGCGGCAGATCTGGCTCTGGGCGTACAATTACTAAGCGCTCACGTTATTCATTAGGGTGAGCAGACAATAGATTCATAACCCTATTGCTGCTTCTCACAATAAGCCTGTTGTTTGATGTCTATTCCCCCAACAGCCAGTATGCAATTGCTGTAATGTGCTTTTAATTGAGTCCCCCGTCCTGACTCTCTCGCTCCATTTTTGTCACATAAAATGATCTTAATGAAGATTCAAATCCCTACGCATTAATTGCTTCCTTTAACACGAAAGTGCCATGGAAGTGCAAAGTGTTGTTATTTATTAGTGCCGTCTGGTGAGGTGCCTCGTCTGCTTACATGGAGCCACACAGCTTCAGGCTGATGGGAAAAAAACATAAAATCTACACAAAGAAAGGGGAACAAGAATCATCTGACAATTATTTCTGAGCTGCTCCCACAGCCATGCTCATAAATGTGATCTTTCACTAAAAAAAATCCCCACCTCCACTATCCTGAGAAGGTTCCTCTTTGTGAACCAGATATATACCAAACCCCGCTGGTAACTCGTTCTCTGACCCTTCCCCTCTTCCTGAAGAGGGAAACGCAAAGATAATATTTGTTTCTGGAGGAGTGTTTTTGGAAAATCTTTAAGCCCTCCTGCCCACGCTGGAAAATACAGACAGTTGTATGTACGTAAGGTTACGGGGATCATCAGAGGGACAAATTTCACTGGGAAAACAAATGCAGCTAAAGTCAGTGGAGTGAAGTCTACCCACTGGATACAGATTTCACCCAGGAATCTCATTCCTCACTTAGATTTTCTCAGACTTTGCATCATACCCCAAGGGTTGTGGTGGTCCATGTTAACACAGCATAATATGTATTTATGTGAGCAAAGTGCTGGGCAGCAGCATCTGCTTCACATGTGGAGTGTTCTGGTTCGAGAGCCTTCTGTACTGATTTTGTGTTGGTATAATTGATGGAAAAGCTGTGTAAAGATGACTTTCACAGCTGATCTGCTGAAAAGTCTTTAAGTCTTAAGGTTGTTCTCAATGCACACCTGTCAGGAGCTGAGGGCTGCATGCATCCAAATCTCAGCCACACGGAGGAATCTCCCCTTTTGGTTCACAGGGACTCTGAGACTCCTGAAAGTTGGGGAGTCTCCGTGCTTCTGTCCAGCCATTCTGGATGTTACAAGTCAAAAGACTCAATGCACATGAGGAAGCATCAAGCAAGAGAAGGCTGGTGCTTACCTGCAAGATGTAGGCAGCTAGTTCAAACACCACTTCACTGTCAACCTCGATGAGTTCCTTGAAGGGTGAAGAAAACAAAAAAAAAGAGAGTTCAGTGAGTCTGAGCTCCTACATGACCGTGCATCTCCTACTGCTGGGTGAAGCACGTGGTGCCAGTTTTCTCTGGCGAGGCTTCAAAGCAGTCCTTGTGCTCCTGGAGACCAAAGTGAAGCTGAACCTGCTCGCTCTTATGCAGAGAAAGACAAATATTCAGTGTGATGGCCTGGAAAATGGAGCATAACTGGATGTGGCATGAAGGGATTCCTTAGGAGGAGGTAGGAGAAGGCAGGTGGAAGGGAGAGGAGCAGGGTCATTTTTATTTTCATTTATCATTTACTGAAACGTAGCCTGGGGAATCCATTTTGGCAGATCTTCACTCTATAGGACCTGGCCCCTGACAAAAGTAATTTTGGAGGGTCAGGTGAAATTGTGAGCATTTTGCTTGGACACCAGGGTCACAAGGACACTGAGGGCCCTATCTGATCCCTTCAGGGTTCTTCTGCTGTGTCTGAGGCAGGTCACAGGGGCCTGTGCACTGCTTCATCTAAACGTGTGGGATGCAGACACCAAAAATGCTTGGGCTGGGTGGCAGGAGCATTGATCCCATGGCCAAGTGTTGTTTTTTGGGAAGACAGTGAGCTTTTACTTGGATAATGCTTAGGCGTCAATTATGCAACTAGGTCTCCGGTGTGGCCACATACAGCGGGTCCCTGCTCAGCTTACTCCTGTGGTGGATTTTCTGTTGTGTTTATTTAAACTGCTGTTTTTAATATTTTATTTCATCTGGCAAGAAGCGAGTTATCTAAATATAGATCACGGCTGTGATCTGTGCTCCAGCCAAGTCAGGGCCGCACCTCATTTACAAGCCACAATCGCGTTGCTTCGTATCTGGCAAAATCCAAAACAAAGAGAACAAAACAGAGGGTAAGATCCAGGTGTCCTTGGCTTCCACCGGTGCCAGCTTTTTAAAACAAGCACTTCCCTCCCCTCCTGCACGATGACTCCCCGGGGAGTGAAGCCCAGCTCTGCTACAGGCGATGAACACACCTTCCCCGTGATTCACACAGGCACCTGCACCACCGTCTGCCTGTGCCAAGGGAAGCAGCCGGTGCACGATACAGATGCAGACGGGGCCAGGCTGGGACATTTGGGCATGTCCCACAGCAAATGGTGATGTGGAGAACCAGAGTGCTTGGTCTTCACTCTCCTTGATGCGGGGATGAACCAGCCCCTACAACCACATCTTCATATTGTGGCAAGTCTGTACTAGTAGGTAGAGTGGGCCAGGGCCCATTCTCTGGCCCTAAGGGTACACGGCAGAGTAAAGCTCATGACTAAACACTTTTCTTCCCTCCCCCAGTCCCAAACAGAGTTAGCTCAAGTGCATTGCCTCTTGGGAACAGGTGCTCATGCCTGGACAGTGCCCCAGCAATGCCCGGGTCAGGGCTAGTTAGCACCCGTGCCAGAGAGTGCTTTTAATTAAACGCCGTGACTGGCAGAGGGACAGCATCCAACGCCAAGCCCTGCCTGTTTGGTAGTACAAATGTGGCTTGGCTTTTCTGGGCAACATCGGCTGTGCTGGCCCTGTGCAAGGGTTTGGGTATGTGGGTCAGTTGCATGACCCACAGGAGCAGCACAGCACCCAACACAGAGCCAGCTGGCAGCCCAAGGGACCAGCTAAACAGGACCAACTCTAAACAGGCCACAGTTTTCTTCTCTCCCAACATGAGCAGTCCTGTATTTGAGGGTGTGTGCCGTCAGAATCAATGGGGGAAGGCTTGATGTACAAACACAGCATTACTACACATCCCATACCCAGTACAGCCCTTCCTGGTAGGGGAACTGCGGATGAAGCCTTCTGTGAGAAGTCCATCGAGGAAACCTTTTGTTGGACAAGGAAGGCACTTGCAAGACCTGCTACTTGTAGGGATGGCAAGCACTGAATCCCCCCTTTCTATACCTATTAAATCCCTCCTTGCTGGCTGGGTTCTCGCTCTGCATCTGAGCAGAGACCTTGAAACCAACTTTGAAATTCAGCGCCTTTTTTAATAAGACAGCACGGCTTAGTGTGGCTGGAAGTCAGACAGGGAAGGACTCGCGTGGGAGACTGGGAATCCAGCAGGACTATTTTTGGACAGAGATGACAGTCAGCATGAATGTGCAAAGTAATGGTTTTGGGAGAGGTCAGACTAAAATAGACCAACCTAGATCTGTAGGCACTTTTTTCCTCTTTTTTTTTTTTTTTTTTTTTTCCTTTTTTTTTTTTTCTATTTTCCGTCTTCTTATTAAGCTTTCTCCAAAAAAAGAACAACAGCGTAAGCTTTTCCTGGCAACACTCCAAAAAGGAACTATCCCCGGGAACCAAAATGTGATGCTCACTGAGCTTGCTGCTGGAGAGGGCTGACTAAGCACATCTCATTGCAGCCTTGCCAGAGAGCAGAGCTCTGTGAAGCTCAGCTCAGCAACTCCATCCCTTCCCTGGTGCTGGAAAAAAAAAAAAAAAGGTATTTTCTGGCTTCCTGCACCTTACCCTGCATTTTAGGATGTGAAGATTTAGTCCCTGCATTTTAGGCTATGCAGATATCAGGAAGTGAGGCCTCAGATTTGGTGTAAGCAGTTCACTTAGCCTGTCAAAAACATGTTCAGGGTTGTGGGACACGATCACTCTCTGACTACAGATTTCTCCTCCTTCCAGACAGAGCGGAGTTATGAGGAATGGCCCCTACCAGCACAGGGATGAGGGATCCTTCCAGAGAATCCTAGCTGCCATAAAATCTCTCCCATATGCAAAGTCATATGCAGCCAAGCCTGCGCTGTAGCAACTCTTGGACCTGGTTATTATTTGGACCCGGTTATTTTTTGGACCCTTCCTTTTGGACCTGCATGTTTGGCTTGTGGCACAGAAGCCAACCCTGCTGCTGCAGGGTGGTGGAGGAAGGCTGTGCCAGGAACCCTTATCTCCAGCACACAGCCTTGCAAAGGGTAGCTCTGAGTTACCGTCCTGGTGACAACAGGCTGGTGTTTTCGCCAGGACTATTTTTGGCACAAAAAAACATTTCTCCGTGCTGGCTTGCTCCTGTACAATGTGGTCCTCCGTACACAGGCACCGCCCCACGCTCACTCACAAACACACTCACACGCTCACTCTCCCAACCAACAAACTCCCAGTCACACTCACACACACAGGCTCATATACCTCCCTAACAAGTCACACTTTTACACACACAGATTCATATACATCCCTCACACTTCCACACTCACCCTCCTGCAGACACAAAATCTCACAAAGTTCCTGTCACACACACACACGTCGTCACACGTGGTAAGCACTCTTCAGGTGCTCACCCCCCCTCTCGCACACACACACACAAACTCACACTTTCCTTACACACACACAGTCTCACAAACACATTTATTTACACACTTTTTATTTATTCACCGCCGGCCACACTCCCTCCCTCTCCCCCGTCCCCAGCCCAGAAGATGGCGCCCGCCCGCCGCCCGCGCAGCCGCTGCCGCCCTCTTCGGGCGGGAAGCGCGAACGGCGCTTTTTCAGCACAAAATCAAGAGTTTTCCTTCTAAATACCAAGCACTTTCTCATTTTAACAGCTGCAGATTTCCTCCTGTCAACCACAAGAGCTATTTGGAGTGGGGGTTTACCTCAGAACCTCAAAGTCCAGAGATGAAACCCAAGCATGCAGCTTTTAAGGGGATTCATAACTTGGGGACGGAAGTTTGGGGGCAACACAATGCCAACTGCTCTTTCAGAGATTCACTTTTTTTCTCATTTCCAGACAAAATTCAAAATCCTGAGTGCCCAGAATCTTTACCTTGTAGATGCAGGACTTGGCGTTCAAGAAAAACAGCTCGATGGTGGCATTGTCCTTCAGATAGGAGATGCTTTCAATGTAGAACCTGGAAGGGGGAAAGCAAGAGAGGTGAGGCACGTGGGGGAACCAGGGCAGAACATGAAAACGTACTCATCACATGAAAAGATGTGGTCAATGGAGTTGTGATGCGTATACTGAAAATGAAGTTTCTTTGTTTGGTGCAGAGACGTCATTTGTTGATGAAAGAGGCTCGTGCGTGCTATAGGACATGAGCACTCAACACCACCCAAGACATACTGAAGCAACTGAATCATCAAGTGGTTTATTTTGTTTCTAAGTAGCTCTTTGTTTTATTTTTTTTTATACTTTAAATAATCCTTTATTCTGTTTGTTTGCAAACTCCCCTTCATTCTCCATCGCATTTTGGCACTTTTTCTTTGCCCCTTTACTCATCCTATCAATTTTTTATGCTGTTGATCTGCCACGCATAAAATGTTCACTGCCAGAAATCCACTTCTGTGTTTCCTCTCTGTCCACTTCAGCTCTTCATACGGCACATTTCATAATGGCTTTTTATATATTTGTTCGTGGGTAGCATGCAACTTCTATAATTACAGAGTAATTAACCAGCAGTAGTTAAGGACCTCGCGCAATTTAACAGTACCATGGGTAGTGGTGCTGGGGATGACAATAATCTATTTTTTAGCAGAGTGAGATGAATTCTCAGGACTCAGTAAAAATCTGCCCAATCCAAACCCTCCATGTTCAAAAAAACCAGTCTATTGCATTGACTGATTACCCCAAATATTTGCAATTACATTGGAAGTTCATTGTATGTATGAATGATCCTTTGGCAGTGAGCTCTAGTTTTGCCACCAGCTTGAATAGACTCCAGCCCTTAATTCTGCCTTGTGACCTTTTGGGGTAAAAATCCCAGGATAAAAATAAGTGCAAGATATATCATCAAATTTAATATCAAACCATTACATATGAGTATGCTGTATGCTTTTAGGATTCCTGTAGTAAGAGACAGCCTATTCAGGTAGTGATTAAGGTGATTTTTTTGTTTAGTTCATGTTTTAATTGAGGAAAAAAAATACATCTATCTGCCCACTCTGTTTCAGAGTGATCTTTAAGTTTCAGTACAGTGGCAGCAATGTTCCTTACATAAATTCCACTACTATCGTGCATTGTCAGAGGCAATTAGAATAGGGAAGGTGCCAGGGAAATGCTGTCTGTATTAGGAACTTAAAAAAAAACAACAGATACCTTAGAAATCTGGGTAGAGATGCGGAGTCCAGTTACAGAGAAATCTTACTCCGTGACCCCGCTGTCTGGGAGTGAAGCTATGAGACCTGCTGAAACTCTTGGGGCTTCACACAAGCATTAAAGGGATTGTCTGTGTTCAGTTGTTTGCAGAATTGAGGGCCTTAAATGTAACCTTCTCAGGGCTAAAGGTCAAAGCTTTGTAGTGCTCCTAGGTGTCTTCTGAAGACCCTTCAAAACAGTTTATTTCCTGACAAGTACAGCCAACTACATACTCGAATGAAATATTTTGAGCTTTTTATGTTTATCTGCTGAGATGCTCCTGCAATTACGCATCCTCCTCCCCCTCCAGAGCAGTTCAAATGAGAATTTTTTTTAAAAGGAAAATAAAAAAGAAAACATTTGAACATAGGAACCATCAAGCATAAAAATTCAACTTTATGTATTTATTTATTTGGCTTCCCCTGGGTTTCACCTGCTGTCCTTGAAGCAGGTGATGGTCAGATCTTTAATTCCAGGGTCAGAAAAAAGAGGGAACATTTACTCTATTTTCAAGTCCCAGTGAAGGTTAGCAGAAACACACTTTTTTGTTTCATCAGCGGATCAAATGAGACCATCCTCATCATCACTAGAGGGCAATATTGCATTTTCTTTCTGCTGCACGGCTCTTTCCTAAGGCTTTTCACATAGACACATGCCCAGATCATTTTCTGTACAAAATTGAGTCTCTCCTAGCACAGAGCCTGCACATGATACTTCATCTTCAACAAGAAAACACAATTCTCGAGTGATCTCCGGTGTGGAGAGAGTGCAGGGGAGCTACTGGCTCTCACACATGCACCCAGGCAAATACAAAGCATGTGCACCAGGAAATTGTTGCTACTTAAAAGAAAACAGATTTACGGAGAGAAGTCTTAGGGGATTTGCTGTGTGGCAAGCTCAGAAAACCCGAACTGGAGCAGGCTGCTTTGAATTCACAGCCTGAAAGTCCCGTGTTGTTTTTTTTCGCACTGATTGTGAATCTGTCAGACCTCCTCCTGTTACCACCTCTTCCAAATGCACCGCGGTTTAAAACGACCCATGGCAGTGCCTAAGGAAGCAGGAAGAAAGCTCCAGCTGCTAAGGCAATGAACCAAGCCAGAGATCTGGGTTAAATTCCTGACTCTGACACAGGTTTCCTTCGTGACCTTCAGCAAATCATGTAGCTGTTCGGGGCTGTTGTGTCGAGTTTGGAAAATACTCCTCCCTCCTTTGACCCCCTGCGTCTGTTTTGCCTATTAAGATTATCAGCCCATTCCTATTGCACGGAGGGGCAGCTATTAGGTTTCTGTCGAGGACTCCCCGGGGAGCAGCATTCCTCCATGTGCTCTGAAGCTGATATATCCAGGAAATAAGGACGGGCTGGACAGAGATGCAGACGGTACCGTGTGTCTGACGCCTTAACTCAGCTACCTGCGGTGCTGAGAATGCAACCAGCAAACAGCTTTGCCTCAAACGGCTCCTACGGGAAGTTCCCTGATAGCCAGCAACTGTTGCTTTGAGAAATGAGGTGCCTGCAAGAAGGGTTAAACCTCCCCAAGACTATGTGTGTTAAAACCAGAGAAATCAGTTTGGAAAAGGTTTCAAACGTAAAGAAGGGAGATCGGTCAAAGTTAGTCTATTTCTGAGTTTCCCCTCATCTTCCCCCCTCTCCTCCCTTAGCACCAGTCACTTATAATTCATCCAATCTATTTTCTAACCATTAATTAAATGGACCAGGGAATATTATGCTGGGTAATGGACACAGAGTGCCTATCTTGCGTGCTCCCTCTCAGCGGCAGGAAGATAACAACGAAGACGGCAGAAAGCATCTTGGAAGACTTCAGAAGCTGCAGCATCAGAGACATCTCCGTCTTCCAGCTGCGAGGACGAGCCTTGTGCTGATCAGATGGCTCTGCACGAAGTGTTGGTTAACTGGCAACTCGCTCTGACACAGCTTGATGCCGCGATGAATGGAGATTCCCACCGCAGCCAGCCAACAACAGGCGGTTATGCAGCGGTGCTTGTGAGAAGCAACTGTGGAAACTCCTGATCCTTGGGTGATGGGAAATTGGTATTGCTGTAATTTCCCCCTTGCACTTCATGGATGCTCACCTTTGACTTGTAGCAGATAGAAATGCCCAAGCCTTGACTCACCATCAAAGCAAGACAAGTGTGATGCTCTCTTGCTTTAGCAGCAGAGCTGGATTGACCAGCGCTCCCCGTTTCCACACAGCAAAAGAAAGGGTAAAATAAAAACTATTTAGCATCGCTCCTACCACAGCCCTGGACACATCCCATCAACCAGAACCTGGACATCTATCACCTCGCAGGGACCAGGCTCTGGGCAGTGTAATTCCCAACTTACAGTTGTAAGATCTGAGATCACGAGCCAGTGTATTTATTTCCGAGTAGAACATGCCAAAAGATAACAGTATTTCACCGTGGCCTTAAACACAATGATATTTCAAAGCATGACCACAGCAAATGGATGTCTTATCTATCTCACGTGGATCTGCCCTGGGGCAGCGAAATCATCCTAGCTCCTCTGAAGTTTGACTCCGGTGACAGCTGGCGTAAAAGGCTTTTATCCAATAACAACCCCCTTTTTTTTTTTTTTTTTTTTCCACCAAAAAGAAACACCTTAAAATGAGGAAGATGTACTCAGAGGAAGGCTGAGGGTGGCCCCAGAGGCAGAGGAGGCAGCTGGGTGAGAGAGTGAGCAGTGCCCGGCAGCGATGGGGAGGCTGAGGATGGCACTGAGGCTGCTGGTCAAGGTGACCGGGACTGATAACGGGGTGGGAGTGATTTGTGGGAGGGCTCCTGCCTTTGTTAAGGGGCAGGAGCTGAGTGCACAGCGTTGGCAAAAGGGATTCCTTTCCTTCCAGCCCCGTGACACTGCACCTGGGCAGGGAGACAAAACACCTCTCTTGGGCCTCCTATGAAAAGGAAAAAAAATAAAATAAAACAGAATAAGAACCTCAAGCAACTCTTCTTTCCCTTGCTAATATATATATATATATATATATATATATATATATATTTTTTTTTTTTTTCCATGAGAAAGGAAAATAAAGGGGAAAGCCAGTTGTCACAGAAAATGTCAAAATGAAGCAAAACGATTTTGGTGTCGTTGTGCCGTCACCTTCTCCAGGGCTTCCTCCTGCCCGAGGTGGGAAATGCAGTAGGACCCAAGGGAAATGATGGCGATGGGCACTCCGTGGGCCTTCCCAGCTGGATGCAGGACAGAGCTGCCAGCAGACCCTGGGCTGTCTCTTATTTCATGATTACACAGCGATGGCTAAAAGGAGAAGACCCCTTTCCTGCCTCACCCACCCCGGGGTCTGGCTCATTATCCCCCACTATGTCATTTAAAACCTCGGAGGATAATTTGAAAAATATGAGGCCATTTGCTAACCAGGGGAAGAATAATCACACCCGTCAGTGTAATGGACTTAAATGCAGACGTCATTATGGCCAGGGTCTCGTGCTAAATGAGCGTTTGGAGCAGCTCAGGCTGCAGAGCTCCTTTTCTGTTGCAGCCCTCTTTGCTAACAGCTATAGGTGAGCACTTTGCGCACTGACATCTAAAGCAGGCAGCGGTTAAATAGCTGGCCTGTTAAGTCATCAGCCAGGAATGAAAATTGGAGACAGCAAAAAGCCCCATTTACATCCTCTTTGCATTAATTTTGGTTCTGGTGCCGTGCTCTGTCCCCTGTGCTTGTGCCACGCTGCGCTCCCCTTGCTCTGCACCAGCAATCGGGGTGCGGGGGACGGGATGCAGCAAGAGACCTGTGTCGACTCCTGCCTCGTTGCACAGAAGCTACAAACCCTGGAGGTGAATGTGATTACAGAAAGACGGAAAACCATGAGATATTTGCTCATTCCTGTGCTTCCCCTTCTCCAGGTACAAAAACCCAAGTGATCTGCTTTGGAATACATTGGGCTCCAGCTGTTTTCCAGGCTCCACATCTGGGAATCTCTGCAAACCACTGTGTGCTCCAGCATCAACATAGAGAAGGAAAGGCCTGACAAGACCACAAAAGAAGCAGCCAGCTCAATCTATTTTGCAAATGGCTTCACCCTGAAAAGTCCCGGGGAGTTTAGCTGGCCAGGAAAGCGCAGCTCTGCACAAAAAGGCTATCACTGCTCCTCTTGGCCTGGAGCGATGGGGTTCTCTGCCCCAGGTGTGAGCTGAGAGCCCCTCTCCCTCAGCCACCAGGGGATTTCTCCTCTCTCCTGAGCTCAAGCCTGGCTCTCTGAGTGCTCCGTGATCCTCTCTGCTTGCTTCGCCAGTGACAGCAGATCACACCCACGGGTGTAAGGAATAAACGCACAAATTGCAACGAAAATGGAAGCGGTGCCTGCACGGCTTTGACCCAGCTGGAGAAGCTCTGTGTGGGCATTGCCATAGCTGTTGCTCCTCGATCCAAATGAGGTACAAATGTTACACTGACAGCATCCATCATTTTTGCATAGCACCCACCGCGCCGTCTCAATGCTTCCCCAAATTAGACAAGACAACGCTGCCAGCGTCAACACACTCAAAACGTGGCTGCAGCCAGCACGTTTTGTGCATACTGATTTCCTTCCCCCTCAGGTGGCCGAGTGCGGAGGAAAAACAACTTCGCCCCTTTTCTAAGCACAGCCCGCTTATACAAACATATTCCCCGTTAAGCAGAAAAAGGGGAATAATGTTATGGGACCCGAGAGCCAGGCTGCTATTAAGACGTGTGCGTAATGGATGGCTCAGCTCGGAGCTGTGCGCTAAGTAGCAGAGCCCCATTAGTTCCCTTCCTCAAGCAGAGGTCACTTTTCACACGAGTAAATCTTCCGACTGGACACAAGTTTCTCGTGTCTCTAAAGAGGCTCCGAGGAGCTCAGCCTCCCCGCAGGCGATTTATTACACCTCCCTCCCAGTGAACGGAGCAGGGGGCCACCCCGAGGAGGCGGCAGTAAATTGTCTGCGGGGAGCCTTGTCCTCCAGCACAAACAAGGGCTGAGCGGCTGTATTTATATCCTACGGCTGGGTGGGAGGAGGGGGGTCGCAGGGTTGCTGGCTTTTGAGATCTCCCCCCTTTGCTTGCACACACCAACCAGCCTGAAGAGTGCTTCACAAAGAGATATGGGTTCTGGCACTGCTTCACCGGGGTTTTTTGGGGAAGCCCCGAAAGCAGCCTGGTTGGGCTGGGTTGGTTTTGCAGATTTCATGTTCTGATTTTTGCTGTTTTTACAGTATCCCAGCAGTGCGTGGAGCTGGAGAAATGCAAGTGAGAAACTCAAATGCTCTTTGTCTCCACTTATACATAGCATAAACTGTCCGGGAGCTCAGAGTTACCATCTCTGTGCTGGTAAAGAGAGAAGGAGCTCAAAGAGGTGAGAGCAAGGCACAGGGATGAGCACGGAGCACCCCAAGGTGCTGAACATCACAGGGCACTTCTCTGAACTCTCCTGGGATGATGAAGTCCCGTGGCAAAGTGGGGTCCAGCACTGCCCTCCTTGCCGAGGAGCAAGGCGGTGGAGTGCCGCAAACCCCTCTCCGGTGAGGAAGACCATGGGTGGAGAAGCACAGCCCGTTACGTGCGAGACAAATAAATTGCTCTGGTTAATTTAGTGCGGTTCTGTTCGTCTCTCCCTGCCCCAGCAGGCTGCTGTCATCACCACCCCCTAATCTAATTTCCCGGAGACAGGCGAAGCCGACTGGAAGGGAATGGCACACACACGCCGGGGCGTGCTGGGATCGTGGTGTGAGTGGTTTGGGCAAAGTGCAGGTGCCGTGCTGTGAAACCGCACCCCGGTTGTGTCCTCTGGGCAGCGGGGGAGGCAGCAATGAACCTCTGCAGCAAGTTATCAGCAAGTCCATCCCTGTGAACAATTGATACTGGCAGCCACCTTCTTCCTTCCTTCCAGGGCTGGCTGTTTCCAAGTGATCTAGAGCGCCTTTTCTTTTTCTTTTCGAACAGGATGCTGTTTTAAAAAATGGGTATAAAGGAGTGTGAAGAACTAAAATAGCCCGAGGCCTCATTAGCAGCTGAAATCTGGTCCAATTCCGTTCAGGTAGCCAGGCAAAACTCTGCATCTACACGGATCTACAGGGAACGTCTTCTCAGCTCTGGCTGGGCCAACTGGCTTTGAAAGAATCCAAATTTACAGGCTGCACATAAAGCACACAGAGGGGATTGATCAGGTGAAAAGAGGAAGCTACGGTGTGTGTCCTACATCTGAGCAGGGGTCTGGGATCAGAGGAAGGAGGCAGCTCTTTCAGCCTGCCACTTCCACAGCAGTCGTTGAGAATCAGGTCAGATGAATTGTTCCTGAAAAGTGCCTGCTTCTTTCCAGTGATGGCACAGAGAGGCTGTGGTAATTAGCCCCGACACAGAGCAATCTACGTGGAAAACATCTCGGGTTTGGTGTGCTGAGTCCCACCTCAGACGTGTGTCCCACCTGGCTGAGGCCAGGGCCACAACGGGTGCACACCCAGCTATGTTCCTAAAGAAAGCATTGACACACATGAGCTGTGCACCCCGTGTTTCAGTGCTGGCCTCCTATTTAGGGCCACTTCGTTCCGTAGTAACTGTGGTAACCTGGCAGAGGATCTGGCCTCAATATTGAGCCCTGAGATATTGAGCCCTGAGCCCCTGCAGCTCTCCTGCTGGCTTCAGCCTAGCTGGTGCATGTGAACAAGTGCCAGACCTTGCTGGACACAGGCATTCCTCTGGGGGGACACCACGGGGCCATAGAGACAAACCCTGCCCCACGGCGTATTTGAGCACTGAGGATTTATTTCACATTCTTTTTTTCAGTGCCTTTCTGTAAGAAAAGCCTTTCCACGTGGGGGATGCTCTGATTCAGCGTGACGACTTCTGCAGCGTGCTGTCACCGTTTGGCTGGTGGAGCTGCCCTGAGAACGGGCGTGCTCGTTCCTGGGAGAAGATCCACCGCTGAAGTGAATGTTATTTGCTGAGCTTGTTCATATAAATTAACAGCAGGACAAACACCCAGGAGATAAAGAGATCAGGCTCATGCTGGTGGTTCCCTAGCTAAGGATCGCTAATCCCACCAGGCCATTGTTTGAGGAGGAGAATTCACTGCAAAGCTGGGCCAGCTTTGCTTTCCGTGAACAAACAGCCTGTCTGCGCTCTGGTCCTCCCTCACTTCAGGGATTTACACAAAGGGAGTGACTTTGCCTTTTTTTTCCCTGCCTATGTGAACGAGAGCTGAATGCTCCCTTCCCTGCTGAAAGCAGAAAGGCATTTACCCGACCCCCTGCCAGCTCTGTTTTCCTCTGACCTCCTCGCTGCTTTGCTCTCCACACTTTCCTTAGGTTCCTGCCTTTTGCTGTGCAGCTCGTGTTGTCAGATACAATTTCACTGTCCTCTTCTGGTCTCAAAACAGCCAAGCAATCCTTCCTTCCCCTCTGTCCTTTGCTTCTCCTGGACTTCAGCCGTGACTCTCATCCGCCTTGGTTTATCTGCTCTGTAAACCCTCGGAGGCAGGCAGTGAGTTTCCCCCACCACCAAGTGGCCAGGGCTTTAGGAAGCCACCCAAGAAGCGACTTCAAAGACGAGAACTAACATCGCCAGACGTCCCACCTCCCCTCGGAGACACGGGACTCTCCCTCTCACTGTCGTGCGTGGCTTTAGCACTGTTTAAGTGGCTGTTGGCAAAGAGTCTCATAAAATAATATTGCACAAGAACTGCCACGGGGCTGTTCACAGCTGCCCAAGCAATTCTGATCTCTTCTGAGATACCTACGTTGTTCTCAGTGGAAAGCTCCAGAGGTGACAACCTAAAGACAGAGTCTACAGTTAGTTCTGCATGTGTCCAGGTGCCGTAACCATTCCCTCTGAACTAATGCTAAGGACGTCCCTACAAATTCCTCCTTCTTTGATTTTTGGTCTCTGATTACAGAAGAGAGTAACGACACGGGACGTCACTGCTCAACAACGTCACACCCCAAGGAAATGTAGGGCAAAAGACAAAGCTTCAATGATGCTACAGAGATTTGAATAAAGGAGGAGGATTTCACGCTGTAAAGCTTGTGAAATTTCCTATCTGCAGCGTCCTTCTTCCAAGAAACCTTTGCTTAAAAAGTCATGCTTCCCTACGTGTAAACGCACATTTAGAGCATATGGGTGGCTCTGGAAGCCCCTGTGCACCTCTAGGCTACCAAAATACAGCCCTGCCTATGGGCAGGTCTCTTCACAACCCTTCCTTCAGCCCTTGCATTAGTTCCCAAGCCTGAACTCATGCCGCTGGGTAACAGACGCGTGGGGTCTCGCCAACTTCTGCCAGCTGCCTGGAGACAGTTTCTCCTCCAGTTGCTTGCGGCTCAGCTCAGATTTGGGGATGGACATGGGAACTTGCTACACGCTGGGAAGCTTTTTCAGTGTCTTTCTAGCATCTGACATCCACATGGCAACTGAAATCACAGTCAGTTAATGCCCATTCCTAACTCATGAGGCATCTGGCCTTCCAGCCCATTCCAAAACGTGTGACAATCCAGTCATTACTATCAAAAATAAGAGTTTAAGTCCAAACTTGGTGTGTTTTTTCACACTCTTTTCAGCCACCGAATGCTGACTTTTCCCCCATGGGTTTCCCCTATGGATTACGATTCCGGAACAGGAGAGTTCACTCAGTTACTAACTGTTGAATGGATCCATACTTCTAAAATGTCTCTTGGCTAAGATCCTGCTAGAATGACTTGTCTCCACTCTGCTGCCAACTCTCATAAAACAATACAGATGGCAATATTTATGCTCGTTGAGTGGTCTTTGAAATGAATATGAGCAGCTTTCACTGGCTCCACTCCTGAAATCTGCACTTAGCTCTTGCTCAGTCAGAGATTTCCTTGCTTTCCACGGGATCCCTGCCCCTCCACAGACTCCTCAATTTGGCCCCTAGGTAAGATGTTCAATAAATGGGTGCCTGTGGTGTTTGTTTATTTGTTTTGTTTTGTTTATTTGTTTGAATTGGCCCAACACTCTCATATTTCTGCAGAAAAGCACCATCAGCTTTATGTGGTTCTAAGCACAGGTGGGTCTGGATCGCATACGCTGGAAATATTCAGCTCTGGATCTATCCTTACGGTTTGAAGTACCCAAAATGTAATAGAGCAACCTCTTCTCGTGGCAGAGAGCAGACCAGTTCTGGAGTCATGGGGCTGTGTGCAGCCTTGATCTGTCCTAAGATAAATCCACCACTAAAGATGGGGACGTAACCGAACAAAGAGGCTCTTTGGAGAATCCTCCCTCGTAATTGAAGTTAAATGAATGACAATCACCGCGCAGGGAAAAAAAGCTGCACTCAGGGGAAGAAACTCCAAAGTAAGTCTTCATTTTTTATGGGTACTATGAAATGAATGAGGGTGATGTCAGATGTAATCTAACACTGGAGCGGAAAGGCTAACAGAAGACGACACAGTTACACTGCACTGCCTAGCTCTAGACATGAACTGTGCATTAAAAGTAAGTCAGCCCCCCCCCCGACTTAATTTCCTACATATGCCAGCCCAACCCCCAGCCTCTCTCGGGTTGTTTTAGGGCTGCAAGAGCAAATTTGTCTTCTCAGAAAGTATCTCCCTTGGAGGCAAAGATGCTGTGTGCACAAGAGCACCGACTGCTTTCTAGCATCTCCTAACAGCTGCTGCAAAATTCATAGGTGAAGAGAAATTCTCCCAAACTGGTAAATTCTTCATTAAAATCTTTCTAGTCTGGTTGAATCCGGTCTATGAATATGTTACATACACACGCGGAAGCCAACTGGTTGCCAGAAATTGCCACCATTTGATATTTTCAGATAACCCATTGCACGATGGCGTGGTTGAGCCCAGAAGGTAAGTACAGGTCATACTGGGATTAATTTAGCCCCTGACATAATAACGCACAGTCCGGGCACAATCCAGGGGAAATGGATGGAAGCAAGCGAGGAAAAGAGTGCTCTCCATGCAGGTGGCTCCTAGGGAATGAGCTGTAATTCGTGGGAAGGGTTTGCTGTCATGCACTTACCTGACACAAAAGTACAAAACAACCGGTCCTGACTTCTTGGGGAAGTCATGCTCCAGCACCCTGCGGTCCAGCTGCAGCCAGTTCAAGTGTCCCCTGGCGAGAGAAGAGAGAGAGAGAGCTGTGAGCCCAGTGCCTGCATTGAGGTCGGAGGTGCTCCAAAAGATGAAGCCAAGTGCGTGCTGTTTGCCCTCGGCCCCTGCGTGCTGTTTGAAAGACGCACAGCAAATGTTTGAGGAGCGGGGGCGATATCAGCCCGGCAACATTTCAGCCTGGGAATCGAGCAGCGAAAGTTCAATCTGTCAAGGGGGGCAAACTGGCAGCCCCAAACGTTATGAGCTTCACCTTTTTTATTGCAACCCCCTGGAACAATTGTGTGGTTGAAAGTCTGTCAAGATTTTCATTAGAAATCCTGGTTGTTAAGAGTTTCCACAAAGCCTGCAATATTTCACTCGAGGCTCAGCCTGACTGTTTACAGCCTCGGACAGTTTATTTACCACCCACATGCTTGCAGTAGCCTCGCTGGGCTTGCCCAGCCTTTTGCTTTTCCTCCTTCAGAGAGCTCCTGAGAAACAGCTGCTCCCTGAAACGCTGCAGCCCCAATCCCCACACGCTGCTCTTCTCCAGCCTCGATGGTACCTGTCCGCTGTTATTTTCCCCTGCAATTTACCCGGCGGTGCCTTGCAGCTGGAAGCTTTCCTGGGCAGCAGCTCTGTTCTTTGTCATGTTCCATGAGCGGCGTTTTATAAACACCACGATTTGTATTACGGGGGCACATCCCACTCCCCGGCTGAGAAAAAGGCCCCGTTAAATTAGGGGCTGTGGAAATACAGAGGGTGAAATTCAGGCTCCCCCTGAAGTCAGCAGGAATTTTGCCGCTGCCTTCAGTGATGCAAGGGCTGCATCCTGTGAGCATTTTGCGATTGATTTCAGGCAGAGCAGATTTCACCCAGAGGGAGAGGCAGCCCGTGCCTTCAGCACTCTGCTGTCTAGACAAGCAAGGGGAGAGAGAATTGAAGTGATCTTTTTTTTTTTTTTTCTTATTGTATTTTATTTTTGGGGTGGGGGGGAATCGTGCAGCAAATAAAGCAGGAAATGGATTTCAGATGTCCTGAGCTCCCTTCCAGTGTCTATTCACCAGCTCACGCTAATCCTCGAGATTAATTCTTCACACCACCAAAAAAGAAGAAGAAGAAAAAAAGCTTGCTTTGAAAAAAAAAAAGTGTTAATTTAAGTTCTAGGGTTGCCACAAGCCTCAACAATGTACTCTGTCAGCAAACACACTCGGCTTTCACAAGTGCCTGCCCATTACTCCTTAGCAGCGCATGTACTTTGGGCAACCGAGAAACTCCCTTGGCAATTAAGCAACAACAGCTCTTTAGCAATTTAACCAGATTTGTAGCTCCCTCTCCGTTCTAGAAAAATAAATAAAGGGGAAAGGAGCGATTTCAGGATGCTTTGAATCGCCTGGGTTCAGTCTGAGTTTCCAGACGGCTGCCCTGGCTTGCAGCGATGCAGATGAGGGTGGGCAGATTTCTTGCCCCATGCATTATATACTCATCAAGTATGTAGTTTCATAAAGTTTATCTCTGGGATATTTTAACGTTTAGTAGGCTTTTTCTCTAGATAAATCTTATAAATAGTTTATATATATATATATATATATATGTATTTTCTCTAGGTAAAAGGCAGCTTGAGCAGTGTAGGAGCGCACACAAACCTACTCGCAGCCTGGCTACTGAAAAGCTGTGCCAAGGCCATGATGCAGATTTGCAATCCCAGCTAATCGATGTCTCTGCTGACAGCAAGTCTGCCCAGCCTGGGACAGTGCTGCACAAAGGTGCTGCCCAGGATCGGGGTGAGGATGGCCCCGGTAATGGGGCTGGGTGTATGGGCTGGCTGCATCCCTCTTCTTGAAACCCAGTCTTTTTCCTGCTTACCACTTTTTTTTTTTTTTTTTTTTTTTTTTTTTTTTTTTTGTGGCCTGAACTCCCATTATGTTTCTTTTAAGGAGAATCAGAAAAGCTGAAATTAACCGTGAAGGCCATAGCACACACGGGGCTTGAAACTAGACACACTCCCCCTTTCCTAGCCACATTTATCCGTGTAGGACAGAGTGTGAAACACTGTCAGAGCACGGCAAAGTCACACTAAGCCTGGCATCTTATCCTGAACCTGTCCATCTGCATTTGTGCCTCCAAAGCAGCAGCCACCAGTGGCTGACGGCGTTACACACGGGCTCCGACCAAGACCGATTTGTTGACAAAGGACTTGTTGTCTGCATCTATGTTTGTCCAACAGGAATGTCTGGGTTTGCCAAACACATACAATGAGGTGTTGAGAAGCCACGGCGCACAAAACACTAAGCAATTTCAAGGTATTTTACATTTTGAAGACTTGCTCTTTTCATTCTCACTGCCTTTTACCCCAAGAGACGGATTGATACCATCAAAAAAAGAAATACCTGCATGTGTGTGTGCATACCAGGTTACACGGGCATGCTGCACACATTGTGGGTGTGGGTAACGCTCGTGCTAAGTGCCCACCGAGTTTTGGGTTGGAGAGTTTCATTGCTCTCATCTGCACGGAGCTTAAATCCAAAGCTCCTTCAGAGGAGGAAGGTCACTTAAATCACTGCCAGGAGCTATCCGCTCACTGTACTCCGTTTCCACTTACAAACTTTCATCGCTGAGGGCTGCTGTGCTGCAGATTGTCACCTAACTCTTTGTTTTCTAGCATCCATGTGTGGCACGTACAGAACAGCAGCCCTGAGCAGTCCCTGGCATCCGCCCGTGAACGCGGTTTATCGGGGAGCCGAGCTCCAGTGCTGTTATACCACAAAACGCTTTGCTCTGGAAGCTGTCGTGCTGTCTTCAGCAGAACTATTCATGGAGCACAATCCCACGTAGGACAGAGAAGAGTAAGGGCATACAACCCTAGGCATGTAGTAATCCCGACAGTATTCACGGACCAATTTAGGCAGCCTGCACTGGGATCCCATTCGTACGTGCCTATGTCTAGCTGGGTTTCCTTCACACTTCAATTTAGAGGCCCAAAGTAGCTTTTGTTTCATTATCTCCATTGATTTGCTCATTGAGGTATTTACGTCAGTGTACTTGCGAATAATGGTGCAAACAGTTTTGGGTGACATATGTGGCAGCTGGCTATTGGGAGCCAGCTCATTTTTCTCTGCTGGTTGTGCTCATCTTGGCAGTTAAACTGGTGTGTCAATAGCCAAAACATCACTGCCTTTAGAAACAGGAACTGGGTCCATTTAGGTTACAGACCAAGTATGGATTTTGGTGCCCAGCTTTCGCATCGTCATTTGCAAGCAGCGGTTTCTGTTTTCTTTTATCAGGGCTTTCAGAAAAGAGTGGCGCATCAATACTTTGCCTCCAGGTGGATCTGTTTACACAGATTTCCTGGTTAATGTCCACTTTTCTGGGAAGTGGGTCCACATTGATTTGTGTTATAAAGATACTTGGGCCAATAAACCAACTCACGCCCCTTCAGCGTCAGACTCACTGAGTTGAATGGACATTGAGACAGACCAAGTCAAGTAACAGAAACCATAAACGCTATTTTACATTTTCATCAATCACTGCAGAAACAAACGAACAAAAAACCCCACCCATAAGCTCACAGATTTTCTCATTTAAGGTCTTCATCCTTCAACAGAAATGTTTTTGAAAGGGTTGCAAAGCTCAGGGAGATATCTGAGTCCCTAGTTCTGGCTCTGCTTCATGGCTGGAGGGTGCAAATAGGTTTTTCCCCCAGTTCCTGGAGATGAGGCTATTCCTAGGAAGCCTGGTGCCCTGCTCTCCCTCTTATACTCTTCCCTTGCTGTCCCATGAGCCATAGGATCTTGGGATGAGCAAGGGCTCTGTCATTCCCTTATCATGTTAGTGCAGCCTCTAGCACAACTGTAACACAAACAGTTAGGGCCCCAGCCCCTTGCAGTTTTTATCTTTTAAATTATGAAGTTAAAGGAGCTGCTCTGCAGGATCTGCTGTAATGAAGGCAGGACAGGCATCAGCAAAAGGATGTGGATCAGCTTTTGGCTGGGTGCACGGAGAGGGGGAGCAGTGGGATGCAGAAGTTGGTTGTTCTCCACGGAGCAGGTGACTCCTGTCTAACGACAAGCAGAAGACACGGAAAACCCGTGTGTGGCCCCAAACAGAAGGGGAATCCTGACCACTTTCTCTCCATGAATGCTGCAAGGGCCGGTGCTAAGGGAGAGGGCGGCTAGTGCAGATTCATGCTCAGCTGAACCCGTTCCCCATTCCTTTTCACTCTTAATCAACCACCAAATAGATCTGCTGGCTTCCCATGAAGCTTGGCCCCACGTGCTATGCAAGGACACCCTTTTGACCCGTGCTCTCCCTCAGTTAATGGCTCACACCATAAAGCGTTCCTATGATCACTAAAAAAGGAGGCGTTATTTTTTCCTCCGTAATAGGCTGACAATCTAATTTTAGTCACAGTGAGCGTGGTAACGACCCTATATTATCACAAGAAACTATTAAGTCGCCAACGCAAAGGTTGTTCCTATTGATTTTCTTCTCAGGTTGTCATGATAGAGCGCAACTAATGAATGGAAATCCCCAGTCCAAATCATTTCTAAATAAATTACTCTTATGGAGCTTTTACTCTTAAATAGAAGAATTGATTTAATACTTTAGTGGCTTTTCTTCTTCCTAAACTTGCAATTTAGCCAACCCCAGATTACATTTATGAACCCAGCCTGTCCTGTTTCAGCTGCTTATGGGCACCTTTCGGGGAAGGCACATGAAAGATCAGCAGAACGGTATCAGCAGGGGGAAGGAAACCCCTGAGGGGCTGTGTCACAGAATTAGCAGCTTGCTCTTTGCGTTTCTGGCCCGTATCAGTTATAGGGCTGTGTTCGGTGCTCTGCAAACACATGATAAGAGACTGTTTTTTTTTTCCTTGGTTTTGAAGAAAATAATTCTTTTCACTTCCATTTCGCATTACAGGTTGGGATCTGAGGTGCAGGCAGACCAGTTTACTTCCTGAAGGTGACATGGGGCATCCATCTGCAAGACCCAGTCCAACACCCCAGCTATCATTTTTTTTTTAATGCTGCGTTCAGTCAAATAAAGTTGGCTGTTTGTGTCAACTCTACTCAAAGCTTTTTACAGTTGAGGAGGACATATTAGGCAAATATTATTTGTGTTACAGCCACAGCAGTGAGGAAGTCTCAGTATAAGGGTGAGAGTCACGGCGGGGCAGCAGAAGGGCTGCAGGCCAAGCTTTATATTAGCTGGCATATACCAACCCGCTGCTGGATTGGGCTGGCTGGATTTAATGAGGGTGTTCCCAAAGCTTTCATCTGGGCTGGCTGAGCATCTGCTAAAATATGTTGTGCTTCATCTTGACCACAGGTTGGGAAGGTGACCAAGTGAGAGGATGCCTCAGGCTCTGCCATCCTGTCTGGTCAGTGTGCATCCATCTGCATCTGCTGCTCATCTTTGAGCTAGGCCTTGACAGCTGCTGTCAGCCTCTCCTGCTTCTTCCCATTGCTAACCCAGATCCTTGTTCACGCTGTTCTGTGTTAAACCTGGAGGCCCCTGGAGAGTCCGGACTCTGCCTTGTTGCCGACACCTCCTCGTTAGCTTGCCTTGCACTCTCAGGGGAGCCCTGTCCCCACTCCTCTCAGCTGAGAGCTGGGCCTTGCTCAGCTGCTCCGTGTTTTGCAGTCTGACACGTTTCTTGCTTTTCAAGAAAATTTTAATTTCTTAGTCTGCTTGGGCTTCCCTGCACCCCTCAGGCAGCGCCAACTGAGTAACTCACTGTCTCCAGTAAGAAATAACACACTGGTGAAGCCATTTTCTCCCCCTGCTTTATAAATTGTCAGCGTCTCCTGATGTTCCTCCTTTGAGGCCAGTCTCATTGATGTGTGTTGGGCTGGAGATCTCCTACAAGGCTGAGCCTCACAGAGAAATGGGACAGATTCTGGGCTTTCCTGTGATTCAGGTCCTTTTTTTTGCACCTGTCTGACACTGAGCATCCCTTCACCATGTGAGCCGTGACCTGAGATGGCCTCAGGCAGGTGCTTGCCAAAGGAACTGTCCCTAGAGGGGCAATCACGGCTCAGCTCAGTGTGGGTATGTCTGTGCAATCATTCAGCAGCTTCTCATTACCCGATTCCAAATCATTATTCCAGCAGATAATTTCCATTTCTCTGCCACTTCTGCAGGGGAGTGGAGCTGGCTCATGAGAGCCGTGCTGCTGACTCAGCTGTCCCCAAAACCCATCATTGGCTTGGCACTCTTGTCTTTTAAGATGATATAAGTGTGTGGGGCTTCCTTCTGATTCATCTTATAGAAAAACCTACTGAAAACTAGGGTGGGATTGGGTGGATGGAGTTACAGGACAGAAATGTGGTGCTGAGGAAAGTCTACAGAGAGAAAACAGAGAGCTGGAAAAAGAAACAGGGGCTGTGCAGGGCCTGGGAGGTCACAGTCGAGGACTAATCATAGCATTTGCCAAACATTTAATGTTTACCCAGTGCTAATTTTATACATGCCTTTTAAACAAGGGGTATAAATGTCCTATCGTGAGAGAAAAACTCAAGTTTTATGGTGAACACAGCACTCTGGGAGCTGGGGTTGAAGGTGAGCAGCCAGCATTGCCTGAGGTGCCTGCAGTGGCAGAGGCCTGCTCTTTGGTTCAGCTTAGCCGTAAGGCTCTTGTGTGATTCCTGGCAAGGTCAAATCCTCTTTTATTTATTTATTTATTTTTAATGGAAATTTTATATTTATAAATATTTTTCCTTCATGTTAAATTTGGCAATCCTTTCCTTTCTCATGCTTTCATCTTCCCATTTTTAAGACATTCTAATCTAGGATCTAAAACATCAGATTTTTATTTTATTTTATTTTATTTTATTATTATTATTATTTTAACTTGAAATAAATTAGCATTACCTTTAAACCTGCTTAACACTTTAACTGAAAGGTTTTGCCAGTCTGACAACATCTTGGAACTAGCGAGTGGATCTTAAATTCAGAAGAGCTTAAGCTAACATTTTTCCAGTGAGAAAAACATGGGATGAGGAAGGGATTTTTTCTGTCCCTGTACACTTGCAGCAATGCTGAACATGTTGTGAGAGGCCTCCAGCCTTCAGAATGAGAGGCTATACAGGTCAGACTCAGATGTGGGACACGTCTGGGGGACACATCAGTGGGATGTCCACTCCGTAGACATTGATCTAGATGTTGGTCTTGGGATACAGAGGTCTTCTACACTGGTCATTTTGGACAACACTCCCCTGGATTTCCTATGATCTAACAGACTCCTCTTAGGTCTTTGATTCCTTGCACTTACGTTTCATCTGTGAATGCAATTCCAAAGTATTCTTTCTCCTTCAGGTTGAAATGAGATGCCACCAAGTCAAGCAGCTCCTTGGCCAAAAGCTTTGGCTGGAAAACAAGAATGAAAGAAAGTGATTAACAGAGAGAAATTTGGGGTAATGATACTGTGCTTCTGGATGGACATGCCGTCCTTGAAGGTGCTCCACTGCTGTTGGTTTTATATTCCCTCTGGTGTTCAAGCTAAATGTTCAAGCAACATTAACTCCTCGAAACAAGCACTAGTTTCTCTCCGAGGTAAATAATATAAAACAGGTGGTTCTGACCTCTTCAGTGCTTAAGGTCTCTGCAGGCAGAAGATCTGCTGCCTGCCCGTGTCCATATTTGCCATGACCCGCTCACTCATGCCTCTCTGATAATTTTGTTGTTAAAGCTTTTTATCAAGGACCTTTGCAAGCACATTTCAAACACCCACTCTCACATGCACAGCACAGATACGTTCTCATAACACTAATAAAATACACAATGCCAAAAGATAGGATGTGACAGGACCAAATGAGGAGTAAACGACAGAACAAAATAGTTTCCCATTCAGCATTGCTTGTCATTTGCAGGGAAGGATGCATCCTAAAATGTAGGCGGTGGGAAGAAAGGAAAGTAAAACACATTTTCAGAGTACCCTTGGTAAGAGCATAAAAGCCAAGCTCAAAGAAACTGCTCACCTCATATATAAAAAGGTGTGTTACTATCACAAGGCAATTCTGCCTTTCCTACAAAACCTTCTTTGAATTTTACCTACGAATCTCCACCCGCTCTGCTGAGCTCCTGTGTTTTCTTCTGGGCTAGTGAAGTCTTGGCCACAACAGAGCTCTTGTGCCAGCTCTCACTGGTAGCAAACAGGGGTAAAAAGGATCCAGGTGGGTGCTCCTGTGATCCCACAGACCTGTACTAGCCCCAGACCCCAGAGCTGTAATGGTAATAGCAGCACTGGCACAGCTGGCACAGAGATCCCTGCTGACCTCTTGTAAGGATTTGGTCTACAAATCTCTGTGCTGCAGCCTCGGTGGAAATAAATCCATCCACAGGCTTGGCTGCCCCAACAAGTCAGCCAAGCAGCTGAGTCAGAGTTACCCCAGACATGAACCTGTTGTTAAAGGCAGATGAGACAATGATGCTGTGCAGAAAAAGAGTGGTGAGGACCTGAGAACCCTGCTGTCCTAATTAATCACCCTGTCCTGTAAATACAAACCCAGTTTGAGTTGAAAAAAACACCTGATCTGTACTTCCAAACAGATTCATAGGACTCTCAACCTCTCTCCAAAAATGTCCCTAAACCCTATTGCTGTTCCAGTACCTGACACAGCAATAGCCTTTCCTAAATGCAGCACTAGCTTAAAGCAGCCCTGCAATATATCTGAGTTGCTGTAAAGGAAGAACAGCCTGGTGGATAATTAATGAGGTGGCATGCAACAAGCTTCATTGGCATTCCCAAGTCAGACTTCTCTGGCAGGGCTCCTGGAGTCTTTGCTATGAGCACACTACCTGCTGCATTACCTTTCACATACCCTTGAGCTAGCTCCCAAATGGAGCTCAGAGCTGAGCAGACCAGGTTTGGGGCTGTGGTCATTTCCCTTGTCCCCTTAGGTCCCTTCAGTGGCACCAAAAAAGGAGCACACCAGCTATGCTGGTCTGTCTGTAGGCTCCAAGCAGGGCAGCGAGCCACCCACCGGCCTTGCTGGGTGTCCTGAGAAGGCAAGGGTGGTGGAAAAGCATGCCTCAAACACAGCAGCATTGCCCAAGCCTGGAATAAGCTCTTGTTGGGGATAGGTTGAGCTTTCAAATTTTGCAAGAGAGCAGAAAAGAGAACTTTTCCCCAGGCATCCTCCCTGGGTATTGAGTGAGGAGCAGCCTTCAGTCACCTCCCCAGACAAGATGGGCAAATGCAACGAGCTGCCTCCTTCTCTCTGCTGAGTGAGATTTGGCTGCCGGAAAAACCCTGGAAAGATGATTGGCATGGCACGAGTGCCCTTTCTGTGGGGATGTGCCCAAAGCCTATGGTGCCAGATAAGTGAGGAAAACCCTTCACCTGGCAAGACAAGGGAGAGGAACAATAGCTACTGTACAATACCTCCATCTACACAGCCCTGGAGCGGTGCCAGGTTAGTTATGGGGCCAGCGTCCCCAAAGAAGCTTACAGTGGTGAAGTTAAGCCCTGCTAGCCCCCTCCAAGATTACTTTCCACTCCGCTCTTAAGCTCTGCAATGTTACTGTCCTTCCCTGTAGGATGAGTCCCGTATCCTAACAGAGATAGGCAATCCGAGTCTTTGGAGTGGGAGTGGAGGGAGGTGCCTTCTCCAGGTAGCAAAGACTCCTCAAGACAAGCCTGCAGAGCAGGGATAAGGGCAGGAAAACCCTACAGGCACTGAGCGAGCTGCAGCCCGTCCCGCTGTCTCAGGAGAGAGCCACACACTCCAAGTTAGCGGTTAATCTGCTTGCTGCTGGGATCGGCTGAGCAATGACCTCCTTTCATGTCAGCTGCACAGACAAAGAGCTCATTAGCGATGCCTGTGGCAAGTTGTTTTAATTCATTATTAATTTCTGGACTTCATTTTCCAGAGGGATATTCATTTTGCATTAATAAAACTCCCGTTGCAGACACGTTGAGGAAGATGGGGGCTGGTCTCTGAGAGCAGGGAAATCAGTAGGAAGTGGGTGCAGGACCTGCTGCAGCTAATATATCAGGGCACTGCAGGCCAGCTGGTGAATCCCTTGTGTATAAATCAGGAATAACGGGTGGCATTCAGCCACTGAATTGTGTCCTCCCTGCTGCAGAGCCGGATCCATGGTAAAAGGAACTGCCAGGGCACTGCTGTTCTTCATCTCCTTCCTATCCATGCCTGCCTGGTGTCCTCCAGCTAAACTTTAAATCTTTTAAACTCTAAACCTTTTATGAAAAAGCGAAACGGGACACTTGTAGTTGGCTGGTGTGAGCTTGGGACAGGGTACACCAACAGAAACCCTACAGCTGGGGCAGCAAGGGCTGAGTGTGCTTTCATGAAAGGGGTAAGTTGTCAGAGAAATCCTATTTAGCCAGGGATTCCCCTGCTGGTCCCTCCTCCTGAAGGCCTCTCTCTGCAAAAACACACATAAAGAATGATGTGGGACGGATGTTTCTTATAGAAAAATCCACGGGGTTTGTGGTCCCAGGAGGCTGGGGGAAGAAGAGCCCCCAGAGGAGGAAGGCCTGAGGGCCCTGTGCTCCTGTGCACACACTGCTGCTGAGGACAGCTCATCTGGTCCTAAAGCAGACCCAAAGTCCATAAGGACTTGGTGATGGTCTCAGCTAAAGATAAATCCCTCAAACACCTAACCTGAGCCAGGCCAAAACCTAACCCAAGCCAAATCCTGCCCTGAGAGGGCAGTGCCACCACCTGAGGAGGCCTGGGGGCCACAGGCCTGGTGGCACGAGTCCCACCAGGGGTACAGCAAAACCCGAGAAATGCAAGGATCGCTCCACACCTCCAGCAGGTCATTCTGCCAGCCGTTGTGGAAAACACGGCAGAAACGCCAACACTTCAGCATTAAAGATTCAGTATGATTAAAAAGCCGTGTGACTGGGATTCGAGCAGCCCGAGGAGCTCCGAAGCTGCTTGTTTCCTCAGAGGAGAGACGGGCTGCCCACTTCTGGCCGAGGAGCATGTTTCTCCCTGACAGCTTCCCATTACGTTTAGAAATGAGTGAGTTATGGAGCGAGATTATCTACCCACAGCCCGGCAGGGCCATGAATAAAAACCAGATGACATGGTATTAGCAGCTGCTGGTACGTCCCTGGAAATGTGGGCACACACAAAGTATGTTTTATTGTTTTATTAACGGCCAAAGGAGCCTGTCTGCTTGCCCTCCCCCGTTTCATCACTTTTCCCTAATTCTCCGTGGCAGGAGGGTTCTAGGAAAGGCATGGCTTCAACATGTGGGCAGACGCACGCCGCCTGCATCCAGCCAGCTCAGAGACACGCTGAACTGTGGGAAGCAGGTAACGAGATCATGCTTAGTAATGCCTCGTTTCATTAGATTAAAAAATCCACTGCCCTTCCCTCCCTGTCTCCTTCCTGGGGGGACTCGCAGCGAGGACCGAGACGCTGCCGTGCCAAGTGCTGCAATGCTAAAGGCTGTCTGCTGTACCAAAAAACCCACATGCTCAGCCTTTATTCCAGTGTTGGGATAAACATCTCAGCTCCTCGTGGCATTAACAGTGGCATCCTCAAAATTCAGGGAGTTGAAGGCATGCATACACCAAAGAGCTGTGCCACAGGGCTCTGAACCCCACCAGTAAGCCCCAACTTATATTATTTATGAGCACAGATAGAGCAGATGCTGTCTGGCAACAGGTTGGTGTCTGTAGGACACGCTGTGAAGTGTGTCTGGCCCAAAACAGCCTCTTGAGTCATGTTGACTTGGTCTGATTTCACTACCATCCAAAGGTTGGGCACTTGAAAAACATCTGTTTGGTGGCTCGAGTTGAAATGTAGGCTGGGGGGTGTGGTGCAACCTGTCCATCAGCTGGATGGGTGAGGTGGAAAAAGGAGCAATTTGCATGGACACGGAGTAATTCCTGCCTGGGCCATGCCCCGAGCAGCATTGGGGCTCACGTGCCTCAGGGTGCCATGCTCCATCGGCAGCCAGCAGCAGCTCTCGTCTGTCTCGAGCCTTGGGCGGTGCAGTCAGGAGGAAACAGAAGTGCAAAGTGGTGACTCAACGCACGGTTCTTCCCCTCCGCCACCCCTTATAATGTGCTAATGAAGCAATGTCCAGGTGCCCCCACTGAATTAGATCAGCTGCTAAAAACAGCCACAGAGCAATGCTGCAGCACCGCAGTGAGAAGGGCAGTGAAGATGCCCGCTTGGACCCTTTGTGATCCCGCTCTGTTTCTCGAGGCATTGGTTATTCAGTGGCCAGCAGCCTTATCTGCTTTCGGCCAGCAGCTCACGTACAACCCCATGCATGAGGCAGAGCATCTCCCCGTGATGTGTTACGGACGATAACTCCCTCCCATCCCTACCTTCATGTGCACGAAGCTCTGAAATCTCCCATCCAGGGGCTGCCGAGCTGTCACCCACTGCCAAGTCTCTTCTTGCCAAATTGGTTCTGCCAACAGCTCCATCATCCTCTAGTTTAACACATTCCGTGCACTTTGGAGGAAAGAAAAATCCCAAGTCTTTCCATAGTAATGTGTAAATACTAAATAACGGTCCTTTCAGCTATTGTCTCATCCAAATACAGCACAATAGCGTTGTACAAAATCGCTCAGGCTGAAGGCTTGGGGACTTTGGGGGCTTTGGCTTTGAAATTCCCCTTATGGGATTGACCATCCATTTCTTGACTCCACGTCAATACATGGAGTGCATATAATTAAGCCAGGCTGAGATATAGTTACGGGAAAAATTATTCATTGAAACGCAAGATGCCCGGGGAGGGAATGCTTTATTTTTTATCACGAAACAGCTGAACCCTGTCAGCATCAGGGGCTGGCGATGGCAGCACCGCTCCTGCTGGCATACGCGGCACCTCGTTCCAGAGTCAGCGGCTGGCTCTCAAGTCTCTTTCCTTCATTTATTCAGGAAAATGAGACAACTTGCCTCTAGCTACCTCCTCGGGAGCGTGGAGGGTGCTGACAGAGCGCCACTGACGTTTTTATTGGAAAGTCAACACCCACAAGTTGTGGGAATTTAGATTTATTAGGGTCAGAGAGACAAAGACAAAAAAAATCCTCAAGATTTTTAAAAAAAGCCTGTTTGGTAAAAGGATTAGAAACACCCTACTGACAAGATGCCTTAGCAATATTCACAGATAGCTGCATTTCTGAGTTCAGCTAATACCTGACACTCCATAGCTTAATTTCGAAACCATTGCTGACAACCTCTAATTCCCCTACATATTAGCAACGTGAATCTGCTTAAATATTTTTGTAGGCAGAGAAAGCGTGAGTTTGCCACATCTGCATGGCAAATTCAGGTCAAAGCCTGAATGAGAAGCAGCTAGTTGGAGGAAAAAGACACTTTGGGGTCTGTAGCATCCCTCCTCCCCTTGTCACCCGGTGCAGAGGCAGCTGCACGCCGGCCCCATTCAGCTGGATCCGCGTGGGTGCCCAGTGACCCCATTCCTCGTCTGTTGCCCACTGTATGGCCCTGTAACTCCAACAGCGTTTTCAGGTGACTGCATCTGAAAAGCCCAGCCAGCTGTCGCTGGTGCTGGGATGGGAAATCTGCCTGTCTTCACAGCCCCGTGCTCAGGCCTGTCTCTCATGCGTGACAAAAGCCTCGGTGCTTCCCTCTGCCCCCTTCTGCCTGCTCCACCTCCTCCTAGCCCAGCTGGAAGCAGCTCCCATTCCCACATAGAGCAGAAAGGCCAAAGAGATGCAGGTGGGAGAACTTTAGAAGAAGTTGGTAGCTGAGTTTTGTGGTCTGGTGTGCCAGCAGGAAGAGCACACCGTCAGGTATTCCTGCCTGGGGTCCCCCAAGAGCCTGGATATCTCTGCTGTGTATTTTGGGAGTGCTGGCTGGGCACACATCACCCTCACGGAGCATCTCGGCCAGTTCTGCTGTCTCAATGTACCCCTCATATGCCAGAGAGCTGATCTGTGCACACACACAGCCCTTTGCACTAGATTTCCAAAGGCCTGAGAATTAGAGGCGAGTGGCCCAAATCCCAGCATCGCCCCTTGATAAACTTTCTGGGCAGCAAAGGAGGTTTGTTGCGCAAGGTAATATGCATCACGTGCTTGTCTGGTAGCTATTCTATCCACTGGTTTGGGCAATACATGGACAAATCCCACAGAAGCATACTAGATATGGTCCTCCTCTCCTCCACACTCCCTTCCCACCTCACGGCCCTTCCTCCTTGTCCGTGCCCTCAGCTCAGCACTGCAGCCCCCCCTCGAGTCCTTTGCAGCTGAATGCTGGCCAGAAGCAGGGTGAGAAGGTCTGGCCAAACGCAGAAGGAAGCCCAGTCTGCGTGGGCAAGCAGTTGGCTTTTTAGGAGGGGGTTGATGGAAAGCGTGGAATTCCTTATGCTAACTGATGTCAGAATTACTTTTGTAGCTCTGCCAAGGTCACTGCTGGCTCAGCCAGTCAACCATGAAAACACCACTGGAGCAAATTTACAAGTTGCCCCGAGTCAATTTGGGCATGCAACTTTTATTATCCTTTATTTAAACGTTCTAGGTTTGTTTTCAGAGGGTTGGAGGAAACAGATCCTTCCCCTACTATCTCTCTTTGGGTTTCTCCCAAAACGTAGCACAATGTCAAATCCGGTTTGTCCTTTACAAGGCAATCCTGAAGATGAGCTTGGCTGGCTGCTTGCCCTGCTACGTGTTTACTCGAGCAAATGCTGTGTTTTCAGGGGACTAAACTGGACTCCACGGAAGATTTTATAGTTATTGTCAGGGGCTGTGATCTGTGGATTAGTCTGGCTTTGATGAAAATCCATCCCAACTTTGACAGTTTTGACTGAGAGTTTCTTTGAGCTTTCAGGGAGTTTGGGGCAAATTTATGAGGTACTAACTCAGAAGGGCTGGTACAAAAAAGGTGCCCACTTTTGTGAACCCAAACAGCCAGCTTTCAAGCAAATTTACTTCCCACAGAGCAGATAAAAACATTCACAGCTACAATGGCTGGATTCGCTTGCACAAATCATTGTCAATGTCTTGAACTCATTAATGATCTATTGAAGAGCTTCCCATTTCCTTCTGCATGAAACATCTGTGGGATTTCCAGCTATAAATGAAAAGCGTATGGACAACAGATTCGCAGAGCTGGAGGAAGATACCCACATGCAGGAAGACTTTGCCCTGCTTGGAGACCATCGGTTTCAGATAAGTGGAAGACAGAAACATCTCTCACTCAAAACAAAACACTATTTTCAAGGTCACGGTGGCTTTAAGCATCTCCCAGTTCACCTGTTCTCCAGATAACTGGGACTGGGTTTATTTGGCATGCCCATTCCCATGATTTAGCAGCCCTGGCTATGTCAGTACCAGGAAACTGAGGAAGGTGTGGACTTGGCTTATCTCCAGTCTGAAGCATCATTTGCACGGCCATCACTTGCCAGTTCTGTTCTCCTAGACAATGCCCGAGCACCTTTTGTGGGATAACTTTGCCCAGGAACCATATCTAGATGTTGGTATCGATCCACCCACCTCATTCTAGGGCAAAAGAGCTTAGCTAGGTGGATACAAGCCCAGCCCATGAGCCAGTGAGCAAGTTCTGACTTTCTTCATCCACTAAAACTGACAAAATCATTGATTTTCCTCCCCTCTGAGCAAAGTAAGAGAAAGGATGGGCTCAAATCGGCCATCAGTTGTCACAATGAGTTGAACCAACCCAGACTACACATATTCCTAAACCAGAATAGTAAGCTCACGTGGTATCAGGCTCTGTGGCAATGTTTTCCACAGATTACAAGACACAGCACAGACATGCACAGCACATCCCAGCCTTTCTGCCTGTCACCTAACCACAGCCAGCCAGCCCTGCACAATGCTGTCTTCAATCCAGCTGGCAGAGCGCGAGGCTTTGTCCCCTTCCCTTGGTTTGGTCGCACAGTGGAGGGCACCCCAAGCTGGCCAAGCAACAGAGACTTGTGTGGGTTCTGCAGCACAAAGGCACCTAACCTGCAGAGGCTGCCACTGGGCCATGCTAGCAGAGACAGTGACTGAATTTGGGATTTCATTGCCGTTATCTGCAATCAATTTAAACAAGCAAAGAATGAAGTGAGAGTGAGCATATCTGATGTTTTTATCACTGAACTGGAGGCTGCAGAGGATTTTTCACTTTCCTTTGTGCATGACATAGAGCAGTGATGTATACAGAGCCCAGATGAGATGGAACACTCCAACTGGAGATCGGTGCTAAATTAATACAAATTGAAGCAGCTCAAGATGTAAATTGCACATGCTGTGGATTTAAGAGGGTTTGTGTACAGGGCTTTGGTTCAAACCCTTGTCTAAACGCAGAGGAGAAAAGACATGGATATGGCATTCTTTGCAGCATGCTGGGTTGAAAGTTATATGGCCTAGTTTGAGAAAGCACTTCAGACATGACAAATTTATGCAGATAATCTGTCTCATAAATGATTGGCTTAAAGAATTTTGGGTCTTCGCGTGTGCTCGCCTTTCAGTTCCTGGAGATCTGTATAATTTTGCAAAAGGGTAGTCAACGGCTGCAAGAAAATCAATTGTGTGTTAAGCCTCCCAACGGCATCACACGTGGCAAATCAAACTTTGAGCATGAAGCGAGTTTCAGAGCCAACTTTCAGTGGCAGGAATCCATTTCACACTCAGCTGACAACAGGGTTTGATAAGAGCTCGGTCAGTGTGAATAACCAGCTGCCTTCTATATATATTCTGATTTGGGAGCATCTGTTGAAGTTTTATATCACTGAGAGGTTGCTGGTTTTCCTTCAAAGTATTAAAGCTACCTTGACAAGGTCAACAACAATTTTTACGGAGGTCAGCATTTTTTATTTTGAAATATTTGATCATAATTCTATCAAACATTAAAGACAGATTTTGGTTGGGGCACATAATGAAATTGGACAGCTCACACAATCCATTTCTCTTTCTGACTGTAAACCTCTGAAGCGCTCTAGTTCATCCAGTTTCAAATCAAGTGTAGAAATGTCCATCTCCCTCACCCAGCCTACAGAAATTGGTGCTTGGAAATGTTCTCGGTCTCTTATTGCTGATGTGGAAAAGAAAAAAAAATAATTTCCCAAGACACATAAGCTTAGCAGCATTCTTACGTTCTATTTGCTTTTTAAAAATCTCTCCTGAATAAGGATGTTTATTTCCATCATGACTCAAAGTCACTTCTTCATTGCTGAAAGTGTTTGATAAGGTAAGTGAATGCTTATTTTTTGTAGCACGTTTTCTAAACACATTAAAATCATTTATTAAAAAAGCAGGAAAACCTAAAAGACTATCTTATGAATCATGACAAGCTAGTTCAGATTTTCGCATACCCAATGGCAATTAAAATAAATAAAATAAATGATAACACTAGGTCTGAAGCATAGAATTAGATCTTCCCATTTTATCCTACACACCATTTGTAAGGGCAGAGAGACTAATTAAAGAGAGCTATGTCCTGATGTGCTGGGAGTGGGGAAGGGGGATGCCTTCAGAAGGATAACGGATGCATGTTTTTTGTGCATCTGTCTTTATCTGTTCTGGTACCTAGGGATGTAGTCATGAGAGCTGACTCCATTGTTAGATTCTGCAAATATACAGCAATATGAGATACTCCCTCTCTAACGAGCTTAGAGTTGAACTGTATGGGTCTTCCTGGATCTTCTCATCAATTTAATCACCTGTGGTATATACAGTTGCCATATTAAAAATATACCACGGCTTAAAACCTAAAGCTTCTGGCTTAAAACCTAAACACAAAACACGCCATGAAAATACTGCACATCGGGCGGACAGCTCTTCCCCTGGGAAAGGCAGGAGAGAGAAGCTGAACCTCACTTGCCAGATGTTGGCTGCAATGCTTAATGCCTGGTGGCAAAACTCAGACACTCCAGGGAGCTGACTGGTCAGAGACAGCAAGAAATGGGATTGCTACATAAAGGACTCAAACCTCGGAGCTGAATAAAGGAATGATGCTTTGCATAGGTCCAGCTCCCACGGCACAATAACTCAGTGCTTCTCTGCTTGCATCCCCACAGATAGTCTGGACTCTAATTTCCCTTGCATGAGCGTGGCCCCTGGGTTCACCAGTGTGATGGCTAAGAGACTGTGACTCCTGTGGGTTATGAGGAGGGGTCTAACACACCTGTCCTGCAAGACAAAACCATAGTGATAAAACCATGCTTATTTCGAGGGGAACTGGGGAAGCCAACAACTTGTCACCAAAAAAAGGGACAGAAACCCTGGGCACAGACAAGTCCTGCCTCCACTTCTGGGTGGTCTGAATTTTCTGTGGGCTTATAAAACTAAAGCAGCCCCCTGATACTTGAAGAAAGACGCAGTTAATGCTCTTTTTCGCTGCTTTAAATGTGGAATGGTACACATGTGTGTGCTGGGATCGTTGTTAGTCTACCGTGGGGCCTTGCTGAACTTAACAGATTTCACTTCTGAGGAATTTGGTAGAGAAGAGCCATTATTTACACACGTGCAGACCTGACACGAGAACAGATTGAGGCTGCTGCAATTGAGAAAACATGGGATTTTTCTCCTTTATTTGACACAGATATCAGCACCTCCACTGCGAGAAGCCGCGGGCCTAGGCCTTGCCCACCTCAAGGCTTCTCTTGGAAATCTTCCTGCATCCCTTCTGTGCCTCAAGCAAGAGAGTACTCCCTTGAACAAAAACTGCAAATCAGCCCGCTGACCTCCTTCAGTCCATACTTATCAGTCATTTCTCCTGTGATACCTGAAGAACTAGCACGGGGAACACTGAACACAGCACAGCCGAAGCACGGGGACCATCCTGGTGCACGGTGCACATCTCAAACCACCGCCCCTCCAAGCAGCTCTGCTCCTTACACTCTCGAAGACACAATCTGGTGGTGGACAAGAAGGGGATGAGCTTCTTTTCTGACATTGGGCTTCATTTCCCGACCGCAGACTCACCATCGTCACACAGTGACCCCCATAAATAAAGGAGAAGACAAGAGAGAGTACTGATAATTGGCTGCAGCTCGAAAGGGAAGCAAGCAAACTAATACTTGCTCACCATAGGAATTAATGGGGGATGAGAAAGGATTATTTCCCCTGATATTTGTGCAAAGAAGTGCCGGTGATAAACCAGGCCCATTAAAAAGGAGGAGGGTAAAATGAATGACGCTTCTAGACCAGACAAAAGTAGTCAGCTTCTTTTATTAAAAAAATAAAATAAAATAAAAAAATCTATTTTCCACGTAGAAAAAAATAAAGAAGAAATAAGATGGAGTGATTAGGAGACAACTCAGGCAGGGTAAAAACTGTTAGTGATGAACTGCGACTGAGGAAATAATTGGAAAATGTAAAAGCATACAAATGTGGATGATGACCCGTGGACTGGGGCGATAGCGGAATTAGCCAATAAATGTAATGAACCGTGGAAGGAGAAGCTTGGAGACTTTATGGAGAACTGTGGAAGGGTTTTCTAAGTGGGAGGGGTAGGAAGCAAACAAAGGCAATTTGATTTCTGAAAAGAAGTCATCCCGTCGCTGGTAATGGGAAGAGGGACAGGGAGGACAAGTGTATAATATTGGAAGAGGGAAAGGATCTAGGGGGTGATGCTGATACCAGCTCCACCATTACCCATGCTTGAGGGAAGGAGCGTGTCCAAGCCTGGAGGAAGGGGAATGGCCAGAATTGGTTATACCCACTTGGTTATACACACTCCAGGAGCCTCTGTTTCAGGTAGAGGCAATCCTTGGCTGCCTCATTTTCTGCTGTCTTTGCAGAGCGAAGGTTGAGGAGAGGGTCTGTAACTGGCCCTGGTGGTCCTCACCCACTGATTTGAGTCTGGGATTGACTTACAGCGGTGGTCTGTTTTCTGAGGTGAAATGTCATATGCCTGCCCAGAGGCTTGGTGTCCCCACAGGGACATTTGGGGCATTTTCTGTTCATGAACAATGCAGAGCAGGCTGGAGGCATGGCAGAGAGATCTGCTCGCCATGGGCTGAGTCAGCTGGAGTTGTGGGATGTGGGACACGCTGCCAAAATGAACAGTCAGCTTTATCCCAAGGACAGCATGGCTCTCGGTCCCTTAAAATATCAAAAAGCTTCCTCAGCACTGCAGGGATCGTGAAGATGGCTTCATGTGGCACTGACCCAAACCCTACACTGCAGCCAGCACTCTCCTTGTGTGAGGACTGTGCCTGCAGCCCCAGCACGTCCCTCCACGAGCAGATCCAGGGAACGATGTCCTTCACCACGGCTGTGTTGAGGCCATGCTTCCCTTGTGGGCAAGACTGGGGCTGTCTACCCTTGGGGGATGCTGGAGCCCTTCTTCTGCAAACCACCCCAACACCTGGTCCTACCACGAGGAGTAAATAAGTGGCTTCATCATTGCTAATGCTGAAGGGCTGCAGTTTTGGAAAGAGCTGTACATCATACGCAAGGTTGTGCAGAATAATCGTATTTGATGTGATCTGTGCAAACCTGAGGAAGGTGAACTGGGGCAGAGGGAGGGTTTTGTCTTTCTTTGTGATAAAACAGGGTGGAGATCTGACTCACAGTGGGGAATTTGACTACTGAAGGGTTCCTGTGCCGCAGCGACACACTCCTTCCTGCTTCATTGTCTGTTCTGCAATGATGATGTGATCAATGAGGTGATTTTTATCCCTTGCATTGAAAGCAAGGCATGGACCGAGAGGATGCCTGTGCCTTCAATAAACACTCAGAGCTTCATTTTTTAATTGGTGGGAACCGCGTTTCCATTGATTTTCTTTTCCAAATAACTTAAGCAGTTGGAGATTAAGTGCAAGCCTTAGAAACTGGGTGCTGTGCGTTCAGCTGAAGAGGAACATCACGTGCCATTAAATCTCACGGTAGCGTGCCCTGGTTTTTCACCTCAGGCCTAGACTCTTGTTGAACTGACTTCAGTAGGAAAATATTTGCACATCTCCCCCCAAAACAAGATCCCTCTGTGTAAACAGAACTTCCAGACCTGCTCCTTGGTCATTTTAATGTCTCAGTGGCTGGACTCGGACTAGATTATTAAGGACTACAGGAAAGAAACAATATTTTTAGAAAGACATTTTCCATTCCTCTTGCCACAGGGATCTGGAAAACATTTGCCTGCCCGCCTGCTCTGTCAGGAGGCTCTAAAGATGCAGCTGCAGTTTGTCCTGGGAAGGAGATGCCAGTAGCTCTTCAAAGAGAAAAGAAACTAGCTGGCAAAGATATTTTGCCCTGTAGTGCCCAAATCCACAAAGGGACCCTTACAAGAAGTGAAACATTAAAGAAAAGTGAGGAGAAACCACAGGCCACGGTACTAGGCAGGCAGAAGTTTCAAATGCAGACCTGGTCTTAGATGGAAAGTGGTTAAATGAGAGTGAAGAGATATATTATATCCGAGCAGTGTAAGCCACTGCTGTTCAGTAGAGACTCATCCATCAATACCAGAAGAGAAGCTGGCCTATGGCTCTTGGCTGGTTTGCCAGAATTTTCTTAAATGCACAAGAATGCCAAGTCTGTAATGTCTAAAAGTGAATTTATTTAACAATGAACTCTTTGAAAAGGGAGTCCCAGATGTGTAATTAATAATGAATCAGTGATTTGAAATCTGATCCAAAGCCTACTGAACCTGATAGACAGACTCTCTGACTTCAAGGAGTTTGGGATAAGGCTCTCATTAAGCAAAAGGAAAAAAAAAAAAAAAAAAAGAAAAATAAAAAGCTGAGCCAGCTAGTTAGTTAAAAGAATATCATAGCCTGGATTCTGCACTTAACAGAGACATACAATAATCTGCACCGCACATAAATCCCCTCTCTGCTGACAGGGGACTCACACATTTCAGTGTCTGAAGCCGAACTTGAAATCTAGGAGAGAAAACAAAACAAAACAAAACAAAAAAAATGCTGCAAGAGAGCCCCCAGAGGAAAACCTCCAGCGGTTTGAAACACAGCTCATTTCCTCTTGGCACGAAGCGGGAGATGGCTGTCATACACGTGTCGTTTGGAGGCAGCGGATGCTGCTCCTCCCCACACCAAGTCCTGCTCCTCGGCTGCCATCGGCTCGGGGGAGAAAATCACCCCCAAAATCCTGCCAAGCTCAGCATAGCGTGGTGCCTGGGTGGGGACATGAGGCTTGTCTCCCGTCAGTGCCCCTTGATTCAATTTGTCAGGGATGCGGGCGGCTCAGCTGAGCCCAATCCCGGCATCGCCAAATTTTTCAGCAACATTTTGGGATAGGGGTTGCGGCCGCCCAGGGTCCCTTATTTTTCATCTGCCCTTCAATCCGAGCAGAATTGGAGGGTGGAGGAAATGCTGGCTGGTGAACAGCTTCACTGTCCCACATCTTTCTCGGGAGACACACCTATTAAATCATTCCCTTGAGTCAAATATTTTTAAGCACAGTAACACAGCTCATTTTTTAGAATAATCAAATAATAATTAAAAATGATCAGCCCCCCTTTCTCCTGAAGAGCCAGTGCATCTGACGTTGAATTTGCTATTTTAATAGCAAAATGTAACCCAATCTAAATGTAAATTCCCGGAGAATCTGCTATCTAATTCTCATTATTTCCACTTGCTTAATGCAATTAGAAACATCTGCCACTGATCAACTGTCCACACAGTGAAAATAAATAATAATTCATGCTATCTGCCTCCATAGTGTTTTTCAGGGAAAGGATTACAAAGTGCTTTAAAACCGTTCTCTAAAGCCCAAGAGCTAGAGCTGTGCAAAATGCTTGTGACAAGCTCTGAATCATACCCAAAGTGCCTGACCGGGAGTCTCCGTATCTCGGAGACGTTTGCTGAATGATTCAAGAAAATCCTGAAAATATATTGAGGGGCCACCTCGGTCTCTGGGAACGTTTGGCTCACATCTGCCATATCCAGGTCCTGGTTTGGTTTTGCCCATGAGAAGAGCAGAGGGGAGCAGTGGAATGGGGAGCCCTGTCCCTATGAGATGGACCAAGTGAGGAAGGCAGAGTGTGCTGCCTCATCTTTAAAGCTCGTTAGTACATATGACCTCTCTGTATAAACACTCTGGGCACTCAAAAGGCAAGAAAAATCAAAGGAGTAATGAAGAGAATCCTGGAATGGGCCCCAAATAATTGGCTTGTTCATGCCCTGCCTGCTACCAAGATGGGTTGGGGAAGAAGTGAAGGGAAAGCTTAATGGGAAAGGTACTCTGATTAGACATTTACTCCTGAAATGCCATCAAAAGAGGGAACCAAACTAATCCAAAAATGGTTCTTCCTGTCAACCAAGAGAAGCCCATCGCCACAGTCAAATCCCTCTGTGCTTTTGCCTTAGAGCTGCTCAGCAGCTGGTGCCCATCCCGTGCAATATCCCGGCCGCTACAGGAGGCTGATGCATGGTGCAGCCTCCTTCCGTGGGCATCCCAGGGGCTGGGGCATCATGCACATGTTCCTGCCCTGCTGTGCACGTTGGGATGACTCCATTCATTAAACTCTCTTCCTGGCTTCAAAATAAGGGGTGAGAATGAAGTGTAAAAGGCTTGCTTGGTTTCTTTTACTTTATTCTTAAGAAGAACAAATGTAAGGTTTTTTCTTTTTATTTTTTTTTTTCAGGGAGACAAATATAACTTACAGACCCTATAGCTTGCAACTTGGCAAGCCGATGTCCCTAACACCGAGCCAGCACAGCTGAGGGGAGAGTCCTCTCCAAAAACAGGGATGCATCACTAAACCAAAACATGTGCTGTTAATTTTCCCAAAGGAAAACACCTTCCAGAACTGTTGGATTTGATGGTTCAACCTCCCAGCATCTGGTTCAACCTGCTACCAAGGCAGCGTCAGCGCAATCGGGACAGAGACTGAAGCCGCCACCCCGGCAGGTTTAGATTTGTGCTTTTTCCTGCCCTAATATGGGCACTTTTATGGCAAAGGTAATAACAGAAGAGGTACCGTTCAAACATGATGGTGATGAACCGGCCACGAGCGCAGACAGATGGCAAGGGAAAAGGCACCCTATCATCTGAAAGGATATCCCGGGCTTCTCCGGGAGGGGAATGCAGGAGGAGAATGAGCACATGCCTTGCTTCTCACGATGAGGTCATGCATTTGTATTTTTTTTTTTTTTTAAACACGGCCAGTTATAAGCCAAGAGCCATCTCCTCTGTCCTGGAAATTAGAAAAGCTGATGTTTTCTCTGCTGACAGCCCGGGCCGTGGCTGACACACACGCGGATGCCACAGGCACCGTTTTGTGCTGCGCCTGCCTCGCTCCTTCTCCCGTGCTGCTGCAGCCAACAAGCTGGCACATCCCTGGGGGAAAGAGGGGGAATTCGGGCAAATAACCCGGCAAAGAGAGAGACAAATGCGTTCTGACATCACATCTCCCAAAGTCCTCCTCGTAGTCGAGTGGCATGAGTAGGCGCTTCCCCCAGCTTGGGATGGAAAGGGCTGGTGGAGCATGGAAATGCAGCGAGGGCTGGGGGATGGAGGCTTGCTCCATCGCTTTGGGATGGCATTATGCATCATTTCCAAAGAAATTGGACCTTAAAAAAAAAAAAAGACAGCTTTGACAAGCTCCTGGGTAAAGGCCCTTGCAGGGGGCTGGGAGGAGGCAGATATCTCACCCTCACACAATGCACGTGGAGGCAGGTAGCACTGAGATGCTGGACCCAGCTTCTTTCTGCCTTGCTCAGTGCCATTTCCAGATGCTTTCATGGACCCAAGCACCCACGTGCTGCCCTAAATTAGCCCAAATTCATTGCTTTGGGCAAACTGGTCCAACTTAGCACCATGCAGCCACAGCCAGCTGCCTTCTGCAGTCACCTGCACCAAGGCAAAGGGGAAGGAAACCTTTTCCCAGTGTGCTGGTAACAGCTCTGGGCCCTTTTTACTCATTTTTTTTTTACTCATTCTGTGCAACACCCCTGAGCCCAGCAGCCTCACTCGTGGCCAAGGCTCTCTGTGCCAGGAGGAAGAGTCTTTTGGCTGGGAGCTGAGAGCTTTTGTCTCAGCTGCACTCACTGGGGGCTGAAAAGGAAAAGGAACAGGAAAAGAAAACAATTTTCTGCAAACTGAGTAATATCGCGTAGACAATCAAGTCTGGCATCCTTCATTCACTGTCAGCCTCGTATTTGTATGGTGCAGTCTGATGGCAGCAATGATGAAAAATGCTCCATCCCGAAATGCTAGCTCAGACTGAAAATGCACATTTTTTTTAACCTTGTATTGAAAGCAAATCTACTATGCTACCTTGCTTGTCTTTTTTTTCTCTCTCTCTCTCTCTTTTTTTTTTTTTTTTCCTGAATTACTCTCTTCTAAACTACTCAATTTCTCCTGAAATCATCCACTATGTACATTATTATCTTTTGAGATTGCTCGCTCAGGCCATATCATAAAAGAATAATTTTCTATTTCCATTCCCATTGCCTTCCAGGAGGCAGCTTTTGTCCTGTGCCACATTTAGCATTTCCCTACCTAAATTTACCACCTCCTTGAACAGCCAGAAGGACATGAAAGGGGGACTCCGAGCCCAGGAGGGACTGATGTGCCCACCCGCGAACACCTACAGTGTGCACACCCACCCAGGAGTGGATTGCAGAGGATCCTGTTGTGAGAAAAGGGTTGGGATTCATCTCAGAGGATCTATTTCAGGAGGAGCTCATCCATGCCCTGCTCTCTCCACCTCCTTCAAAAGTAGCTCAGGTTAAATAAAAGGCTGGGGACAAGGGACAGGACACGGCAGGCAGGGCACTGACACGAGGACTGCAACACCATAAAGAAGAGCAGAAGCATCTACATACATTTTGTCCCCACCATTTTGCTGCTAAATCCAATTTTTCCCCATCTTTGTGCTTGGTGGTGCCCCACGGCTGCACCCAGGGGAAGGGGGTGACGTTGCGGTGCTGGGGGACGTTGGGTTGTCCGTGGCTGCAGCAACATTTTGGGGCAACAATGACGTATTTCATTGCCCCTGTTGGACACGAGCAGCTTCCAAACAATAGCTCCACTGAAGTCACGGAGCAGCTGAGCCGGGCAGAAACAATAGTGAATGTTTGAGCTTATCCCAAGCAATTGTGAGGGAGAGGTTTTCTCTGTAACGTGGCCGTCAGATGCTTCTTGTTCCATTTCTGTCCTGGGGTGTGTGGCGGGAGGTCACCAGGACGAGTTATACAGATGATGCTCTACGAAACTAACTCACCAGAAAGGGAAGAGCTTTCTCCCTTCATCGGGTACTTTCCTGGGACAGTCACCAGCCCTCCCAGTGAGTGTGAAAAGCTCCACGACTGCTCAAAATTAAGGCTATCTGACAGCTTTTAGCAGAGCAGCTGAAAAAAAAATATAAATAAATAAATTGTGGAATATTTCCACCCATATTTGGCCAGCTGTAAAATATATCCAGCTCTCAGCCTATGTGGTATGAATAAACATATGTCTTTAGCTTATCTGTCTCCTGACAGCTCACGGATAGCTCCCCAGCCTGTATTAGTTTAAATGCAATTTATTCTGGAAGACTGATAATAGGGATATTGATTATGCAGGCCCCTGGAAATCACACCTTCATTTCGCTGCACGGAGGAGCATGATTGCCGTGCCCTGCTCGTTTTCCTGCGAGGCTGTAGGCACTTTTCTGAGACCCTGAGGCTCCTGACGTGGCACCTGATAGACGTGCAGGGCTCGTTTATGGCAGTCTTTCATCATGAAAGGACAAAACCCATTTAGAAACCAGCACGCAGCTTGGGAAGGAGGAGCATTACCATGCCAGGGAAGCGCCATCCCCTCCAGTTAACCTCGTGAAGGACCAGATTGCCTCTCTGCCCTTCTCTTTCCCCTGCCGCAAGGTCAGCCAGAGCCTGACTCATCCTCCAGTGTCACTTTGCTCCCGGCAGCTCTTGCCCCCGGCCTCCTCTTGTCCCATCTTCTGCTAATTCTCCTCCCATCCCATGCCTACCTGCAGGCAGATGAGGAGCACATTTGGAGGAGTGAAGCTATCCCTGCTGGGTTTCATTAATTTCCACTCTTGCCTTTCCTAGATGCAGCTTTCCTTTCTCTAAGCCAGAATGACCTTTGCTGCGTGTACAGATCCTCTTGGAGGCTCTCCGTGCTCTCTGTCCATCTGGGCTCACTGCTGATCCATGCCCTGACGCTTTGCATCTTTCTTCTTCTGCAGTCCCTCTCCCAGTCCTGCTCACGGTGAGCCTCACCACCTAGCACGACCACCCTTGGTAGGGTGGACAGCAGAAGCTCTTCCACCCCCAATTCCTAAGCCCTGCTCAGGATTTCCCTTTTTAGTGGTCATTTCACCTCCTGTCCCAAGCCCTTCAGTTTCGCCCTCATCATCAAGCCTTTCCCTGTGAGCCGATCTGCTTTGTCACCTTCACCCTGCCTCAGCTCCCTCCTGGCTTTAAGCCGAGTTGTTCCCTCCCATCTGCACACCAAATTCCTTTTTCTCCTGCCCCCATGCTCTTCTGTTTCCATTTCCCAGCAAACCCTTCCCCTCCAGGCTTGACTTCTGTGGGCTGCTGTGTTCACTGGAGCCTACGCTGAGAAGTTGAACCCCCAAGCTACAAACCGAAATGGATTAAAATCCAAGGAAATTTTCTTATCTGCCTTCTACTCACTGGCATTGTGCAACTCTTGGTTTGGTTTCCCGTGCTGAGGGGGCCCCATATGTCTCCATCAGACATCAACGTCCCCTTGGTCCCCCCAGAGGAGCTGCTGTGCCCTCCGGACTGACACCAGATGCTCTGCAGACTTCAGATAGCAGTAGTGGATGCTTGCTGAGGGCATTTATTGGGGCTCACAGAGAAGCTCAACTCAGTCACAGGCTGAAAAACTGGACCTGGGAGCAGACCTAGCTCTTTTAGTCCATTTTTTTTTGATTAAATATTTACCTGGTTTAAGGCAACATCTGCGTATTGTGCCAAAACTATGCCTGCAGGAGGTGCGCTGATTGTGAAAGCATCCCCAGCACCGTGTTGCCCTTAGAGCAATGCTAAACGTATCTTCCTAATGCTACTTTTTGGTAAAAGGCCAACTTTTCAGCTGAAAACCTCTTAAATCCTAGCTGCTCAGCAAGAACACAGGCCTGAATGACTGGTCTGGGCTCCCACCTCCCTACGAGCAGAGCAATCCCTCTCCATCCTTCTCCATCCCACGGTGACCCAACCCTGCCCCATTTGCAGTCACACTTGACTGTCAAACCCCTCCAAGGGAGACCTGAGAGCCACTAAAAGGCCAGGAGGAGCTTTTCCTGCAACACACAAATGGTTTCACATGGTTCATCTCTCAGGAGCGACAGGCTGTGGTTTGTTGGTTGCTTGGTTTGTTCTGGTGATGTGAGTCCCACCTCACACACCGCTTGGTAGGGTCCTTAGATGGTTCCCAGGTCAAACCCAAGCTTTGGATCTCAATAATTTTTAGTGTCAAAGTTGCTCAATAAAATGTACTTTTCAGTTTTCCAAAACTGTGCTTTTATTCTTGCTGTAGTAAATCACGATTTGTTTCTGAAGTCAGACTTATACCAGAGTCTGAGTGTTGCCATTTGGGAAAATAAAGCCTCCTTTCCAAAACACAGATTCGAACACCCCTTCAGCTCTGACAAATTTAAGATTATGGGATTTGGATCAATTTTTGATCTACTATTTGTACATTTTATCAGTGCAAAGGACTGGATTCTGGTATATTCACAGCAGAAAACTCCGGTTGAGCTGTCAGCTCTCCAATTATTTCCCTGCCCTACAGAAAACATACATTATTTTTAGGAAGAGGGGCTACAGAATAACACATAACCTCCAAAAACAGTGTGGGGACTGTCACGAAGCCACCGTTTGAGAGGAAAGGCCATTTTCCAGCTGCTGTGCTGCAGCATGGAGAGGCTGGGTGTGAAGAAGGGATGCCGGGAGCCTCCCTCCTCCAAGGGTGTCTGAGCCAGCCCTTCCCCACTCCCCATGCCCTATAGGCATGCCCTATAAGCAACCCCAGCAATTTATACCCCGTGCCATGGGTATATTACTCACCCTCACACCCACTCCCAGTGCTGGCTGCTGCCTCCTGCCGCAGAGATGGTTAAAAAAGCCTTTGGAGCAGAGCCTGCAGGCGCTGCAGGGAGCCGTGCTGGCTCTCTCGCCCGGCTACTGGCACCCAAACGTCTCCATTTACGGTCAGGGCTGCGCGGCTGCATTTCTGCATCTGGGAGCTTTGTAAAACAGGCCAGCTCCCACGGCCCTGTCCAGACCCGGTTTTGGCAGGGGAACAGTGCTGGAGCCCCTCTTCTGCAATCTCTGTGGCATCCCAGAGGAGGTTCAGCCTTTCCTGGGGACTGCTTTTCCTGCTGTGAGGCTGGGGCGCATTGCTGTGCTCCCCACACAAATCCTCTGCCAAAAATGAGGCAGATTTTCCCGGCAGTGCCATCCTCAGTGCCACCTGAAGAGGAACCTTTGCAGTTTTTCCAAGCCAGGTCACAATCCTACTTACTGACATGTAAAAGTTAGGCAGCAAGAAATGCTGGCAAGCCCCAGCTGATTGCAGTTTCCTGGCCATGAGTAACGCTGAAAACATTGAAAAACTCCAGCAGCATCTTGGGAGGAGATGAGAACATTTTATTCCTCCCTTTTACCATTATTATTATCGCTCTCCAAAGGTGCTGTGTGCTCCCCAGGACAACCCAGCGTGCCCCAGCCTGGCTCTGGTGAGGCTGAGCCCAGAGGAATGAGCGTCACCAGCACTGAGCATCTCCCTCAGGACCTCCTTGCTGGTGATGCAGCTTTGCTGGGTGACACACATGCACATCTATCTTACCCCGAGCTTAAAAATTACTTAAGAAGTGACAACATGTGGATTACCCACCCAAAAGTCCATGGACAGGCGTGGTGTTAACCCCCACCTCCTTCCTGGCTCTTCCATATGTGCTCCTCAGGGAAAACCCAGACCCCGGTATTTCCTACGATCAAATTTCAGCCCCCCCAGCCAGCTCTGCTCCAAGCCTCAGATGAGCTCCGTCCCCGCAATAACTCATCCAGAGGGAAGGAATTAGGGGGCTTAGCACTTTTGGATGATGGTCACTGGAGCTGGATAACAGGCACCGGCAGCCGGCACAGACGTGGCAAGGGCGTGGGACTCAGCCAGCCCAGAAAAAAAGCTGTGTTTACAAAAAAGCAAGATGAAAAGGAATGAATTGCCAATTACGCAAAACCCTTTAAATAGAGCAGTGCAAACCTTTCATGTGCAGCAGACAAATGATCTGCGGCCACGTGGAAACAGCATAATGGATAGGAAGGCTGAGAGCGGGGAATGCGAGCCAGTCCATTTTCTGGAAGCAAGAATTAGCTGGATTAGCTGGATAAAGCCAAACACTTTCTAAAAAAACCCCTCATGTATTAAAAACTAAACACGCATCAAACAGAAAGAGAAACAGGAAAAAAAAGTGGCTGTAGGAAGATCCGAGGAGCCACTCTTTGCTCCCGCTCACGATAAAAATGCTATAAAAAAAAATCGTATGTAAACTTGCCACACACAACACATCATCAACAGGCATTTATCAAATGAAACACCAAATGCAACTCCTCTCCTTAATCCCAAGTCAAACAGGCTTTGAGTCTCAGACCCTCAGGAAGAGATTTCCATATGATCCTCCTCTGCTGAGTTTATGATTAGACCTTCTGAATTTCAGCATTTATCTGACACAACGCATCAGGGAGGGCTTTCCTTTATCCACCACGCCTGTGGTTTTGCTTTTCCTTAGCTGCAGCCACTCAGCTTGGGGGAAAAAGACTTAAGTCCAGACTGCTTGATTGAGTAAAGCCAGGATGGCTTCTCTGGTGGGGGTATCTCCAAGCCCTCGCGCTATGTGCCAGCACCCAAGCGAGCCAGCATTCACAGAAGGGCTTGTAAACGCTGCCTCTGAGCCAAAACCTGACTTTTGGGGCTCAGCAATGCAAAGAAAACATATGTGCACGAGGGGGTCCCACCGAAAACGTCTGTGTGGCCAGCCTGCGAGGTCTTTGTAGTTTGGGGAGAGGATTTGTGGTGTTGAAAACGCTTCTTTGTGGTCTGGAGGAGCTGTCGCACGGAGCCGGGGCTGACTCCTGCGAGCAACCACAGGAGCACATTCACCACTTGCCATCCCCCCGTGGACTGAGGTATGGTCCTCATTACCCACCAAGTGATACATTTCGAGCAATGTGTTCGTAACCCCCCACGTCTGATCGCAGCTAATTCGCAGGCGAGGAGGGAGTGCATTTGCTTAATACACTGCTCTTTGCAAACAGGCTGATCGCTCCCAGATGCATCTGGTTCTGCCCGGCAGCCCTCGAGGCAGCAGGAGAGGAAATCATTGCAGCTCCCCAGAGTCTCTGGCCAAAGCAGTTTCAAGATGCTCCAGAAGCCCTCCCGCGTCCCTTCCAGGGAGCTGTACCCATCTCCCTCATTCCATCAGACCCGGCTCCTTCTGCTCTTTTTTTCCACCCCAAAATAAGCTTCCATTCAGGCAGTAGGATCCGTAACTATCCTCTGACCCGAGCACTCGATGTCGCACACAGTTACTGCAAGGCTGCATAAAGCTGGATCCAGGTAAGAATAGCATTTTGATCTCACCCCAGCAGAGAGATCAGTTCTGCCGATTCCCAGTGGTCTCCCTTAAACTTACCATAGAAATGCGAAATTTGCTATGGAGAAGCTCCCAGGAAATGCTGAGCTTGGTGGGAAGGGACAAATTTTGCACAAGAATTTGAGAGTCCTGCTCACGTGCGATTCAAGCCAACACAGCTCGAGATGCTAAAGCCCAACACAGCAATGGGAGAATTTCTTCCACGGCATAAACCAGCAAATCAGCCCTCAGCTTCAACCCGTGGTGAGACATCCGTGGCTAAATACAACTTTGAAGTGACAGCCAGTAGCTGTGGGTTGGATGAGCATTATATTTACAACTTCTTATTCACTTCAGCCGCGAGATAAGGCAATAATCAAAATAAGGGTGCTCAGATCTTACAAAGGGAATTCCAGCTACAGTCTCAGCACCAGTTCCAAGTGATATGGGGAGAGATTTCCCTTGGCAAAGAGCACGGCACTCCCGGTGGTCGGGGACCTGCCAGGACAGAGCACTGCTCCCTCCGAGGAGCTTCAGCACGCTCCTGCCCTGAGCAGAGCAGCCCTACGACCACCCCAGAGCTGGTGGCTTTGCAGGCAAGCCAACGTGTTTTGCCCAAGTTTGCAAAATATGTTAGTATTGGAGATGTGAATCCAAACATCCTCTTCCTCTGCTGTCTGCTCCACCCTGCAGTGATTTAGTTACTAACTCTCTGAGCAGATGCTACTACCTAAGGCTGTCGAAGGGCATCGTTTAAGCAGAAAAAAACATCCTCAGTGGGTAATCCCATCCACACACACACAGGCACGGTACTGATCAGAGAGCTGGGTCAACCCCTGTGCAGCAGAGGTTGCTGCTTTTCCTGGGTATGAATTTTTCACAATCACACCTCCTGGCTCTGCCCATTCATACGGTATTTGAAAACAGCAAGATGATTTATTGTGTGAATAAAATTCAGCCACGGGTCACTTGCAGACTAGTTAGTGTGATTTACAGAGCAATTCGCTTCCTATATTGATCACTAGAAATTCCCACTGAAGGTGTGATCAAACACTTAAAAAATATATCACGTGAATATTGTTTCTGCTCCTTCATGGAATGGGCTCCAGAATGGACCCAGAGCTTCCAGATTCAGCCTCCTTCACTTTTGTCTTCACTGTGGTTATTCGTGTGCTTTATTGTAAGCCCAATGCTATTGAGAAAAGCCCCAGGAAAGCAATCGGCCAGTGCAATTCATACAGATTTACTGCAGCGTATTTTGAACTGTGATTATTGATATTACAAACAGCGCTTTAGCAGAACCATTCTCCAAACAGCCAATTCATCTCATGAAACTAAAAAAAAAATAATTCAAAGGCATCTCTGTGAAATAGGAAGCCAAAAGTCTCCTCCTTGTGATGGATGTGCTTATGGCCATGCATATGGATGCAATGCAAAGATGGGCAGAAACCCCTGAACCTTCTGCTAAGCCTCAGAAAACTGTGTGCAGGGATGCTCACCATGCAGAGATACAGCATCGCTGGTATGGCATTTTGCTCAAACGAATTAGTCATCATTATTTAGCTATTCCCCTTTCAGCTCTGGCTCTCTGATCGCACAGACACCCGGTGCACATCAAGCGTCTCCGGATTTCACCTCCTTGGTGACTAAGGACTCAAAACTGCACTACCCGTTAAGATATTTTTAGTGGTATTATTAAACCACCTTTCAGAAAGCGGGGCTGAATGCAGTTCCGATGATTCACCGTGCCTTCAGCAATCCCCATTCAGGTTTCCCTGGGTGGGATGCTTCCCCCACCCTCAGCGTATCAGCTGCCCGTGATTCAGCCGCGATGGGAAGTTTCATTTCCTGCTTCTGGGGCTGCCCAGCAGCCTTTGTAAAAGGAAAGGCATTCTTCTAATTCCTGCTGTTAACCCCTTGGTGATCTCTGAGGCGGGAGCCAAAATTGCCAGAAAAGCTGAGGATACGGCTGCATCCATGAGCCCATAGTTACACATCCAGCACCAGGCTCTCGTTTTCCTAATTTTACCTTTTTAAAAATAAAGAATAAAAAAGGTGGATGGAACACAGGTGTATTTTAATGCATGTTTGTGTTTGACACACAATTTATAACCTCTGAAATGTCTCCAGTGACATCCGCCCTTGACACCAGCACCGCATCCTCTTCTGCCACGTGATGCACCCTGAGCATCATACATCAAGTTCAGATGACAAGAAATGGGGACAGAAACCCAGGCTGGGGTATTTTAAGCAGATGCTTAAGATGCTTTTAAGCAGTTTCTCAATAAAGGTTAATTTAAAAATATCGAAGTGATATAGTAACAATGTCAAAAAGACCCAGACTGGTTTTCCCTCCCACTGGTGGGGACAGGGACTGGTTTGGCACAAAGTAAGGCAAAGCCCATCATGAATCAGCTCCCACAGACACCTCTGTGCACATCTTCCCCCAGCGCGAGTGCACGCAATCACAGCATGAAGCTGCTGAGAAAACCGTCTGAAAACCCTTTCCTCTCCCTTTTTCTCTCCCCAGATTATTTGGAACAAACCCATGGATGGAGAAATGAGCCGCTCCTACCTGGACGAGGAGCTCCAGCTTTCTGTCATCGAGGAGGTGCACTTGGCATCTGCGGCCCTCCGTCATCTGCAAGAGAGAAGAGGCATGTGTTCAAGGCATGCAGCTTCACATTTCTGGCACGCAACTCCAGCAGCCGGCTCCCCGGATGCAACCTAAAGGCTTTCATTCACCGCCTTGCTTTCGGCTTTATTTATTTATTTATTTATTTATTTATTAAATTCCCCTTCTTTGGCACCAGGGAAAGAAAAGGCTGGAAGGAAGAAAAGGTGAACACCAGGCCATGTCTCTGAGGGTGGTGTACAAACATTTCTTGAACTCCAGCATCTCGGGGCTGTGCCCACTGCCCTGGGGGGTCTGTCCCAGTGCCCGACCACCTCTGGGTGCAGAACCTGTCCCTAACCCCCAGCCTGACCCTCCCCTGTCCCAGCTCCATGCCGTTCCCTCGGGTCCTGTCGCTGTCCCCAGAGAGCAGAGCTCAGCGCCTGCCCCTCTGCTCCCCTTGTGAGGGAGCTGCAGGCCGCCATGAGGCCTCCCCTCGGCCTGCTCTGCTCTGGGCTGAACACACCAAGGGACCTCAGCCACTCCTCACACATCCTCCCCTCTAGACCCTGCACCATCTTTGTAACCCTCCTTTGGACACTTCCTAATAGTTTTATGTCCTTAACTATTATATTGGTCCATAGGTGTATCCATACCAGTATAATTTACTCGAACTCTTAACAGGCACGATAATATCAGTAACACTTTTATGTCTAGAACACTATTTCTTCCAAGGTCCTGTAGATTGGGGTGTTAAGAAATAAATGAGCCTTGGCCTGAGGAAACTTCCCTCCAGTCAGCCAAGGCCATTCCTGACGCCCTGTCACACACACAGCATCATGAGGAACAACTTTGCTTTGCACAGCCCCGGATCCAGGCTCAGCCCCGTAAAGCCCTCCAGCCGCACACACAATCCCCTAATGGGATATGGGCAGCCTAAGCCTCTTTTGCTCCTGGAAATCTCTTCCCCAGCATGACTTGGGCAGCACACAGGCAGCCCCAGGGCAGTCACGCATGCCTGGACTAAGCTTGGCCCTGCTGTGCTGCTGTTCAGGCTGCTGGGGACACAACACACTCCAGCCAAGGCATATCCTGATGACTGGGTGAGTTGAAACAATGTCCTCCAGCACCCATAGCACAGGCAGTGCATAGCCGTGGCATGGGGTCTTCAACCTCAGCCATCTCCAACACCATCTCCAGCACCATCCCCTCAACCTGCTCATGTGTGCTCCTGTCCTCCTTGTGAGATCTGTCCCTTGTCCATCTCCTCCTCTGCTGGGGTCAGGACAGACCAACCCTTGCCCAGAGAAGCTGTGGAGTCTCCTCCTTGGAGATCTCAAAAAACTGCTTGGAGATGGTCCTGAACAACCTGCTCTAGATGTTTGAGCAGAGAGGTTGGAGCATATGGCCTCCAGAGGTCCCTTCCAACCTCAGCCATCCTGTGATTCTGTGAAAATGAGCTTTTCCCTTCAACTCACCCCAAATTTACAGTCTTGGCATGCTCAGCCCAATGCAGCCCAAGCAGGCTTTACCCAGGTCATTACCTGCACCAGAGTGGCTCTGGCATACCATGCACAACCTCACTTTCCCACTCATTTTCAGTGAACACAACTAGAGCCCTGGCACTGCAGCCAAAGCAAAGCCTTGTAAAACAAGGCTCCTCGTAAATGTCAGCCAGTTACCTCCGTGGCTATAAATTGTCTTCTTACGGGAGTTTCATCTTGTAAGTAATGTTATGCAAAATATTGCTTCTTATAGGTATATTACTCGGTGAGAGAGATTTCCTCTATGAACTCTGAATTAAGCAGCTGTCAGCACTGTCATGTAGGTGCAGGGAACCACAGGCTGTGCTGGACTTCCACCAAGGAGCACCATGGATAAAGCTCTGAGCAGCCAGAGCTTCTGTCTCTCCCTCTCTGCCTCACCCCTTTGCTGTCAGGTATCTGCAGCATCCCTAAGATGGGGAGAGTGCATCGATATTGCAGTTTTAACATGAGTTTACCCAAGGCAAGAAATAAAGCTGGGACTTTCTCATGGCAGTAACGCACCATGGCAGGAGCACAGTTCAGAGCTCATGTGCTGTACTTGAGCGGTTACACAAATGTGGAAATGAGGAAAAAAATAAAGCAAAAAGATGCAAAAGGGAAAATTTTCTTAGATGTTTAACTTTGTGCTTTAGTATTTCAGGAAAATACTTGCTTGGGAACTTCTCTTGTTCTCCACACTTTCCCAACCCAGAGTTTCGTCTCCTCTTAGTGCTTCTGCTGCTTCAAGAAATCCCAAATGCAACCAGCTGGTAACATGAAGTATCTAAATAAAGTGAAGCTCTGAAATGCAGCACAGATGATTGACAAATTGCAAGCAGAGCATTTCATAAGCATCACTTGCAGAAATGGGGGAGGGAAGGGAGGGAAACAATGCTGCTTCCATGTCAGCTTGCCCCCAGCACTTCTGTCCATCAGCAAAGTCCTTGGTGGCTCTCAAAGACCATGGTAATTTTTACAGTTTGACTTGAAGTGTGTGAGGACACAGCAAAGTGCATACTTTAATTCTTTAGTGGCACTTTGCTTCTGTGCCTCTCAGCAGTTTGAAGGTTTATGTTACTAGCTAATGACCCCAACTGGTGGCCTGCAGACCATTTCCACCCAGGTTTTCCTACATGAGAGATGGTGAAGAGATGCTCCAGGAGCTGGGGAGGATGCACCACCTGCTACACAGCCTTGGGGGGAGAAGGAGACGCAGCACCAGTCCCTGCTCCCAGCCTCAGGCACCTCCACAGATAGTGAAGGAGCCTGTGGTTTTGGAAACGGAGGCTCCAAGTTCTATCTTGGTTGATCCTTTGATGCTCAAAACCCTTGTCATTTACATGGCTGATCTCTGATACAGCATTTTCTTTTGTAGGCAGGATGCCCAGCCACTGGGCTATTTCATTTCCCAACTGAAATAAATGATGCTTTCCAAAAGAAGAGAAAAGAAATGGAGACGGCAGAAGACAGACTTCCTAGCTGCTATAAACTAAACCATGATGGTCCTTCCCTCCCTCCTCTCTGCTTTATTATTCTGCCAGGTGCCTGAAGCCCACGCGGTGTGCTTTTTGCCATCGTCAGAACAATACAAACTCGAGCAGTTTGTCAGAGCAAGAAAGGGGAATGTTTCAAAGCACAGCAAGAAGGAACTGTTTCAGCACAGCCTGTCTGCATGGAAAATGGTGCCTCTGATGCTTTGTAAATCTGCTGCTCTGAGGTACCTGCTGCACTGCGATGAGGCTGTGGCTGCCTCTTGTGGGACAAGGCCAGGAACTCCTTCTGCTCCTCTGTGTAATGAGAGGGGAAACCAACAGCAGAGCCCTTTAGATGGGAACATGGGAACAAGAGGTCACTAAAGGTGAGCTGAGCAGCATGAGGAGGGAGGCTACAAGGAGTGAATTGAGGTTCTCCACTCCCGTGCTCTTTCTCTGAGAAAGATGGGGGCAACTGAAAGCTGAGAGGCACAAAGGCATGGCTTTCCCTTCGACATGGCAAAGTAAAATCTCAAGAAAGGGAGAAGAAGCAGTGGCTGGGCAGAGCTGTTAATGGTAGGCAAGGACACTTGGTGCGAAGGGAAGTGGTCAGGTTTGCTCCAGATCATGTCCTGTGAGCTCAGCACTGAGTTTTCCTGCATTAACACAGCCTTCCAGTTCCCTTCTGGAGGCAAAGAGCCCTCTAACCTAACTGCAGAAAGGAAAAAGTCAGGTGTCTAATCCACCCTGACAGTCTTGATACCCTTGATGCTCAAACCAGAGCGATGCACCCTGGGCAGGACAACTGATCCTGCTGCATCCTAAACCTGGTTTTCCCATACCTGAAGCTGGGCTCTAGCGCTCAGCCCGGGAAAGCTCTCCAACACAGGATACTACATCCACCCCCCAAATTTCTGATGCTTCTCGAGAAGTGTGAAGGGGTGGGACTGTGCTACAAACCCTGCACTAACCATATGGCAGAGAGCAGCATCCTTCGTGTGTGAAGAGGGGCCACATGCATTTCATGGGCCAGACTTATCACGAAGTCGGATGGGAATTATGTGCCAAAACACATAACAGATTTTTTTATTTTTTTCCCCCCAAACTGCTCAGTACGTCACATTCTTCTGAAAATCTGCTGTTGCTTTTAGTGCCTGCACATGCAGCGTGACCCCCGAGTGCTCGAAGAACTCCACGCTCGCGCTTTTAAAAATCTCTGTCATTTATGTAAAAACTGGGGATAATGCATCTCCACTGCACAGACACAGATGGTGCTTGCAAGGCACGTGGAGATCTGCAGCAGTGTGTTTGTGTGGATGGGGTGCTGGAGGAGTGCTCAGGAGAGCTGATCGGACACAAGGCATGGGTGCAGGTCTGCACCATGAGTCCTGCACCTGCAGGATGGGAGAAACACTGCTGACCTCCTTTGTAAGACACTTGGAGAGGTGTCTGTGACAACAAGATTTGACGTGTGCACTTGTTCGCTCTGAATATGCTACCAAATGCAAGTATTTTGCCTTGTTACTTGTGGGATCTTCTGGATCCTGGATGCCTTTCTCAAGAAAAGGAGGTTTTAGTTACCTTTGTCACGAACAGCAGACTTTAAATCTCATTTGGAGGCTCCTACCCAAATATTTACATGACGGGTTTCCTAGGAAAGACGGGCTGGCAGCTGTTTTGCACTGCTGCACGAACCACTCTGGCGACTTCCCTCCTCTCTATTCATCTTTGCTGTAGCTCCAAACGCTGTCTCGGAGCATCCTACAAACCGTCTGCAGCGCAGCCCCAAAACCCACACCGCACTCTGCTAATCCCTGTGCTCGTGTCATCTTGTCACTAAATTACCAGCAACCGTCCGCACAACTGCTGCAGCCACCACGAACAGCAGAGGCGACGGGAGGAGACGGCTCCAAAGGGAACCTTTCCCTTTCAAAACGAAAAAAAGAAAAAATCCTCTTGGTGAAAGCACCGTCGCACTAAATAACTCCGAGGCACCAAATGCAAATGCTATTTACAGTGGCAGTTCTATAAATACCCGTGGCACGTTTCATTAGCTGGTGACTGCAGGAATAAAGAGGGTATGGTGTATTCTTCCATGACTCAAATCAGAAATTATAATTGGAGGCAGGATATTTCCTAAATGCTCGCCACATGTAGAGGTGGCAATTACTGTGCTGAACACACAAAAACCGGTGTCACTTTGCCTGTCGGTTGGACAGACCCGCTGAAAGGAGATAGAGAGAGATGACAGCCCGCTGATTAAAATAAACTATTAGATTAAACGCCCTGCTCCCACTTGACCACTTCTCACTGCCTTCCATCCTGGCAGCTCCTCTGCTGGTGAGGAGGGAGAGGGAGAAAGTGATGTGTTGTGGGTTGGTGTGTGCACATAGATGTATTTTGCTTTGTCAAATTGGGGCTGGTCTTGCCCGTGGCTCTGTCACACTGACCAGCATGGCCCCTTTGGTCATCTCCTGTCCTTACCCTCACATTTTAACGTGGAAGAAAGGAGCATCTTTGCAGCTCTGTTCACGCCTGCTTGCTTTCCAGGTCCAAAGCCCTCCCGTACACTCGTTTCCCTGCTCTTCCCTCTACCAGAAAGATCCAAATTGCTGCAGGCTTATTTCCACCCAAACCTCGGTGGATGGAGGCTCTGAGGATGGGGAGGCAGCCAGGAGAAACTTGAAGCAGAGGGACTGCCACGCAGTCCGAATGTGGTCCTCATTTCTACTACTCATTTCCACGAATCTTTCCTAAGCCTATAGCAGGAAGCCTGGTCTGCAATTTCTCTTTTCAAGAGGGAGAAAAGTGATTTTAATTTGGCAGAAAGCTTCTGGCGTAGGCTGCCTTCTAAAATATGACAAGGCAGAAGGACAAATGCTTCTCACTACAATGCGCCGAAACCCAACACAGAGCACTGCTGCCATCCAGATTGGTTCCTGTGATGGTTTCTTCTTGGAAAGGCTACTTAGTGCCCTGGAGCACGAGAGGCCAGTTGTAAGCCAGATGCTTTTTCCTTAGGAAGGAGACCCAGCCATAACTTCAGAGGTTTGCAATCTTTTAGCAGAATTTCTGTAGGAGAACTAAGATGTCACATTTTCAACAAAATGGGAGCAACTCGGTAGCAAATAGAGCTTTGGACCCTGAAGCACAGGCCAAGGAGAGATCTTGTAGATGTGGATAGCGGTGATGTGAATAGCGGCAGCGCTGTTGGTGATGCATAACCTGGCACCAGCTACTAAAGCAGTGTGGGTTTCCCTGGTATGGAAGTGCTCCACATCTCTGTGAAATACACACGTGGCAAGCAGCTGGATGAAGGGCCAGAAAATGATATTTTCTGCCAGCAATGAGGCAGCATCTCCTTCAGGTTCTGTAGGACCAGAGGAATGTATCGCAAGCAAGACCTTTGGCTTTCCCTGCAAGCATCTTTATCCCACCCCTTGAAAAACCCATGACCATACCCCACAAATTAGGGAAAGGAGATGAAATTTCTGAAAACATGGTTGCATCTGCAGCTCTTAAAACCTCTCCAGCCCTTCAGGAGGGAAGAGCTGCTGTTCTTTTGAGGAACTTGACGTTACCCAAGGGGACCCAGTGTGAGCAGGATGTGTTTGAGAGGGGCAACCTCAAACGTTGCAATCATTTCTGCAAACACATAGCAAAGGAGAAAGAAAACAACATCAGTAATTAGGCAGAAAGAGTCCTCCTCAAGAAGGAGGGATGGTGGATACATTGGGATGGGCTTGGTGTGACCCACCAACTGTGCAAGTGCCATCAGGGAGTGATTGGATGAACATTAAGGCGAGCTGCAGACTGGGTGACCTGGCGACTTCCCTGCTTTGTCCTGAGAGTTGACAAAAGAGTTCCTGGCCTGCCCAGGGGCTCTGAGCTTCCTGAGGGCTTCAGGCAGTGTTTTCCAGCTCCCAGCTCCCCCCCGGGACATCCGCACAGGTTGTTTCTCATGCCGCCTGCAAACAGCCATCAGCAAAAACGCTCTGATTCAGCAAGGCACAGAGCGGCGCACATAAATCCCTTTTATTTCAGTGTGACATAAGCAAGTGTTTAAGTGGCTTACTGTATCCGAGCTGAAATGAAAAACCGTTTCCTACAGTCCTTAAGTCCATTTACAACGTCAAGCAATAACTCTCAGGCGAACTTTAAAGCCGGGAACGCCGCTTCTTAACCTCAAAACACTCGGTGCTTGAGCCGTGTAGTTAGAATTAAATCTAATTCCAACGCCGCGTCTTAAAGTGAGCAGGGCAGTACCCAGCAGACGCCTAAATCACCGCTCCGAGAGCGGCTGGCCACAGAGGTCTGCTCTCAGCTATATCCTGCGATAAGAAAGCCCTTTCCTGGCCAGGCTGGCTTCCTCACTGGAGTGAAGGTTGTGCTGTTTTATGTCACGTATTGTTTTGTTTCTTTAAAATAATACAGATCCCAATCTTCTCAGATGGAAAGGAAACCAGGACACCGCGCACCCTCTCTGCTTTCTGAAGCTGATGCAGAGGAGGGCATTCCCAACGCGTGCTGTTTTACCACGTTTGACTCTTTCTCCCACGTAACTCTTGCTGTTCCCTTTCTCGGCTAGAAAATAACAATTGGCAGCTTAAAAATATATCAGCTTCTGAGCCTTGCCCCCACTGCCTACAAGAGATCGTTGAGCTCTGGAGCTCCCATAGACCAGGGAGAGGTGACCCAGGGCTTTTAGTCTAGAGGATTCACTGGCCACAGATATCTTAAACCTTACATTTTGTAGCTCCTCCTGCATTCAGAAAAACTGTTCTGCTCCTGTCTTGATAAACCTTGTCTCAGCTGGCCCAATGAGGACACTTGCTTTGGGTCAATGTTTTTAGGTCAAGGACAGGCCAGAGCTCCTAAAGCTCTTGGGACAGCTCTATTGTACAAACAAACTTTAGAGTCATGTGGCAAGCTGTTTGCACCCAGCATCGCAGAGCATCTTTAGGAGAGGTGAAACCACTTGGTCTACATGAAACCATTGCAGCCAGACAGTCCCATCCTTCGGGAAGTAATGGGCATGAGCTCAGACAACCCATGGCCTTATCCCCCCATGCTGACCATGGGACATGCTATTCATCCCCACTCCAAAGTATTGCCCAAGGGCTGCAAAAGGGGATCAAAGTGTTAGTATCACCAAAAAAATATATAGCAAAAAATAAGACCCCTCATGGCTATATTAATAAAGCTTGACGGGTAAAAAATATTCCTTGCTGCAAGTTTCCCAGTTAAAACTCCAGATAACCTGCACCTCATGTGATCTTCTCCTGGGCTAACTCAGCTCAGCTAAGCTGTACAACGAACGTCTTTATTCACAGAATCACAGGATCATCTGGGTTTGAAAAAGCCTTCAGGATCGTTGAGTCCAATGATCAGCCTCACCTTCCGAGTGCCATCACTAAACCATGTCCCTTAGTGCCACCACCTTATAAATACCTCCAGGGATGGGGACTCCACCGCTTCCCTGGGCAGCCCGTTTCAATACTTGGTCACTTTCTTATGAAGAAATTCTTCCCACTACTCATTCTAAATCCCCTGTTTTATTTTGTATTTCTTTTTCCTAGGGTAAAGTTATTCTCTAGATATAAGCACTTTAAGGTAACGAATGCTCTTTCACCCCATGCATGCACAGCATATACTGGAAGAGCTCCTGCTCTGCTTGCTATGCACAAAGGACATAGTATGGTCTAAGGGAAAAGGATCTAAATTAGTTGTCAGGGCTCTCCTCTACCAGTAATGGACTCTGCAGCCTTTTATAAGTCACACCAACCTCTCTTTGGGGACTCCTGGTCACCTTCTGGTTCACTCCCTGCTCCGTACTGCGGCAAGCACCATGAGTCATCAGCATAATAATGACTGTGCTGTACTAATGCACGTAGCAATCGATTATTACTATTTTTCCCAAAGATGTTAGAATGTCTGTTAAGCTCTCCTACATCTGACTTTTAATTCCTTGTAAGTATATATATATATATATTTTTGGTACAGCTTCGCACTTCAAACGTGGCATATTTTCAGCAAACTGTTCCAGATATCACTCATTTGTGCACGCAGACAGGGTGGTAATTACATGAGAGCATCCAAGTCTCCTGGGAAAACATTTGTAGGAGGCTTAGTTTAGTTATGGAAGAGAACAGGGAGATTTATTTGTTACTGAAACTTGTGAGATTTGCTGCAGAAAATATATATATATATAAAAAAATCAATGTAGGTTCATAGGAAGATGACCGAAGTGACCCAAGGCACTAGAAAGCAGTAGTATGCATGAAATATTTTTAAAGGACAAATTAAGATTTAAGGCTTAAAGTGTCCTTTTAGTGCTTATTGAGTCTCTTGTACTTACTGTATCAACCACTACTTCGAGGTGTGAGCGGTGATTGCCCGGATCAATCGAGCCAAGGCACTGGGCTGTGCATCACTCAGCTGTTCTGTAGCAGAGCGGGTCAATAGTCTGCACTAAACAGTGTTATATATAATACATAATGGAAAACACACTTGCAAAAGTCATTCCAGGCATGAAAAAAAAAATACTAATCTGTGCACATAATTGCCTTTTTTTTTTTTTTTTTTTTTTTTTTTTCTTTCCTTTTTGCTTTGAATAACACTGTGAGAACTGATATGCTTCCAGTGCAAGACCATGTCACCAAGTCGTTTCCAGCCATGGCTACTCAGCAGCCTTGGCAAACAGCAGATTCTCCAAACCAGGGCTACAGAAAAGGGACGTCTCCCATGGACACGGGTGGGGGCATCTCCCCAAACAACTGGCTGGGTGCTGGGTCCATCCTGCCTTTCCCTGTCCTGATAGCTCCCAGCGCTGAGCTTGCTGAGGACCACTTTGGGCTCAAGCACCCCTAGGACACACTGCCTGCACTTTTACACTCCCATTCATCTTCTGAGTGATGCCAGGATTTTGCATCGCCTGTGTTGGGAATGCTCTGCCTGTTAATGCAGAAAAACTCTAGGGACAGAGGGCAAGAGTTAGAAATGGGTCCTTTCTGCATGAAGACACCCACGGAATAATAAATATGGTCATCCTGTAATCTATGAAAGAGAGGAACCAGGAATAAACCTCTCTACCTGAGCTTTTCTCCCAGGTGCCTCTGCCTTTTAAGAGCAGGGGAAGGATGCTCTGTTCTGGAAGAAAACACAGCAGCTCTTTAGTACTGTGCAGAATCGATGAAGAAGAGCTGAGATGAAGAGGGAACAGCCTGATGCAACGTCTGCAAACTCAGCGGCTGGACCCAATACCCCAGAGCCCAGCTCTCCAAGGATGTGATGCCTGTTTTGGAGCAGCTTTCTGCCGTGTAGGCAATTGGCAGTGCTGGCAAGGGGACACCAGGGAAGAGAGGACACTGCCCGGTACCTCTGCATTTACAAATCACCCCCAGATTCTCTCTTGGTGCCCCAAGAGCATTTCAGAAAGTGTCTCCTGGGGTGCAGTGCAGATTTTTTATTTATTTAAAATTTTCCACCCCACTTTTTAAGTCTTTCCAGTTCAGAGTAGCGAGAGGCTATGGAAATTGCCTTGGCAAGCTGTTTGTTTTCCAGTGTGTTTCTACCCTGTGCTGTGTGTGTGTGTGTGTGCGTGAGGCAGGCCCTGCATCTCATTAGGCATCCCCTAAATCATCCGTGTCCCCCTGAGAGCACATTTCACTGGGAAACGCCAGTGCCCGGGCTCTCCCACGGTACACAAACACACGTGGCAGCCACGTGCTGTGATGATGGGCACCTCCAAAAAACCCAGCGGACAACCAGGAGAGAGACCTTCCACGCAGAGAAAGGACAAAACCGAGTTTTAAATATGGGAAGAGCTCAATCCACATCCTCCTCCCTAGGAGGGGTGCAAATTTCAGCTGCAGATTTTGTGCTGGCTCTCGGAGCTGCTCATTTGGGGTGGTGGCTTTCCATCCTACATAAATTTCCTGGTGTGGAAGTAGCAGGGTCATTCTCCTGCAGCTCCCCCATCCACAAAGCAGTTGCTGGTGGCACCTGGTACAAAATATTTTGTCTCAGACGGACAGGATGCCAACAGTGCCGCGGTGTGTGTGGGGCGGCTGCAGCGGCGCTGGATCCCACGCGGTCAGGAAACCCAAACAAAGCCAGATTTATTTTGGTTGGGAGAGCTGGGAACTTCTAAGAAGGAAAAAAAAATAATCCAGCCACAGAGCCCAAGCCTTGCAGGTTGGCAAGCCCAACAGCCATTGTTGAGACGTTGTGTGTTACACGTGGATGCGTACACACACAGGATTTCTGCTCGCCAAAATGGAAGTTTTGACCTCTTGCTTTTGGTTTGCAGCTTTCTAGGAGATTTTTAGTCATCCCTTTTAAACTGAGTTTAAGTAAAAAGGCTCATATCACCTCCCTTTTTGTGCCCGCAAGGACTTTTCCAGAGATTACTACACTGAGTCACATCACATCCCAACAGTGCAGACAGAGGGTGGAAAAGGCATTTTGCTATACATGCCACAAAGCAGGGACACAGTGGGAAAGATACCTGAACCAGGCTCTTCTGCTCCCTGTCTTGACAGGCAGCCTGTTGGAGCCAGGCATGGGCAGGGAAAAAACCTCCAGGCTCCCTTTGACCCATGAGCAGGTGGGCTGCAAAGGTGGCTTGGAACAGAGGGAGGCAAATCTTTGTTACTCATCCACACAGAAGTGCTTCCAGAAGCTTGGAGCTGATCGAAATTCTGGCTGGGACCTCCTCTCAGTATCTGACTGGAGAGGAAACCAGTAAAAGTCATTTTGGCCCCTTAATGGCATTCATCTCCCAGAAGCCAGGGACTCCAACTCACTCCACAGCTTTGGAAAATCATTTGTGGTTTTCTAGGAAACGGGACATACTGAGATTTATAGCGGTGCTGAGGATTAAGTTGTTAAAAACCTGGGAGAATGAGAAATAGCAAGGGGTGTTATCAGCTGCTGTTGTCCCCAAGGCCACACAGGACAATCTGCTGCTGACTTACGGAGCTGAATCGCCTGAGAGAGGCCGGGGCAGCCTGGGCTTTGGAGCTGGAGGAGGCTGGAAAGCAATTCAGCTGCTGCTTAACCTGGCCAGAGTGTGCTGAGCAGGGGACACTGCTAAGCCCTAAACCTGGTTGGGATGGGATCAAAAACTTCCGACAGCCCTGTGGGACTCACACCTCCATCGCCCGACCCTTCCTTCTCCTTCACTCCCCTGCCAGGCTGGGTCTCCAGACTCCAGGCACTCCGCTGCTCCTCTCAAGTTCTCCCTAACACAACTTTTTTTCCCCACATCCAAACCATGCAGTGGTGCTTTTGCTGTCCTTTAAGCCACACGCAGACCTTCTGCAGCTACTCAGCCCCTCAGCAACAGCAGCAACAAGGGGGATGTGTGTGACTGTGGTAACCTGTGGCTGTGTGGGATGAGACCCCATGACTCAGGATGTCCTTCCTGGGCTTATGACCACAGTAACAGCACCCAGCAGCTGTCTGAAGCCTGGATTTTGCTGGAATGTGCCACGATCCCTGCAGGAGATCCTCCTTGCACCATGCGATGCTGCAGTGCTGTACGGCCCCGAGCGACACAGCGCCGTGACCACGAGCATCACCAAATATTGCCTCGCACTGCCAGTGCAATAATCAGTGCAAATATACAACAGGACCTGCAAATATACAACAACAGGATTACCTGGCACTGTCTGCCAGGAGAAATGGGAAAATAAGGGCTCTCCCTGCTGCGGCACAAGGCACATCCCTGCCTGACACCAGCGCTTGTGGCCCTGGATAAGGGGAGCCAAAGGCAAGAGCACCCCCACAGCCTGAGGACATCCCCCCAAGGCTTTCTTGCAGAACCAAACCCTGAAGCTGCTCTTGGGTTAAGGTTAAGGTTAGCACACACGCACACACAGAAACAGAGTTTGCTTTATCTGGCAGGGACAAACCCCAAACAACTCCCACGCACCGAGGCCAGTGCCTCAGCTGCTACAGATCAGCTTAAAACCTCCTTAAAATATTCCTTGGTGCATATTTTTGGAAGTTAAGGGTAAGTTGTACCAGAAAGGTCAGCACAAGGAGGCAGGCAGGCTGGTGGACCGCTGCCTGGCCAGGGTCAGCATCGGGGTTCAAGGAGAAAGGGGCTCAGCGTGATAGTTGCAGCTCCACCAAGACCCCTTTGGTGCCTGGCAGGCAGGAAAAATGCCGCAGACACCCACACCAGTGATATCCCCCTCCATGCACGGACAGGAGATGCTCTTCAGAGCCTGGGGAGGGAGGCAGAGGGGGCGGATGGGGACACCCCGATGTCCAGCAGCACAGTGCAGGGCTGAGATTTCAGCCGGGCTCCATAGAGCCACCGCGTGCGCTGCGCGGGCACCACACCCCCTTCCCGGCAGAAAGGGCGAGCGGGGCTGGGGTTTTGTTCAGGATGAGGCTGAAAAACCCCGAACCGAACCGATCAGCCGGGAGGAGGTCAGATTTCCCCGCGACCTGGCTTGCCTGGGGAGGAGATTTCCCTGCTCGCTCCAGCGTCTGCGTGCGCCGTGTGGCTAAACCGCTGCCAGGGCTATTATTAGAAACAATTGTCTCCCCTGCAAATTTTACATCGGGGCTGGAAACAACTTTTCTCATGCCCTCCCCGGCAGCCAGCGGGCTAACAATGCGGCCAAGAAAGCCTCCTTCGGCGGAGCATGTCTGTGAGGCGTGCGGATACACCCCACGGGCACCGCTCGCCAGCACGGCTATTTATTTGTCTTCTCTCACCCTGGATCCACAGCAACTTTTCTGCCCCGATTTAGCCAAAGGTGCATGGGGGAAGGGAAAATCAAGCCGGGGGCTTAACCCCTTGGGAAGCTCCCGCCCCCCCCCCCCCCACACACAGCTCGGCATTAAACTTGCTGCAGCCATTTGGGAAGGGAAGGAGCAGTCCATCTTAGCGGGGACAAGCATCCAGACTGGGGGGGGGGGGAATCACACATCAACCGTTCTGCCCCCCACCCTCTCCTTCCCTCTGGTGCAAAAATAAATAATAAAAATACACAACAAACCCACACCCAAAACCCGGTCGCCCAGCTCTCCTCCGTTACTCGCCCACCAAATTCAAGGCTGATTTTTATTTTATTTTATTTTATTTTATTCTATTTTTTTTTTGGAGGGGGGAGGAAAAAGGATTAGGAAATGAAGCGGCAGAGCAGAGCTGCCCACATTTCTCTCCGCTTCAGATAAATGGAGGGAGGGGGCGTGGAGCCACTCGCACACTGCGGCTGGGCTTCCCGGTGGGATGGAGGGGACCCTGGGGCCACCCCACTGCAGACAAAGACCCCGTTACCTTCTCCCTGTCCCTCGGTAGCTCCTCAGCTCCGCTCCGGGGGCGAGAGCATCCCGCTGCGGCAGTGTTGGAGGCCGCGGCGCTA